>NW_008332644.1:2859539-2892217 GCF_000622305.1 Nannospalax galili | reverse complement strand
TACTTGGAAGCATGAATGAGATGTTTCCTCTGAGTTGACCCTCCTCTTTGTAGACTGGACACTGGTTCAAGTCCATCTCGTGGGGGTCTCCATGGCCTCCCTGAACAAGAGGACAGGTGACTCACCACAGTTACAGGATATTTTGAAAGATGTTCCATAGTCCCCTGGAACTTAGTCAACCTTGGAGGGCAAGAGACAAAAACTGTCCTTTAAGTCCCTCTGACCACATTAGTATAGGCCTCAAACTATGGCTGTTAAACATCCAAAGAAGGTTAATTCCACCAGTCTGGTACTTTTAATTATCATGTGCTATGAGATAAAGCTTGAGTAAAAAACCAAATATTCTCAGATAAACCTTGACTAGATTTATATTTTGTTCCTTAAACTAGTTGACCAAACTATGACCATAGAAATTTAAGATTATGCGTATATTATTTTTGTCTCATCCTTTACATATAACAAACCTACACAGACCTTCATCTCTTCCTTAGGCTTTCTCATTTTTTCTATTTTGGAAAATATCTCCATTCCCATATCCTTTTAACATCTTTTACATGCTCATTTTCTTTTTAAAAAAAAATAATTATGAGACATAATAGCATTAACAAATAAATTTTCCATCTGTTGTGAAACTTCTTTTCCTAGGGATGCTAAGTAATGCTTATTCCCTTTTAAGGTTATAGGGTCAAGCCAGTGTTTCATTAAAGTTTTAAAGAAGCTTCTGTAGTGGACTTCCATATGGATCTTTAAAGGGCCTTTAGTGTTTGTTACTATTGCCCCCTCACTCCCTCCTCTGCCCTCCCCTCCCTCCCCCCACTAAACCAGTCCTGTCCCCTATTCCCTTTTCATCTAGATCACTGCACCCTCTCTCCCCTCCCTTGACACAACCCCATGATCCCTTATTAGTTTCCTGATCTCTAAGGGTTTTCCAGTTGAAACATACCTATCTAAAGATTCAAAGCTGGCTCCCATCCATCGACTTAGGAGAGAGATGAGGTGTTTGTCTGTCTGGGTCTCAGTGGCCTTACTAAGGATCACTGTTTCTAGTTCCATCCATTTACCAGAAAATCTTATAATTTTGTTTTTCTTAACAGCTGAATAATATTTCATTGTATGAATGTTCCATACTTTAATCATCCGCTCCTCAGTTGGTGGACATCTAGGTTGTTTCCATTTCCTGGCTGTTGTGAATAGGGCAGCAGTGAACACAGATGAGCAGGTGTCTCTAATGGGATATAGAGAACTCTGGGTACATACGCAAGCGTAGTTTGGCTGGATCATGTGGGAGATCTATTTTTAGCATTCTGAGGAGCCTTCATACTGATTTTCCTAATGGCCACACCAGTTCCCACTCCCACCAGCAATAACACTTCCTTTTCCCCACACCTCACTGGCATCGATCCTTGTTTGTTTTTTGAATCTTACCCATTCTGACTGGAATAAGATAAAATTTCAAAGTAGTTTTAATTTGCATTTCCCTGATGGCTAAAGATGTTGAACATTTATAAAAGATATTTCTCAGGCATTCATGTTTTGTTACCCATTAGTTCCTTTCCCCAATTTTTAATTAGGTTGTTTGTTTGTTTGTTGGGTTTGTTTTGTTAATTTTTAAAATTTATCAATTTATTTCTGCCATTTATTAAATTTTTGTGAATTCCATACACTACATTTTGATTGCATTAAAGGCTATAGGGGAGAGACTAATACTATTATTCTACCCACCCCTTACTACTACCCACCCCTTAGTGCTCCCCACCCAGCTTCAGGTACTCTATTGCATATATATTAAGGCCTATGGAGTCAAATTTTTGTCCCAAAATATCCTTCAGGGTAGATTCATCCATTGGACCCTGGCCAACCTACCAAGAGTCCCACCCAGCCGTCATCATCAATAGTTCCTCATGTGGAGGTGGGGTTTCTTACCCAGCTCACCCTGAGCTGTTCTCTGGCTTGATCTTACATGACTTGCTCATACTGTCACCATTCCTGTGAGTTCATCAGAGTAACTTGAAAAACTGTGTGGAAAACTCTGTTTCCTTGTGGTCATCTACCACCTCTGATGCTTACAATCTTTCCTCCACATGTTCCTCAATGATCCCTGAGCCTTTGGAGGCAGATGTTTAGTATAGGTGTCTAATTCAGGGATAAGCACTCTGCAGTCTCTTGTTCTCTGACATTGTCCAGCTGTGGGTTTCTATGTTAATCACTGTCTGCTGCATGAGGAAACTTCTCTGTGAGAGTTGAGAGATGCGGTAGTCTATGGGTACAATAAGTCACTAAGTCTCTGTAATACTATGTCTATTTAGCAGGATAATAGATCCTATAGCTAGCCACCTGTTCCTATGATAATCAATGTCATATGGACTTCCAATCCAATTAGAAAGCAATTGATTACTCTCATAATATTCCTGCCACTGTCACACTGGTGGGCACATCTTGCCAGGCCAATTGTTTAAGCGTGCAGGATTCACAGCTGGGTAAGGTTAATGATTGATTTTTTTTCTTGGGTAGCATACAGAGCACCTTCCAGCACTATGAAAGCTGGCCAGAAGAGGTGAAGCTTTGAAGGTAGCACCAGCTTGATTTCTCCCTGCCTTTCCTACAGCTTATGTATATAGATAATGTCTTCAGCAGTATGGTCTTACCATCAAATGCTAGTGCGTAACCAAGAGCAGGGGCCAAGGCTAGTACTGTTTGACAGTCTATTGGACCCCTGATCAACAGTTTCAAAAAAAGGAGTTCATCTCTTGCATTGGGCTTTTACTTTCCTAGCCTATGGTGTCTAGTAGGGGCAATGTCCCCATTATAATGTAATGCCTTTAAGTCTTTTATAGTATATATATATATATGTGTGTGTGTGTGTGTGTGTGTGTGTGTGTGTGTGTATGTATGTATATATATATATATAGCCTTTTTGAAACAGAGTCTCCCTATAGCCCCAGCTGACCTGGAACTCCCTATGTAGACCAGGCTGGCCTTGAACTCACAGAGATTGTCTGCCTCTGCCTCCCAAGTGCTGGGACTAAAGGCATGCACCACCACGCCCAGCATATATATTCTTAAAGTACTTAAATACTTTAAGAAGCTTCTATAGCGATGTTTCCATGTGGCTTTTTCTAAAGTCCTTTAGTGTTAGTTATCCCTCCCATAGTCCCTCCTCTGCCTGTCCTGCCATTCCCCACCCTAGTTAACCCTTCCTGCTCTATTATTTCCCTTTCTCCCTTTATATCACTATAGTCTATCTCCCCTCCTATGAACTCCACCCGCACCACCTGGACATTTGTTTCCTGGTCTCTTCTGTATTTCAAGTTGAAACACGTATAACTGAGAATTCAAAGCTAGCATCCTGCTAAAAGGAAAAACATGCTATATTTGCCCTTCTGAGTCTGGTTTACCTCACTCAGAATAATTGCTTCCAGTTCCATCCATTTACCTGTGAGTTTTATAATTTCATTTTTGACAGCTGAATAATATTCCATTGTGTGAATGTATCATTTTTTTCATTATCCATTCATTATGTATCCATTCTTTTTCATTATTCATGATGGACATTTAGGTTGTTCACGTATCTTGGCTGTTATGAAAAGGACAGCAATGAATATGGATGAGTAAATATCTCTATAGTAGGATATAGAGGTTGACAGCTTGATCATGGTGGATAATATTTTGATGTATTCTTGCATTCAGTTTGTATTTTATTGAGATTTTTTACATCTATGTTCATAAGAGAGATTGGCCTATAGTGTTCATTTTTGTTGAGTCATTGTTTGGTTTTGGTATCAGAGTAATATTGGCTTCATATAAAGAATTTGGGAGTATTCCTGGATCCTTTCCTATTTTATGGAATAACTTGAGGAGTATTGGTATTTGTTCTCTGAAGATTTGGAAGAATTATGTGCTATATCCATCTGATCCTGGGCTCTTGTTAGTTGAGAGAGTTTTAAAATATTTTATTTTTTTATTTTATGTGTATGAGTGTATTGCCTATATATGAAAATGTACCCATGTTGTGCAATGCGGAGGTCAGAAGAGGGAGTCAGATGCCCTGGGACTGGAGTTACGTATGGATGGTTGTTAGCCTCTGTGTGGGTGCTGGGAACCAAACCCAGGTCCTCTGCAAAAGAAGCCTCCTCACCACTGAGTCATCTCTCCAGCCCCAGCTGGGCGATTTTTAATTACTGCATTTGACTCATTGGTTGTTATGGGCATGTTTAAATTATCTGTGTAGTTTTGATTTAAGGGTGGTAGACTGTACATATCTTGAAATTTATCTGTGACTCCTAGATTTTTCAGTTTAGTGGAATAGAGAGTCTTAAAATGCCATTATGTTTTCCTGAATTACCTCAGGGCCTGTTGTAATGTTTCCCTTTTCATCTCTGAGTTTATTCATTTTGGGCCTGTCTTTTCTTTTGACTTATTTTGGCTAAAAGTTTGCCAGTCTTGTTAATCTCTTCAAATAACCAATTCCATTTCATTGATTCTTTATATTGTTTTCTTTGTTTCTATTTTATTCATTTCAGCCTTGATTTTATTTATTTATTCCTATCTGCTCTTTCTAGATACTGTTTATTTTTGGTTGTCAAAGACCTTCAGGTGTTTCATTAAGTTAATATGAGACGTCTCTAATTCTCTGATGTACGCACTCTTAAGAGTGCCTTCATTCTGTCTCACAGATTCTAGTATATTCTTTTCGTTGTCATTCAAGTCTAGGGAGTTTTAAATTTCCTTCTTGGTTTCTCCCTTGAGCCAGTTTTCATTCAGGAGTGTGTTGCTTAGTTTCTATGAGTTTGTTTGCTTTTTCCCATTTCTATTATTGTTGATATCTAGCTTTATTCCTTTGTGGTCAGATAAAATACAGAATGTTATTTCATTTCTCCTAAATTTGTGGAGACTTGCTTCATGTCCTAATATGTGATTGATTTTGGAGAAAGTTCCATGGGATGCTGAGAAGTGGTGTGTGTGGAATATCTGTTTTGTCTGTGTCCATTATGGTGTCATTTAACTCCAGATATTCTCTATTCAGGTTTTGTCTGGCTGACCTATTGGTAACAGTAGGGGAAGTGAGGTTGCCCACTATACTGTATTAGAGTCAATGTGTGTGTTTTAGATCTAATAGAATTTTTTAATGAAATGGGGTGTCCCCCCTGTTTGGTGCATATATATATATATATATATATATATGTTTAGGGTCATAACATCCTCTTCGTGGTTTTTTCCCCTTTAATGCATATGAAGTGACCTTCCCTGTCTCTTCTAATTACTTTTAGTAAGTCTATTTTGTCAGATATTAGAATAACTATACCTGTTTATTTTGTGTTCCGTTTGATTGCAATACCTTTTTTCATCCTTTTACCTTAATTGATCGTTGATGATTAAGTGTGCCTCTTGGAGGCAGCAAATCAATGGATCCTGTTTTCTAATCCAAAAGCTTAGACTATATCTTCCTTCTTATTGGGGAACTTTGACCATTAATATTAAGAGTTATTATTGACCAGTGTATATTCATTTCTGTCGTGTTGGTGTTGTAGTGTTGTTTTCTTAGACTTCTTTTGGTTAACGATTCTGGAATTGTTTCTTCTTTCTGCCCTCCTGAGAGTGTTTATTCTTCTCTTCAGACAAAAGAGCTGCTTCCTGGACATAAATCCCCACAAGGCTTAAGAACTCTGTAAGCCCTGCCCCCCAGTGACATGCTTCAGCATGGCCACACCTCCTGAAGCCTCTCAAACAGCGCCACCAACTGGGGACAAAATATCCGAACACTTGGAGCCTATGGGGGACATTCTCATTCAAACCACCTCACTGCCTTTGTATGTGACTTGACCTTTCTCTCTTACAGCTTTCACTATCTTCTCATTGTCTTGTACATTTAGTGTTTTGACTATCATTTGATGTGGGGAGTTTCTTTTCTGGTCCTGTCTGCTTGGTGTTTTGTATGCCTCTTATCCAATGATAGGTATCTCTTTCATAGATTTGGGAAGTTTTCTTCTATAAATTTTTTAGTAAAATAGTGTCTCTGCCTTTGACCTAGGTTTCTTCTTCTATACCTATAATTCGTAGGTTTGGTCTTTTTGTAGTGTCCCGGGGTCCTGCATATTCTATTCCTGGATTATTTTAGATTTCACATTTTCTTTGATTGAGGATCCAATGCATTCTTTAGTTGTTTCATTCAAGTATCGTGTTGTCACAGCATGATTTGGTTTTTTATTTATTCCTCTTTGAGTGCCTTTGAACATAGTTTTAATTGCTACTTTGAAATCATTGTCTCGTGTGTCCCCTTAGGTCGCCTGTCTCAGGACTTATGTCATAGACCATAGTCGTTTCTGGTAGTGGTTTTTCTTCTTCTTTTTTTCCCTTTTTTTGGAGACAGGGTCTCCCTGTAGTCCCAGCTGTCCTGGAACTCACTGTGTACACCAGGCTGGCCTGGAACTCAGAGAGATCTACCTTCCTCTACCTCCCAAGTGCTGGATTAAAGGCGTGTGCCACCATGCCCAGCCTGGTAGCAGTTTTTCTTGGTACAGATAGGTGTTTGGATCCTTGCTATTTCCCCACCTTGTCAGGTTTGGGCCCAGCCGAGTAGTGATTGGTGTTCAGTCTTGGGGCCACCATGTGTTGATGTAGGAATGGGGGTAAGAAGTGGTCTTAGTTCAGTTAGGAATAAGTACAACTTTTGCATCTGAAGTTACAGGAAAGACTACACATGGTCCTAGAGATGCACAGTGGGCTGGGTGGCTGCTGGGGGAGCAGGTTGGCAGACAGGTCTGTTTTGATTTTTAATTGGATTAACTGGAGAAATTCCATTTGGGTGTTAACCAAGAAAGCATACTAATATAACTCTTGACTGGGTCTGTCTTGGGTAATGTACTGACTGTACAATCCCAACTAGGCCTGAATGAGTGGTATGAGAACACTGGAGCCGGGTTATCACAGTTTACAGGGTTCAGAAAGCTGTAGAACCTACATACCCTGGCTAGTGGGATTGGGGAGCTCACAGGTGTGAAAGAGCTCACAGGGACTCAGAGTTAGGGCACATGCATAGCACCAAGTAACCATAGCAGGCAATGGAATCTAGAGATGGGGAACTCGCAGGTCTGGGGAACTCACAGGTCTGGGGGAACTCAAAGGCAGGCCTAAAGCATGCACAGAGCTGAACTATCCAACCAGGTCCGAGAGCTGGGATGCAGGTCACAGATGCAGAGAACCGAGGTTAGGGAACTTACCTAACTGCATGACCTGAAAGCTGTGATCCAGGGGCACAGAGTCTGGGGTGAGGGAGCTCCCTGAGCTGAGCTACTGATATCATTTTTAATTAGGTTGGCATTTCCCCTAATGGAGGAAAGGATTAAATGTTATCTTTTACTCACTGTCTTAGTTTGTTTCTCCATTGCTGTGACAAAATACTCTGACCAATACTGACTTGGGGAGGAAAGGGTTTATTTTATCTTACATCTCCCGGGTCACAGTTCATCAGGGAGTCCAAGGTAGGAACTCAGGGCAGGAACCTGGAGGCGAGAGCTGGAACATAGGCCATGGAGGAACTCTGCCTACTGGCTTGCTCCTTGACCCCTGTTCAGCCTGCTTTCTTATGCAACACAGGCCCACTTGCCCAGGGGTGGCATCATGCACAGTGGGCTCGCACATCACACTATAGTCAAGATGATGCCCCACAGACATGGCCACAGGCCAGTTCTATGGAGGAAATTCCCCAGTTGAGGCTCCCTCAACCCAGGTATGTCAAGTTGACACTAAAGCTATACAGCACACTCACTAATCTGTATAGTTCCTAAAAGATTCCCCTTTTGCTTTGCAGGCATGGCTGGTGCTGTTCATTTTCTGTCCGACATCCTGGTACCAGAGACATCACGATTTCCAGCATTTGAACTTGGCTCTTTGCAGAGGGATTAAAAAGGTGCAAAAAGACAACTAAAATACTCGTTGGACCAAAAGCCACCTGATTGTTTAGTGCTTGACAGAGAACCAACTGTGAATCCTGAAAGAGGGAAAAAATTAAAATGCAAACACCTTCACAGGCCCCTTTTGTTGCAAAAATCCACAAGTTACAGCATGAGTGATAGAAACCACCCATCAGCACCCTGTGTCCCGTGCTCCCCACAGTGGTGTGAAGTGTGAACTCCCTGCAGTGTGCATGCTTCTTGGTGCTTGTCTGTAGGTGTAAAGTGCTCTAGATAGAAAAGTCCCATGAACTCTGAGCTGAGCATGTGTGTCTGGTGACAGCCCTACCTTTTGTATATAAACATCTAAAATGGAGTGTCATGTGTATTGACAGAAACAACTGTGTGATTTCGCTCTAGAACATCAGATAGGGTCTGGATAGCCTATGGGAATAGGGTGTGACATTTCCATGTTCAGAAAGCAGGAGGGGGCCTTGGACAGCCAGCATTTGCTACAGCTCTAGGGGAAGGTGCAGGGGGCACTGCCTTTGTGTCTTCTGTTCACCAGTGTTTTTAAGATTCCCCGGGGCTCACTGTAGCTCCACTGAGGCTCCCCTTTCTCCGCAGAGTTTTCAGGCACTAAATTCAGAGGGCTCCTTGCAATCCAGGGCAGCCACTGTTCATGATGACAAGAATAATCTTTAGTGGCTACATATAGGTGTTAATGACTGTGTTAACCATTCTAGGACATTCACCCAGATGTAGATTATTAAAACAGACTCCACCCTGATTTTACCAATATAACGAACTATTACCACAAAAAAGTAGAGTAGATATAATACCAGATGGAATCATCCTTATCCCTTCAAAAAATGTATTTCAGAATTTTAGTAAACTGAAGTCTAAATTTGAAGTGAATACATCTGTATTTTCATCCAATTGTGGGTGATAAAAATAAAATTCTAGGCTGCATTTATACATATAGGGAACAAAATATTCTAACCCGAAGACAGTTATCATCTGGGTGATGTTAACTATTTGTAGGGGCATTAATCTTGATTAGCATCCCACAGTGATCCTGTCACATAAGTTTCAGGGTTTGTTGTTTTGATGGTATAAGGAGTCTAGATTCCATAAGCACTTCCCTTCCTACAAGGTAATGTGCGACCCAAAAGATAAGGCAGGACTGTATCATGTCTAGACCTCACTTCAGAGGACTCTCTAAATATCAGCCCTCATTTTCCACTTCTTTATGAAGTAGAAAGATTGAGACAATTTAAAAGAGCCATCTTCATGCATGTAAGTTTTTAAGAGTGTTGAACCTTGCTTGTGGGTCTGGCGCCCTGAACACCCGATCTCCATTTGCCTCCTGAGGCCCTTCACCTGCAGGTACTCTTCATTGTAAGTCCTGATCACTCTCTTTACCTTATGTTGATGACTTCTCTGTTTATAAATCCTCAAGACTGCTTTACCTGACTGCCTGAGCTTGATGATGGGCTTCTCTGGGCATCAGGTACCCCGTTACTAAAGGCAACATAAACCATCATAAACAGACTGAGGGCCAGTTTGGCAGAAGACCTCATGTGCTATGTAGTCTCATCCAAACAACACTTTTCCCATCCTCCCTTCCCACTTTATCAAAAATAATACATTACCGAGCTTGTCTTTGAGATTCTGCTGGTTTAATTTCTTGGCAGAAGGCCCTGGGGCTGTCTAGCAAGCCCTTATCTACACAGAGGCGGCAGTTTGTGGAGCCCTGGTTTTGGCCAAAGGCCTTCAGAGCAGCAGCAGCGGTGGTGACCTCCCCCTGTCTCCTCCCCCCCACCCCACACCCCATCTGTTCATTCCTGCATGTTAGACAAATGTAGTGTCTTTCTTACCAGCACTCTGAGGGAATGATAAATACCCATAGACTAAATGGAGACAATTATTTATAGATTTCTTTTTAAAGCCAGGAGGCTTGACACCTTCCTACTTACCCACTAGGTATTAACATACATGCAGCTCTGTGATTCTCCATTGATCCTGTCCTTACTTCTGCTACCTGGGCTGCTGTAGAAAAGCTGCCACCCACATCCCTCAAGGCAGAGGAGAGATGCCACGCGCTGCCCAGGACTGAGGGCTCATCTACGGTCATAGTAGTTATACATGTTTGAAGCTGAGTTTAAGAACATCTCACTTTTATTTCTAAAGTTTGTTTGTGTTCATAACTGTATTCTCCTAAATATGTTTTAAAACTTTTAAAATATGTACACGCAAAACACCATTTTGAAATCTGGAGGAAAAACTTAACGTCTACACAAGGTGTGAGATATTCTTTGGCTTTGTTAATAAAAGACAGTTCTGTGGTGACTTATGAAGTCCTTTCTCAGCTCTATGTGAGTGTCATGGTCTAGGAGCACTGGGAACAATTCTGATTTGTTTTTTATTTCTTGTTTTCTCTTTTTGAGACAAGGTCTCCCTGTAGCCCCAGCTGGCCTGAACCTCACTAGGTAGACCAGGCTGGCCTTGAACTCACAGAGATCCACCTGCCTCTGCCTCCTGAGTGCTGGGATTAAAGGTGTGCACCACCACACCCTACCTACAATTCTGAAATTTTGATTTGTCACATGGAAATGCAGTAGAAGTCATGCCCCAGTTCTAGATGTTATTCCTGTGCTTTGCTGTGCCAAAGTCCTTCTGAAACGTGGATGAAGGTGATAGGAACCATGTGTGTTGAGCTGTACTGTGTGGTAGGCCTTTGATCTTCACGAAAATTTGAGGAGGTATGTAGTACTGTTGTCATCTTCTTAGAAATGAGGAGTGATGGCCTTTTCAGGTTCTCATAGCTTGTAGATGAGGCAGTCAAGGTTCGGACCTTTTTTCTAAATATATTAAATATATTAGCCTAAATAGACTTCAATGCCCTCTACATGTCAAGACAGAAGGCACACCAGCAAGATCACAGAAGGTTCTGTGACTTGGTCACAAGCATATGACTAGAAAATGGAAAAAAAACAAGAACCACATGGGTCTTCTATCATCCCCACCGTATCTCCTACCTTCTTGGTAGGAAGGAACCCTACAACCATTTGTTATAATTGGAAACACTTTTAACTTAATAAGGCTGTTTCACATCTTCATTAGCTAAATTCAAATGCACATAGCTGTGTGCATATTTGAATGTGTGTGAGTGTGTGTGTGTGTGTGTGTGTGTGTGTGTGTGTGTGTGTGTGTGTTCCTTACTGTCTCCAGGTCCTTGAAAGGGTCCACAGAAGCAAGGACGTCCCAAGCCACAATTTCCAAAATCTAAGAGTTCACAGAGGCTGAGTTCTCAGTTCCTCTGGCCTTTGTTAGTTCCCCAGGTCTCCCTGATTCTGTTTGGTGGTTATTGCTGTTTTGGGGTTTTTGTTTTGTTTTGTTTTGTTTTGGACAGGGTCTCCCTAGTCCCAGCCTACCTGGAATCACAGTGTGGACAGGGGTGGCCTCAATCTCAGAGATCCACCTGCCTCTGCCTCTCAAGAGCTGGGATTAAAGGTGCAAGCCACTATGCCTGGCAAGATCTTCCCGATTCTATGCAACCTCCCTCCCTCCTTCCCCACTTACAAGATCTAAGATGGACACTCAGATACATAGGTAGTCACATGTTGATAAGATCTGAGCTCACTCTTTAAAGAATGCTGCATGAAGCAGCATGGTAATACATTCAGCCACAGTCATAAATGTTCCTGGAACTGACAAAATCGGCTTTTCAAGCCATTTCTTAGCAGATGCTTGAGCAAAACTGTCAAGTACTTTATGGGCAGCTGCTGGGAATTAGGTGTGTTACCCAAACAAGAGAGTGACCTGCATACCTTCACTGGACACGCGAGACAGGCCCCTTCCTTGGTGCCTCAGGAGGCCCTCTGGGGCACTGGAAGAAAGCAGGTGGCCTGCAGAAGAGAAGTGGGTTGTGTTAGGGTCCGTGACTCGATGGGTCCCCTCCAGGTAACAAACACACGGGATTGGAGATGTAAAAATCAAGCAGAGTCTTTACTTTTCCAGCTAGCTGGGGCTATCGACCCCCCTTCAGTTTCAGGTACAGATTATATAGGCCCACATAGTCATTACACAAAAAGCATTCCTCAGCAGACACTTTAATCAATCATCTTCTAAAAGCTATAGTTTCGGTTAAACATCTTTTCCAGGAAGGGTAGATCTGGTGTAAGCCTGGCGCAACCTCCCTCTTTTGTTCCTTATCGGTTATCTGGTATGTGCAAACAGGCCTACAGGACACATTGTAAATCAACTGAGTCAGGGGTCCAGGGTCCAGGAAGGAGGTTTACAGCACTTCAATTCTTAACATTTCAACTAGGTTAATCATCCATGTGTGGTAGATACAATCAGGCAGAACAGGCAAGCTAGCAAGTAAATCTAAATCAACGTTTTAAACAGAGTTTTCTATCAAAATGCAGAGTTCTTACAGCATTCATCAAGGTATTTTATTTTTTGGGGGGTTTTGTTTTGTTTTTGTTTTTTGAGACAGGGTCTTTCTGTCGCCCCAGCTGGCCTGGAACTCACTAAGTAGACCAGGCTGGCCTTGAACTCACAGAGATCTGCCTGCCTCTGCCTCCCAACTGCGGGGACTAAAGCCGTGTGCCACCATACCAGGCAAGATAAGTGTTTTGAAGTCTTGTGTGCCTGGATAGATGCCTTTCCTTTGCCCTGAGACATAAATCATAGTTCGTTTGTAGAATTCTTAGTTGGAAATCCATTTCCCACCGGAATTTGAATGCGTTGTTTCACCGCCTTCAGGTGTTCAGGTATGATCCCTGGGAATTTCATAGCCGTGGGGTTCTTAGGCTTTGTGCATGAGCTTAGGTTTCACATAAGCCCTTTGCAAATTACAGACTTATTTCTCCTGCCTGTTTTGATAAATGAACCTAGTCCTAGGTTGTTGATGGGCCTCTCCAGTTATGTATACACATGCCTTTCGATTCTAGAAAAGTTTTGGGGTTTCTTTCATGTTTCTTCCCTTCTAGTTTCCTTTACTCTTTGTCTTGATTGTGTCATTTAGCTGTTAAGCCACCTCTGACTGTGGCCCCTGATTTCCTCTGTATTTCAAACCCTCACTCTGTTACTGCGACAAACACCGTCATCAAAAGAAACTTAGGGGAAGAATGGGGTTATTTCAGGTTATATGATCCAATATTGAGCCGGGGTGTGGTGGCGCATGCCTTTAATCCCAGCACTTGGGAGGCAGAGGCAGCTGGATTTCTGTGAGGTCGAGGCCAGCCTGATCTACATGGCTAATTCTAGGCTAACTAGGGCTACAGCTCCCTGTCTCAAAAGAAAAAAAGAAAAGGAGGGAAGGAGGAAGAGAGAAGGTAGAAAAGGAAGGAAGGAGGCTGGAGAAATGGCTCAGCAGTTAAGAGTAGTCAGTGCTCTTTCAGAGGACCCAGGTTCGATTCCCAGCACCTACATGGTGGCTACGAACCATCCGTAACTCCATTTCCAGGGGAATCCAAAGCCCTCTTCTGACCTCCGCAGCATTGCATGACATGAGTGCACTCACATACATGCAGGCAATGCACTCATACACATAAAATAAAAATAATAAAATATTTAAAGAGAAGGAAGGAATGAAGGAGGAATTCAAGCAGGAGCTTGAAGCAGAGACCACGAGGAATTGCTGCTTTCTGCCTGAGTAACAGGCTCATGCTGAGCTAGTTTTCCTATACAGTCTAGGGAATGGTGCTGCCCACAGTGAACTGGGCCCTCCTACATCACTTAATCAAGACAGTCCTCCACAGACAAGCTCACAGGCCAATATGATCTGGGAAGTCCCTCAGTTGAGAGTCCAAAGTGACTGGAGGCTGTGCCAAGTTGACAGTTAAAGATAACTAGGATATACTCTTTGTTTTTGCTTTTTTTTTTTCTGAGTGCTTTCAGGTTTTTTATAATGTGATCACATTTTAATGACAGCAGACATCATCATTTGCATGCAAATATTCTGGTTGGTTTGTATCCAAACAGTATTAAAATACCCATGTCTTGTTTTTTGCTATATATTTTTATTGAATTTTTGTGGCTCTCATACAGTACATCTTAATCATATTTAGAACCCCTCCCCTCTCTGCACCCATTCCATAGCCCCCCCACAAGATTTCATGCATTTTGTGACATATGTTAAAGCCTATCAAACATTGGAGCCTGTTCAGCCTATCTGTTGTCACTCCCTGAAAGACCAACTCTCCCTCACCCATCAATGATCAGCTGCCAATAGTTCCTCAGCTAAGGCTGAGGCCTCCTACCCATTTCCCGAGTTCTACACTGGGTTTTTGTCTGATTGAGTTTGCGTGTGTCTTGTGCATGCTGATACCATTGCTGTAAGTTCATATGAGCGTGTTCCCAGAAGTCCAGAAGACTGTTTGCTTATCATGTACATCCTCCCCTAGCTCTTAAGCCTTTCTGCCCCCTCTTCTGCAATGGTTCCTGAGCCCTGGGTGGATAAGGTTTAATATAGGAGTCCTATCTAGGGACACACACTCTGTGGTTTCTTATTCTCTACATTCTCTACACTTTGGCCAGTTGTGGCCTTCTATGTTAATCTCCCTCTATTGCATGAGGAATGCTTTGTTGGTGAGAGTTGAGGGATGTATTACTATTCTCTGTATTCCCCGTTCCCCTATATTCCATGAGCCTTAGGTTCCTCTGTAGATGTGTCACTTAGGGCTGGGCATCTCACAGACACTCTCCATGTGTGCCAGTTTTACCTTGAAATCTTCCTATTGGGTATTTTGTTTCTGTTTCTGGAGTTTTTCTGTTCTTAGCAGACCTATTCTTACTTTTTGGTTGCAGTATCTTCTCCTGAGGGTGTTGTTTGTTCTAGCTGATGTTTAATAGTGGTTCCTCAGCAACACACTCACACTATTATCAGTGAACAAAACAATGGTCCTTATCTAGAGTTACAGTCTAGTGAGGAGTATAAACCATAAGCAAATTTTCTCAAATGTTAGAAAGTAAGAATTTAGAAAAAAGTAAAGTTGACTAAGGAAAACTGATAGTAGTGAACAATTAACAGATCATTCTGTAAACAGCATTATGAGAGTGACATTTGAGCCAGAACTTGATGTTGCTACCTTGGTGGACATTTGTAATAAGAACCACCCTAGCAAGTTAAGGGTAGGCCCTTGGATGGGAACATGCTCACCACATGAAAGGAAAAAGAAGGAAAGCCTGTGTGGTTGGAATAAGTTGAGCAAGAGGTGAGGAGAGGGCAAAGAAGACCAGGCGTCAGGGGAAAACAAGTGCAGACTTGAAGGCTATTCTTCGGAGTTTGGCTTCTCTCTTCCTGAAGACTTAAAGAACTTGGGCTAAGAAAGAGCACTATTTGATTTATGTTGAAAGAAGTCAGTTTGGGAGCTTCAGTAGAAGCAAGGAAACCAGAAAAGCCAGTTCAGGAAAAAAACTGGTCACTGAGCAAGTATAATTAATAGTGGTGGTGGTGAGAGGTGGCTGGATGCTACATAGAGCCAGCATTCCTCATGTAGAATACAAAAGCATGTACAAAGAGGGCTCCAAGGTACTAGCCCCAGTAGCCAGAAGGGATTTGCCAGCAGCTGAGTTAGGGAAGGTCATAGGGCAAGGAGGGGGAAAAGTCAGGCAGGAAGATCAGGGGTTCAGTTTTAAGTGTGCTGAGTTTGAGATAACAAGTAGATATGGACCAGCGTGGGGTGTGGAAAGAAATCTGGGATGGTCGTGTCACTTTGCCTTTGTATATTGATACTACTTAAAGCCTCAATACTAAAGAAGATCATCAAGGAAGTTAGAGGTGAAGAGATTGGGAGAAAGAGCCAAGAACAGAGCCTTGGGCCACCAACGCTAAAAAGTGAGGGAAACGGAACAGGATGAGGAGAAAAGTTGCTGCCCACTGGAAAAAGAAACGGCTCTGACTAAAGTTGAGGGCAGTATTAATTTATGTGTATAAACATAAACATTTAGAAGGCAGTTTGGCAGAGTGTCCATTTAGTGGAACAACAGTAGTAGGTTTCCACTTAGGGCCTATGACCTCCCCAGCCATGGACTTTGACCGGGTTTATGGTGCCTGGTGTAAATTTTGTCCTGTGAAGAGAACCTCAGATCCAATCAGAAATCAGTTGGCTACTCCCATGACAGGGGCCTGAGGAGGCACATGTTGCCTAGCAGATTGTAGCATCCAGGGTCCAGCACGGGGTAAAGCAATTATAACTTCTCTCCCCCAGAAGCCTGAACAGCACTTTTTGGCACTAAGAAAGCTTGCCAGCAGGGAGGAAAAAAAAATACATTTTTTAAAGCAAATGTTTTTAATTCTGCAAACAACAGGATGTTTATAAATTGATGAGAGTGATATAATGAGTAAAAATAAATAAGTGATGATAAGGCAGAAAGGGAAAAGTACTGGAGTCCTGTCCTCAAGTCGGAAGAGGGAGGGAAGACAGCATGGACATGACTCAGCTGGTTAACAGATGTTGGTGGGCGGACGGTGGCAGCGGGAACTAAGCAACTTCTTCTAATGCCTTTCATTTTCTCGGTGATGCCAGAGTTATCCAGGCAGTATCTGCTGACTGAGGGTGGAGGAGGAGGTGATAGGATCGAAGGGGAGAAGAGATTATGCTTCCTAGGCAGATGGGAGGACAGGAGGGAGGTTCTCCCACTTCAGCATGTTCACAGGTCTCCCAGAGGACTTGACCACTGACTGCCAGGCAAGTCTAAAGCAAGATGGATAAGAATTGGTATCTGTAACCTGTTCTAGGGTAATAGCCAGGCCGTGGACAATTCAGGGTCACCTTTGAGTCCCCTAATCATTCCAGAGTGGCTAGTCTGGAGACAAGTTACTTGGTAGGGTAGGTGGTATCATACATCATAACCGTATTTTAAAACAATTTTGATATACACTTAATTTTACCATTTATTAAAGACAAAATTAAATTTCATACTAAAGAGATGAATGTGTATTTTTTTAATTTTTTTTTTTTTTTAGTTTTATGTGTATGAGTGTTTTGCCTCTGTATGTAAGTATACCATGTGTGCATTGCCTGTAAGGATCAGAAGAGCGGGTCAGATTCCCTAGAACTAGAGTTACAGACAGTTGTTAGCTGCCATGTGGGTGCTGGGAACTGAACCCGTGTCCTCTGGAAGAGCAGTTAGTGCTCTTAACCACTGAGCCATCTCTCCAGTCCCTGAATGTGTATTTTTAACATAGAGAATTAAATTGAATATTTGAAATGGCAGCATATGGAGCATCTTCAGTTTGATCAACATTTGTTTTTATGCATCAGTGCTATAGGAGCACCATCCATATGAATGTGCGTTATGAAATGGCAGGAGGATCTTCAGGGCCATTTCAGAAATTATAAATTTTTTTCCTAATCACAAACCAAAATTTATTGAATGATTTTTTTTTATGAAACTCAACCAGGAATTTTTAAATCATACAGTTATTAATGAAAGAAACAGCTCTCTTCTTAAAGGAACAAAAGAACTGGTTTATTCTGGAACTTACAAATACGAGTGACTATGGCCTGGAAACACAGATTCAGATTTCCTCAAATACCATATCCCTACATGGTATCAGTTCCGTGAAGTTTTTTAGTAACAAAATAGAGAAAAATCCTAAGTCAAGGTACTTATGCCTTGGAAATATCAGGTAGGTAGGACTACAGAAAAGTAGGGCTATCTCAGCTCTATTTAGGCCTCAGGCTATCTGCCAAGTGTTCTTAGCCTTTTGGTTGGTGTAAATTAGGGTTTGGGGTTTTTTTGGGTTTTTTGGTTTTGGTTTTTTTTTTTTTTTTTTTTTTTGACATTCCAAAGGTTTTACAAAGGTCACAAAGATAATAGTTCACAGAGGATGGCACCAAATGGTTGTTAAGAGTTGTAAAGGTGGTCAAGGTAATTTGGCTGTGAACCTGCAACACTCCAACGATGTTCTAATCCATCAACCTTTGCAGTCTTCTCTCCAGAAATTTTCACTGGCCAAACATCACATCTTGTGCTTATAGAGACCGCATGTCATTTACCAAATACTTAATGTCCTTCATTGCTAGGAAGGTTCCCTCCAAGAATCTGATGTAGAAAAGGCTGAATGGCAGGCAGTAAAGCAGTCAGAAGAGAGGAACAGCTGATAACGTAATTGAAGAAGCTCCTGGATCATATTAAACTAATTAGACATCATGATCTGGGCCTGACATTGTCTTTTCCCTTTTCACCCTCTGCTTCTGACATGATATTTACATGTGACATATAATAAGATTATTGTACTGATTAAAATAATCAAGAACACAGTGTAGCCTAATGAAGTGGAGGTGGCAGATGACAGACATAGGGACCCCAACCAGTCAAACGTCCTCTGCATTCACACTCCTTAATCAGCCTTTATACATTTTTGCCCTGTGTCTACAGTCGTTTGTACATTATCAAAATGTTTGTTTGGTGTTTGGAATACTCGAAGTAGTTCATTACCCTTTAATTCTAGTTTTTCTTTTGGCCAGTTTGATCCCATTGCTATAACATGGAGTGGTTAGCTCAGATTCCAGGCAAAGACTGGTCTTTGATACCCAAATTATTATAGCTTTTATCTGTGGATAATAACTTGATCTCATATTGATACTGCACCAGATTTCAGTTGCAGAAGTCAATGGATAGTCACATTACAGATAATACAGCATCATTTTTAATTCCTTTCCAACAAAATCATCCTTTATCTATGTATCAAATATTATGACAGAGGCAGAAGCAAGAGGTCAGATCTGTAAAAAGTTAGGATTCCATAAGTTTTGTGGCTGTAATGAAATTTCATTTTGCATTTCACAACCAGAGAGAGAAATGAGAATCCAGTAGGTGTCATTTTGTAGTGTTGCTCCCCTGCTTCCCAAGGGCAGAATTCAGATCTAGCTAGCTATGTACTATGGAGTACTTTGACATTTCACTTAATTGGGGAACATGGGCCCTTAAAGGGTAAATTCCATCTATTACTTTCCATAATTAAAATTTGCTATGAAATTTCCATAGGTCACTAGCCCTAGCCTCTGCAGGATGAATGTGGGTCATTGTCCCGTAGCTGCCTTAGGTTCCACATACATTAACAGTATCAACAACCCTGTACTTCCAGAAAGATCTCTTTTAGCATTTGGGCACTTATAATTGATCCACCATGAATGTTGTTGCCATTGTAGCCTTTATACAGTTTGGAAAACAGGAATCAACATAAAACCTCTGAGTGTACCAAACAAGAGGCAATAAGGTTAGGCCAAGGTAGGCTGAGTGCCTCTGACTTCCTAGAGCCTTCCAGGACTCGTAAGAGTATTTAAATAATCTGTCATTTAAGTCCACCAAGTTACTCCTTTGAATTGGAGTTCAGGTGGTTGGTAAATATGATTAGGGCCCATGCTGTATGGTATCCAGCCATTTACATGGTAAATGGTCATCAGGACAGGTTGTGTTGTGACTGGAAACACCAGCAGCTACAATAGATTTGACCAATTGGTCAATAATTTGTTGTGCCTTATCTCTAATATTGGCAGCAATAAAATAGTTTAATTGGTTAGACTCGGAGTCCTTCCCTTTTCCTTAGTGCAAAAATTCTATTGGAGTCCTCTCCTGGAGGTAGTAAAAATTTGAATCCTGCAAGCATGAAGACTTGGTTCGAACCAAGTAAGATGGGAGGTTTGGGTAACCAAGAAGACATAACAAAAACATAGGTATTAAAATGCATAATATAATTAAAATATTTAACATCAATATTATCATCTGAGGACATATTCTAAGTTGTATTTTTACTTTCTCAAATTCTAAAAGATGTGTGAGTTAGGGCTTTGACTTCATTTGCTTATGACCCAGCCGGTGTTGCAGTCGAAGGTGAGTATCATCCAGACTTTCTGAAGTCCATATTTGGTGCATCCGCAGGAGGAGCTGGCCTGTGTTTAAGGTAGGAAATATGAATCCAAGAGTCTAACCTTTGAAGTTTCACAACACAGGGTGTAGTTTAAAGTACCTGATGAGGGACTGGAGAGATGGCTCAGCAGTTAAGAGCACTGACTGCTCTTGCAAAGGACCCAGATTCAATTCCCAGCACCCACATGGCAGCTACAAACTGTCCTTAACTCCAGTTCCAGGGGAATCCGAAGCCCTCTTCTGACCTCCGCGGCATTGCACGACGCGGGTGCACTCACATACATGCAGGCAATACACTCATACACATAAAATAAAAATAATAAAATATTTTAAAGTACCTGATGAAGTCCTCTCCAGCAAGGCTTAAGGGAGTCCTTGATGCGCCTTTTCCAATATACAAAATCACCGGTTGTAGTTCACTTTGCCCTTCTCTTCTGCAGTTCACTGTGCAAAGATTCTATGACCAATTTTGAATTTTCAGTCTCACTTCCCTAAGTCCCTTACAGTAGTGTCCAAATGCAGTGGTGTGCAATGTCTCCCTTTAGCAAAGATGGCTTCACCCATTCTCATAGGATGTCCATTAGCTGTTTCAAAAGGAGATGATTATGTTTTCCAGACGGGGTAGATCTACGACTTAGGGAAACTAATGGGAGTGCTTTGTGTGTTAGTGTATTGCCTCCATGCTTGTAAGTGCACACGTATCATGCAGTGCCTGTGGAGGTCAGAAGAAGGCATCAGATTCCCCTGGAACTGGAGTTATGGACAGCTGTTAGCCACCATATAGGTGCAGGGAATCAAACCCAGGTCCTCTGTAAGAGCAGTCAGTGCTCTTAGCCACTGAGCCATCTCTCTAGCTCCTCCATTTGGTTTTTTATAGTGCCATTTGTTCATCCAACAAATCAGGAAGATTGAGGATTTGACAAACACAATTAAAATGCCATACAATTGGCCAAATTCAATAGAGAAATTTAAACTTGTACAGTAGGAATTCTGTTACCACTGTGCCATTCATTCAGCAAGAAAGCCCAAGCAGGGATAATTCTAACATTTTTCTTACCACTAAATTTTTCTACCTTTCTAGCAGGGGAAACCTTCAACCCAATAGAAAACATACATATTAGCACTAGATACATGTATCCAGTTTGGGGGATAGTAAAATTCGTAATAGAAAGATGGTCAGGATTTGTGAGCAATCCTGAAGGAGGCACTATATGACCTATGGGTCTAATTTCCTGCCAGCAAAGTTACATTTTGTCCTTAGACACTTTCTGGCCCTTTTTAGCTAGTTGTAGTAATAAGAGAATGGCATCTTTGAGAGAAGTGTTGTATGAGGAAGAGCACAACAGCAGGTCACTCACACACCAAATTAAAATGGACTCCTGAAAATGGTACATCTTGTAATCACATACAAGAATTTGAGAAAAATATGTGGGACTTAGTGGACCCCATGGCATCAGAGTCTGTGTGCCATTCCTTCCATGTGAAGGTAAGCAGACACTGATTCAACAGGGATGCTTTTTTTATTTCTGAGTACATTGCCTGCATGTGTGTAAGTGCACTTGTGTCGTGCAAAGCCCAACAAGGTCAGAAGAAGACATCAGATTCCCCTGGAACTGGAGTTATGGATAGTTGTTAGCACAATGTGGATGTTGGGATTTGAACCTGGGTCCTCTACAAGAGCAGTCAGTGCTCTTAACTGCTAAGCTATCTCTCCAGCCCAAAAGAGATGCTTTTTAAAAAATATTTTATTATTTTTATTTTATGAGTGTATTGCTTGCATGTATGTGAGTGCACCCGTGTCATTAAAGGCACTGCAAAAATCTACTGCAGAGTTTTAGAAACAATATCAGAATTAAAGAAAGGTATCTATTTCTAAAACTCTACTGTTTGTTTCTTATAAATTAGCAATTTTATAATTTCTTGTTTGGGACACTTCTAAATTTCAATTGAAGTAAGCTGCCCATTCATTATATTTTGTGTTATTGCCTAGGGCTTCTAGTTTCAAGTACAAAATAACAATTTTGGAACATAAAGTTCCCCTAATGAGGAAACTAAAAGTCCAGGTTTTTGCTAGATCTCCCCATTTCCCCAGCTAGGTTAGCTAGGTGTAATTTAAAAGTATGTAGTTATCACACATAAAGCTGGCTGGAAATACTAGGTGGTTTATCTCTAAATCCTTTGTCTTTCTTCAAACTCTTGCCATCCCCATTCCCTCTTTTTTTTCTTTCTCCTGAAAATTGTGTTTTCTATGTTAGATGGAGGATATGTGTTTTGGGTCAGGTTTGTGGGCTGTTTTGGAGATGGACTTTCTCAGCTGTGACCTTGAGATAATGTTCTCCCACTGGGTGTCAGGGTTATCCTGCATGTTTTACTTGAACAGGAGGGCATGAGTGTGCTCACCACACTGATCAAACCCTTTCATGTGTCTTCCCACCGAAGCCAACAAATCCTTGTAACATAGGAATAGAGTGTTTTCATTGCATGTCAAGGGGATTTTCTCCTCCCACCTCCACCGGGCCTGGCTAGAGGGAACAGGTGCCTTTTATCTGCTGCATCTTTAAGAGCAGCTTGTGAAACGCCTCAATTAAAGGCAGTAAGGTTGTAATGAGCAGAATTGCATTTGGGAGGAGTGTCAGCAGACAAATGCCAAGTAACAAATCAAACACTCCAAAAGTAAACAAAACTACCAGTAAACCAGAGAGAACCCCAAATGCTTCAAAAGTGTGAGCACAAACAAAAAAAGCAAACCAAATGCCAGAAACCAAAATGCTTCTGAGGCAAACAAAATTGACATTGCAGAGCAAATAGTTTGAAAGCAAACAAACAGACCCACACACAAAACATCGAAACGAATAGGACCTCAGCTCAGATTAAACCAATGGACCACTGACCAAATCAAAAGATATCTGAACCCTCAAAAGAAATAATCAACTTCCACTTGAGGATGTGGTGATGTATAGTTGGGCCACGAGATGGCCTGTGCTGGAAGCTGGCACCCATCAGGTTGATTTCTGTAGTGAAAAGTGGATTGTCCTGTTGTGACCCTATATTGGGCTGTTCCGACTATTACGAAATAGCTGTTGCATCAAAGGAACTAATGAGATGGTTTATTCTGGAACCAAATCTGAATGACCATGTCCTAGGAACACAGATTCAGGTTTCCCCAAATCAAGACACATACATAGTGGAAACATCAAGTAGGCAGGTTACAGGAAAGCGAGGAAATCTTAGCCATAGGCCTCAGATGCTATCTGGTGACATTTTGTCTTGGTTTGTGAAAACTTAGGAGTCTGCGCATCCCAGAAAACTCATCTAAAGACGTTAGGTCCCCATACAGAGGGAGGCAGTAAATGGCTATGAAGGGAGCTAAAGATGCTCTAAGACAATTTGGCCTTGGACTTGAAACAGTCTAACCTCTCCACATCACTGAAGTTCTAATCAGTCAATCAGCCTTTCTAGTCAAAGCTTCTTTCAAGGAATTCTTTTTGACACACTTTAATATACTACAATCCAAAGATACACCAATTTAATTCTTCTATCCTGAGAATAAGAAAATATTAAAATACATGTTTTGTTTTCTATAATTAAGCCATTATGTTTCCATGAGAGCAGAAAGTTTTATATGTACAATAAAACCACTGCAATTCATAACATATGATAGTTTTGAATCTAAACCAAGGTGTTTCAGGCAGCATTTATTGGAGCTGTGTAGTATAAGGGTGTGCAGTGTACAAAGAATGCTGTGTGTTCAGAACCAAGGCTGCAGTGAGTCAGGTGATGCGGCACAGGCTAGAGCTGCCAGAAACACCTTGGATTCTTTACATGGACTTCACTTTGGGTCAAAGACCCTCAGCTTTACTTTTTAAAGAAAATAAATGTTCAATTTTGCACTGAGTGTAGGAAAGACATCCTGACATGTAACAGGGCTCTGAACCCACTTTGATCCAACCTCTTTATTGTCATCAAAGTGCTCGGCTTTCACCTGGGATTTTGACAAGGTTCTGGTAACTGACAGTGCCTCGTGCACCTTGTTATGGGATCAGAGTTCACCTTTACTCCACCTTCACCCCTCTCTCTGCTCAGCCACGGATCACTCACTCATTTGTGTCTCCACTTCCTCAACTGTCCATCTCATGCTGTCCAGGAGAGGCATGCCTGGGTATTACAGGACCTCAGAAGGAAGATCTGAATGCTCAGCCACAAGCCATCCGGGCAGAGCGTACTAGCTTCGGACTCTTAGCCGGGCTTGATGGGTCGGGGATGACCTGGATATCTTTAAGCCTGTGAGGGTTCCACTTCAGCAATTTTCCTGAGACTTCCTGCATTGCACTAAGTGCTGTGTAGTCATCCTTGTCACCACACACTTAACAGACCTTCAACAGCTCTTTGCTCCTGGTCACCATTGTGAGCATCGTGGTCATGTGTGGAAACCATGCCACAGTCCTATGAGGACCGGACCCCACCAGCTGCACTAGACACTTTTGGACAGTATGCTGCTTTTTCTTCTCTTGAATTCTTTTGCTTACATCTTAATTTTGTGATTTTTTTGTCTGATATTAAAAACCTATTATTTTTCAGTTGAAATAATTTACATATTAAGAATATTTAATATTTATAAGATACCATAGTTTCTCTGTTGCGTTTGCCTCATTTCCTGGCTCTGTTTTGTAGATGCCTCTGCTTCTCACAGAAGGAACATGGAGGAGAAAGGAAATTGGTATTGGAAAAATGCAGTCTAACTGAAATTTTAAAAAATTAAAATGATATTGAACTCCTTCCAACTTGAAAAATATTAGGCCTCAGGGACATATACTGTTGCCTGAAATTCTTTCATTCCACACCCAGGGACAAGCTGTAGAATTACAGAACTCTGGGGAGATGAAGATTCTTTTCAGCAGTCCCATCATTGTCTATGCAGACACAGGACGGTGCCGACTCAGAAGCTCTGAGTTCTAGTCTTGGCCTTTCCAGCTTCTTTACTTCTTTTTCTTTCTTTGTTATTGTTGTTGTTGTTGGTGGTGGTGGTGGTGGTAGTGATGGTAGTGGTATGCGTGTATTAAGCTTCAAGTGTGTATAGTGGAGTGTTCGTGTGTGTGTGTGTGTGCCCATGCATGTGGAGGCCAGTGGTCAACCTCAAATGTCCCTCTTCAAGAACTGTCCGCCTATTTTTCTGAGACAGTGTCTCTCACTGGCCTGGCACTAGGCTGGTTGGTCAGTGAGCCCTAGGGATCTGTGTGTGTTCACTTCCCCAGTGCTGCTGTGAAGCATGTACCACAATAATTGCCTTTTTTAAAAAAAGAAATATGGTTGTGCGGTTTGATCTCAGGTCCTGATGCAAGTGCCATGCCAACAGTTTTCTCCCCAGCCCTGTCCAGCTTTGGTACTTTTAATAACACTTTTTAGTGTTGTTAGAAAGATTAAATCAAATAATCTGAATAAGATTGCTCAGAAATGTAAACTGTCATTTCTGTTAAATTAGAGATTAATGAGCATCAGATTCCTTGGGGACAATGTATTGTGGAACTGGTTGCATCTGTCCACGGGCCTCCACCAGCTCCCAGCCGAGCCAATGGACTTTCATTCTTTTTCTCTGGCCCTCCCTTCAGAGAATGGCTTTTCTTATATGCCACAATTTCAGCAGCACGCACACACCTAACATATGGATAGCTCTTTTGAGAAGATGTGGTATTTAATTTTAAATTAGCACATTTTGAGTCGTTGGTAATGTTCCCAAAGACAAATTTGAGGCATACAGCAACAGCAGTTTTTTACATTCTTTATTTTAAACTTTTATATATTTAATGGGTTTAAATGATTGAGTGAATTTCATTTCAAATCTATAAAAATAATAGCAATCATTGAGTGAGCCAACCCCTGTGTAAGCATCTTTATGAACATCATCACATTCAATTATCCCATTTGACCCCACTGATGCCTGCTTGTTGAACAGCTTCATGTACTGCTTGTGAGACAGCTCAGGGTTGTGAGAGCAGGCTGAGATCAAACAACTAGAGTGGTTCAATGATGCAAAATATGGATCCCCAAATTCAAGATCAAAGATAAAAATAAAGCTGATCCCATTCTTACTGAAGGGCAAAAGTGTGGAGGAAGATAAGCCATTGGAATGGGCAGTAGAGTGACATTACAGCACCCAAAACTTAGAGGATAGGAACCACAGAGCAGGGGCAAGTGGTGTGGGCAAATCAGCCTTACCCCACGCACATGAGCTGTAGGTTGTTGTATACCTTGTTCAAACAAGCAACATTCTCAGTTTATCGACCTATGACACTCTTGAAGGAACAGTAGAGTGCAGATGATACTGTATTATGCCCTAATTAATTAATGAGTCTGGAAATTACTATCAATGGTATTGTGTACCTTCTGAAAGAAATACACACCACCACTGAAGCCCACCTTTAAAAGCGGGGGGGGGGGAGTTGAAAAAAATCAAATAATCAAATTTCTCTAACTGCCGATTTATAAGAAATACAGCATGAAGAATAGGATTTTGTCAAACAATATCATTGAAAAATAAGTTCAAATGCATGTGGGGAGTTCCACAACTAGCAGTGGCCTCAGTGGAAGCTGCTGTCCCGGAATGGGGACTGGACCTGACTCCACATGAGGCCACAGGCACATCTGAACTTCTACAACTCACAGAAGCTACCATGGAAGCTGTGAGCCAATGGTGGGAACTGGATGTGACCCAGGGTAAGACTCACAGGTCTGCAGGGAGTTCCACAACCCACAGAAGAGACAACAGAAGCTGCGGACCCAAGATGGCATGTTGGGAGACACACAACTCCTGACACAGTTATAGACCCAGACAAGAGGCAGGAACTGAATCAGGACAGTGCTTTAGCTTTAGAGGGAGACTCAAGATAGGTACTGTGCTGATTAGTTTTTTTCAAATTGACAAAACTAGAATCATCTGGAAAAAAGAAAACTTCAACTGAGGAATTTCCTCTATCAGATTGGCCTGTGGTATGGCTGTGGAGCATTTCTTTGATTAATAATTGATGTTGGAGGGCCCAACATACTATGAGTGGCTCCATCCCTGGGCAGGTAGGCCTGGGCTATATAAGAAAAAATACCTGAACAAGCCAGGGAGAACAAGCTGTAAGCAGAATTCCTTAGCAGTCTCTGCTTCAGTTTCTGCCTAGCTTCTTGCCATGAGTTCCTGCATTAGCTTCCCTTGATGGTGTAATCCAAATAATCCCTCTCTTCCCACAAGTTGCTTTTGGTCATAAAACTTGTCACAGCAACAGAAAGAAAACTAGAACAGGGACTCTGGCCCTAGATACCAGTCCCCCAGAAAAATATGGCACCTCAGCACTACTATGACTTAATCCTCCCCTAAACATTTTATTATTTTATTTTTATTTTATGTGTGGGAGTATTTTGCCTACATGTATGTAAGTGCACCTATGTCATGCAATGGCCTTGGAGACCAGAGGAGGGCCTCACATTCCTTAGAACTGGAGTCACAGCTGTGAGCCACCATGTGGGTGCTAAGAATTGAGCTTAGGTCCTCTGCAAGAGCAGCCAGTGCTCTTAACTGCTGAGCCATCTTTCCAGCCCCTCTCCTAAACATTAAATTAATTAATTAATTAATTAATTAATTAAGTCTTTTTTGAGACAGGGTCTCAAAGCTGTAGCTCCAGCTGACCTGGAACTCACTATGTAGATCAGGCTGGTCTTGAACTCACAGAGACCTGCCTGCCCCTGCCTCTGAGTGCTGGGATTAAAGGCATGTGCCACCACATCTGGCCATCTCATAAACATTTTAAATGCCTCCTCTGAAAGATGAAATGATACTTGAATTTTAAAAAGAAAGAAAAACTCAACCAACAAACTCCAGATGCACAAGTCCCAGCACAAAAGCAAAAACAACACGAAAAATCAAGGTAGTATGTCTTCTCCAAAAAGTATAATCTTATACTAATGGTTTTGAATGATAATGATTTGGAAGAACTTTGAGACAAAGAATTTAAAAGAATAATTATAAGTCTGATCAAATAACTCAAAGAAGACGTGTGTGCACTTCAAAAAAACAAAAATAAAGAGTTGAATGTAATAATGAAATCAATTAAAGATGTGAAAATAGAATTCAATAAATTCTATTGAATTTGCTGAAAAAAAACTGAAATGATTTTGGAAATGAAAACAATAAGCCAAGTTAGAATTCCAGTGGAAAGCCTCACAAATAGAAGGGACCATGTGGAAAACTGAGTACCAGGAATGGAAGACCAGGTAGAGGACTTGGATCATTCAGTAAAGGATGCTCTTTTAAGTAAGCAGAACATGAAAGAGGTCCAGGGGCACCATGAGAAGACCAAATCTTTGACTTATGGGCACGAAAGAAAGAGAATACCACACCACAGGTATGGAAAATTTTTTCAATAATACCATAGAAGAAAATTGCCCAAATCTAGAGAAAGAGATGCCAGATAGATAAAAGGGGCCAACAGAACATTAAATAGGATAAGAAAAGAAGTGATCCACAAGATATTATAGCTAAAATACTGAAAACACAGAAGAAGGGGCACTGAAAACTTCAGGAAAGAAAGGTCAAAAGCAAATCCATCAGAATAAAACCTAATTATTCAATAGAGACTTTAAAAAGCAGAAGGGCCTGAAAATATGCATGCCAAATTCTGAAAAACCACAGCTATCAACCTGGACTATTATACCCAGCAAAGCCATCTATTAAAATTGAAGGAGAAATAAAAACTTGGCATGATAAAAACAGACTAAAGGGATTATGACCGCTAAACCAGCTCTACAGATATTGGAAGGGATACTTCAGATAAGGGTAAACACAGAGGGTCCACACGGGTTAATTAAAAAATACCAAGAAACCCAAAAGAGGTATAAGAAAAACACCACAAAATGAAAAAAAAAAAATTTACATGAACTGCCCTACATGTAAACAAAACAATTCGTAAAGAGAACATTATAATTCTAAACATTTAAGCAGCCAACACGGGTGCACCAAATGTCATAAAGGAAATACTACTAAGATGTAAAGCCACAGATTAATCTCAACACAACAATAATGGGTGACTTCAGTACCCTATTCTCACCATTAGACATCTAGACAAAAATTACACAGACAAACATTTGCGTTAAATGGCTTCGTAAATCAAATGAACCTAGAGCATTCCACCCAAACACTAAAGAATACCCATTGTTTTCAGCAGCCCACAGAACTTTTCTTAAAAGTTATCACATATTAAAGAAGGCTCAAGTGATGCCAGAAAACTGAACATCTTGCATTCTGTATGACCACAGTGGAATACAGCTAGATACCAACATTAAGAGAAACTACAAAAAGTACACCCATTCATGGAAATTTAACAACACACTAATGAATGACATCAAGGAAACAAAATTCCCTAGACTTGAAAGATAATGTAGATACAGTATATAAAAATCTATGACACAATGAGGCACTCCTAAGAGGAAAGTTTATAGCACCAAGTGCCTACATCAAAAAATTTGGGAAATTTTAGATAAATTAATGATGCTCTGGAAGTTTTTGGGAAAAAAAAGGACAACCAATACTTTAAAACAGTAGACAAGTGGCACAAGCCTTTAATCCCAGCACTTGGGAGGCAGAGGCAGGCAGATCTCTTTGCATTCAAGACCAGCCTGGTCTACATAGTGAGTTCCAGGCCAGCGGGGGCTACAAGAAGACACTATCACTAAAAGACAGAAAGAGAGAAAGAAAGAGGGAGGGAGGGAGCAAGGGAGGGAGGGAGGAAGGAAGGAAGGAAGGAAGGAAGGAAGGAAGGAAGGAAGGAAGGAAGGAAGGAAGGAAGGGAGATAGGAAGAAATCATGAAAATAAGGGGCAAAAATCCTCAACACAATAATTGCAAAGTGAATTCACTATCACACCAAAAAGATTCATCATGACCACCTTGACTTTCTACCAGCAATGTGGGAATGGTTCTCTCTATATATATACATATATATATATTTCAATAAATATAATTGACCACAGTAATGGACTAAAAGAAAGAAATCACATGACCACCTCAGTCTATCCAGAAAAGGACTTTAACAAAATCCAACATTGCTTCATGATAAAAATCATGAAGAGGTAAGGGAAAAAAGAAGTACAGTAAAGGCTATATGTGACAAACCCATAGCCATCATCATGCTGAATGAAGAGAAACTCCAAGCACTAAGATCAGGAGCAAGACAAATGTGGCCACTCTCCACTTCTCTTCAACACAGTGCTTGAATTCTTAACTAAGTGTATATGAGGGGAGAAGGAAATAAAAGGGATACATGTAGGAAAAGAAATAAAAGTATGCCTTTTGAAGATGATATGACCGTGTATGTAAGAGAGCCTAACAATGCCACCAAAAATCTCTTAGAGCTGATAAACACTTTTAGTATTCTCAGGATACAAAATTAACATGTAAAAATCAGTAGCCTTCCTACATACCAATGAAAAAATACTGAAAAGTAAACTAGGGGGAAAACTCATTTACAATAAACACACAAAATGAATATAAAATACATTGGAATAGGCTTAACCAAAGGAAAGAAAGACCTCTACAATGAAAACTTTAAGGCACTGAAGAAAGAAATTGATTATGACACTAGAAGAAACATGTTTATGCTCATAGATTGGAAAAATGTTGTAAAAATGGTCACCTTGGGACTGGAAAGATGGCTCAGCAGTTAAGGGCATTGATTGTTCTTGCAGAGGACCTGGATTCAATTTCCCAGCATCCACATGGCAACTAACAACTGTCCGTAACTCCAGTTCCAGGGGATCCAGTGCCTTCTTCTGGCCTCTGCAGGCATTGCATGACACAGGTGCACTTACACACATGCAGGTAAAACACTCATACATATAAAAAAGAAAAATAAAATATCTTTTAAAAAATGGTCAGCTTACCAAAAGCAATCTATACACTTAATCCAATCTCTAAAAATTCCAAAGCCATTCTTCATGGACATAGGAAAAATAATCCAAAAGTTAATAGAAGCACAAAAATCCAAGGATAACCAAAGAAATCCTGAACAAAAAAGAATACTAATTTCAAATTATGCTACAGAGACATAGTAATGAAAGCATAATGGTTCTGACACAAAAACAGACACATAGATCAGTGGAAGAGAGTTGGGTACCCAAACATGTCCACGCAACTACAGTTACCAGTTTTGAGCAAAGAGCCCAAAAATACATATTAGAGAAGAGACAGCATCTCCAACAAATGATGCTGGGAAAATGGAATTTCAACATGCAGAAAAATGAAACTAGATCCCTATCTCTCACCCTGCACAAAACAACTCCAAATGGATCAAGGATTTCAACATATAATTTTATATCCTGAAAGTGCTAGAGGAAAATCTAGGAAGTGCACATCAACCTCTAGACATGAGTAAAGACTTTTGTATAAGACTGGTAACACAGGAAAGAAGACAAATTGACAAATGAGATCTCATGAAACTAAAAAGTTTCTGTACAGAAATGGAACTAAAATAATAAACAGCATGCATAATAGAAGAAAATATTTGTCAGCTCTTTCTCTGACAGGATTAGTGTATAGAATATACAAACTCAAAAAGCTAAACATTAAGGAAAATAAGCAACTCAATTGAAAACTGGGCTGTGGAATTGAAGAAAAAATTCTCAAAAGAAGTACAAATGACTAGGAAACACTTTAAAATATTTTATTTATTTATTTATTTATTTATTATTTTTTAATTAAAAGAAGCATTTCATTACAGCAGCATTAACCTACTCAATAACATTTTTCTGAGCTAGGGTATATCTCTTTCAAAATTGGCTGTACATTTCTAGGTTTACAGATGAATTATTACACTTATATAATCTTTTACTCATTATAAACTCTATAAGACATAAAATTAAATGAGGTTCCAACGTTTAAAAAGGATCTCCACTTCATTGTCAAAACACACAGTTTCATCCAGAAAAAATTCATTCCAAGGCTCTTGACATTGAGACGTTTTCACATGCATTTCTAATCTCCATATACATAACTATCACTGGTCACAGTCGCCCACCTTCTGAGCTCCTCGACATCCGAGCACGAATTCAAACTCATCAGGTAGACAGCCTTCCTCTCCCTCTAGAGCCCCCATACTCTGCTATCCCTGCCACTGTCCACTGTGCCGTCAGCACCCCCATCCATTCCCCCCCATCCACCCCTCTAGTAAATCCAGTCAACCAGAGGTCCCTGTTCCAGGAGGATCAGCTGTCCCCGATCAATGGCAATCCATTGTCAGTATTCCTTTGAATAGAATTGGGGTCTGCTGTTAATGTTTCCAGTAGTATGTTCGGTTACTGTCTGGAAGAGCCTTTATCTATCCTGGCCAAGAACTCGACTGAAGGTATCGCCTGTCTGGCTTTGCTGTTTGTCAAGTAACTTTTAGTTATATATATGTATGCTCTTACGAAATTATATTGGCCCCTTTAATCTTTGGTTATACTTCCCTTTTGGGTGTTTAAGGACATACAATTGGACCAGATAAACTGATTTGTTGGCTTCTCTTGGAAGCATGGAGGAAATGATTCCTCAGTGTTGACCCTCCCTTTATAGACCAGACACTGGTCCAAGTCCATCGGGTGGGGTCTCCTTGGCCTCCTTGATCAAGAGGGCAGATGACCCACCACAATTGCAGGACATTTTGAGAGATGCTCATAGTCCCCTGGAACTAGTCGACTAGGAGGACAAGGAGCAAAAAGTATCCTTTATGTCCCTCTGACCAAATTATTATAGACCTCAAAGTATGCCTGTTAAACACCCAAGAAGGTTAGTTCCACCAGTCTGGTATTTTTAGTTATTGTGTGTCATGTAAATAAATCTTGGGCAAAGACCAGTTGTTCTCAGATAAACCTTACCTAGACATATATT
>NW_008332644.1:2849354-2850716 GCF_000622305.1 Nannospalax galili | reverse complement strand
TTTGGTTAACTGGGCTAGCGGTCTGTCAATCTTGTTTATCTTTTCAAAGAACCAGCTCTTGGATTTCTTGATTCTTTGTATTGTTTTCTTTGTTTCAATTTCATTAATTTCTGCCCGGATTTTTCTTATTTCTTCTTGTCTGCTCGGTTTGGGTTTCGTTTGCTGTTGATTTTCAAGTGTGTTGAGCTGCAATGTTAGTCATTTATTTGTGTTCTTTCCGATTTTTTGATGTAGGCCCTTAGAGCTATAAACTTCCCTCTAAGAACCACTTTCAGTGTGTCCCAGGGTTTTGTCGTGTTGTATTGCCCTTTTCATTTAATTCCAGGAATACTTTTATTTCTTTCTTAATTTCTCTTTTGACCCATTCATCATTCAGGAGTGTGTCGTTTAATCTCCATGTGTTCATGTCATGATTAGGGCTTCTTCGGGTGTTGATTGTAACCTTTATTGCATTGTGGTCTGATAGAACACATGGAATTATTTCAATCTTTTTGTTTTTGTTGAGGTTTGTTTTGTGTCCCAGTATATAGTTGATTTTGGAGAAGGTTCCATGGAGTGCTGAGTAGGAAGTATGTCCTTTGGTGCTTGGATGGAATACTCAGTAGATGTCTGTTAAGTCCATTTGATATATGGTATTGTTTAAATCAGATGTCTCTCTGTTAACTCTCTGCCCTGTTGACCTATCTAATGGAGACAGTTGGTATTGAAGTCCCCTACTATTAATGAGTTGGGCTTAATCTGGGTCTTAGTTTTTATGAAGTTGGGTGCACCAGAGTTTGGTGAATATATGTTCATGTTTGTAATATCTTCTTGATTCATTGTTCCTTTGATCAAAATGAAGTGGCCCTCTTTGTCTCTTCTGATCAGCCTTAGTTTAAAGTCTATTTTGTCAGATATTAGAATTACTATGCCTGCTTTTTTCTTATTGTCATTTACTTGGTATATTTTTTCCCATCCTTTCACTTTGAGATATTGTCTGTCCTTGAAAGTGAGATGAGTTTCTTGCAGACAACAAAAAGATGGGTTTTGTTTCTTAATCCATTCACCTAGTCTGTGTCTTTTGATGGGGGAGTTCAGTCCATTAATATTTAAAGTTATTAATGAAAGATGAGTATTGAAGCCTATCATTTTTACTTTTGTTTAAATTCTTGATATAGCTGTACTTTTGCACAGTTACACCTTCATTGAATTTTTTTCCGCAACCCCTCAGGTATAGTTGTTCCTTTTTTCAGCTCTTTGTATTGCTTTCAGAACTCTCTGAAGGTCTGGTTTCATGGACATGAATCCCTTCAGCCTATTCATGTCATGGGAGATTTTTCTTTCCCCTTTGACTATAATAGACATTTTGGCTGGGTATAGTAA
>NW_008332644.1:2771095-2849054 GCF_000622305.1 Nannospalax galili | reverse complement strand
TTCATCCTATTGGTGAGGCTTTCTCCTGTCGTTTCTAATTGGCTTATGGAGTGTTTCACTTCGTTCTTTATTTCAGCCTGAGTATTCTTCAATATTTCTAGCTCTTTTCTGAATTCATTCAGAAGTTTATCCCTATCTTCCTTCAGCTCTATGATTACCTTGTTTGTGTGTTCTTTAAATTCACTGAATTCTTTTATCATATTCATCATTGTTCTTTTGAGATCCATGTCCTGCATTGTCTCTAGAGGATTCTCATTGTGCTTCTCTAGAGGATTACTGGTATTTGGTGGGGATATGTTATTTTTGTTTTTCATGTATTATTTTTTTCTTTGTGATTTTGACATTTGAATTTCTTTTGTAATTCTTGTTTCTTGTGTGAGACTCGGACCTTCAAGTTTAGGTCTGCTTCTTTTTGTGAACTTCATGTGACTTTGAGGTTTACTTTTTGGGCGTGACAGGTTGGTTCCTCTAAGCTTCCGGTTCTCTCTTTTGATTTTATATTGGAGTGGCCAGATTGCTTTTGTCTTCAGGAGTTCCCACAGAGGCCCAAGTCAGATGAAGATCAGATGCTTTGTGTGAGACTCGGACCTTCAAGTTTAGGTCTGCTTCTTTTTGTGAACTTCATGTGACTTTGAGGTTTACTTTTTGGGCGTGACAGGTTGGTTCCTCTAAGCTTCCGGTTCTCTCTTTTGATTTTATATTGGAGTGGCCAGATTGCTTTTGTCTTCAGGAGTTCCCACAGAGGCCCAAGTCAGATGAAGATCAGATGCTCTCAGGCTTTCTCCTAAGGTCTGAATCCCTCCCAGAAAGACTTTGGCCTCAGGAATTTGGGGGTTGGACTGGCCTGGGAGCTGGGTCCAGGACAAATGCAGGTCTAGGGCAGGTAGTAGGCCTGCCACTCAGAGATGCAAAGGCAGATTGGGGTCAGGAAGTGGCCCCAAGGACTCTTGGGGACTGCACTGAGGAGCTGGGTTGGTCTGGGTGCAAATGATCAGGAAGAGGAAAGGTCAGCCCCCCATGTCCCCGATAGAGGCTGGCCGGTGGTGCAGGCCTAGGGAAGCAGAGGGAGGTGAGGGCTGGACCAGGCCCAGAAGCAGTGCTACTGAGGACCAGAGAAGGCACTGAGTTAGTCTGGAAGAAGAGGATCAGGAAACAGTAGTGGTTCCCCAGGTGTCTGTGGCCCCAAGACAAGGAATGGGATAGGACCCAGGCTAGGAGGAGAAACAGGCAGTGGAGATGGGAGGGTGAATGGGGCTGGGGGAGTCAAGGCGCAGAGGGCATGATGGACTTATCCCAGAGAGGCCTGCAGGTCAGAGAGAGGCCTGCGGGTTCTGCAGGCCCAGGGAAGCCGAAAGTGTTATTTTTTATATTAATTGTGATATGTAATATTCCAAAAAATTTGTGGGAAAAATGCCTAGGGTTTTTTTTTCCAAATAACTCAGGAAAGGGATTAAAGATATATAGATGAAACCAGGTTAAGCATAAACTTGGTGCTTGGTGACAAGGCTGTGAAAGTTCATTATCCTCATCTCTGTTCTGTATTTGAACTTTTTTCTAATTGGGATCTTATTGCATGAACCCAATGTTCTAGAAAAAAAAGGATGAGATCAGCCCTCTGACAGCAGGAAAGTCAGGGAGAGCAAGGAGTGGGGAAATAGGAGCATCTTCTTGGGATGATCTGGAAGAAAAGGGGGAAGCCATGCGTATTCAGACTCTCGGTTCAGTGCTCCCTGGACTAGAAGACACATCTAAGGCTGTTTGCTTTCCCAAGCCACAATTTCAGTCCAATCTTGAAGTTCAGTTTACAACTCCAGAGGAGCCTCCCAACCCTCACCAAATTCTAGACTACTTGATTATTTATTTATTTATTTATTTGCTTATTTATTTATTTATTTATTTATTTATTTATTTATTTATTTGGTGTTTTTGAGACAAGTTCTCCCTGTAGCCCTACCTGGCCTGAAACTCACTATGTAGACCAGGCTGGCCTTGATCTTACAGAGATCTACTTGCCTCTGCCTCCTGAGTGCTGGGATTAAAGGTATGTGCCACCACACCCAGCTCAGTAGATTTTTAAAATAAAATAGCTAATTCATTTTATTTTCTTCCCCTAATATCTTTGTCATAATTGTAGTCCATTACTATGTAAGGAATTACCCCAAATTCAGTGGTTAAGAGTAACAGCAGCCATATCTCTGTTTCTGTGTGACAGAAGTTTAAAAGCAGCTCTCCTGGGCAGTCCCATTGGAGAGTCTCGGTGAGTTTACAGTCATGATGTCACTGGAGCTGAAGGACCACTTCCAAAATAGTTCACCCACTGAATTTTCAATTTGGTAGCAGGAGGTTTCATTCCAATCCACATCTGTTTCCTGTGGCTGACATAGCAAAATACCAAATGTGAGGTGGTTTGAAATGATCATCTGATTCTTCTATGTCTGATGACTGTCTGAAATTCAGGTGTCAGCAGGACTATGCTGGGCTGCTTCTTAATGCTCTGAAGAAGAGCATGTTCCATGCTGCTCTTGCTAGCACCCTCTCTCACCATGCTCTCCACCGTACAGGTATACCACTCCAATCTGTCTCCACCATTGTGGGGAGTAAGCCCATCTGTCTTTTCCCAGAGCTGATGAAGGCACAAGGCATATTGGTCATGGACACACCTTATTTCAGTATGGCCTCATCTTATCTACTTATAGCTGAGTAACTCTATTTCCAAATAAAGTTATATTCTAAGAAACCAGGAATGAATTTGGCAGTAGCGGATGAAGGATGCTAATTCAATTCATTCTTTATGTGGTCTTGTTAATCCATTTTACATAGAAACTGGAAAACTTCGATCAATGACATAAGAGCAACAGTGCTTACAGTAGAAACTATAACCTCCTTTATGGCTAAACACCAGAAGCTGCACATCATCATCTCTATGGATGCATCTACTATGAAAGGGACTTCACAGTATACAAATATTAGGAGGTAGGGACAGGGACCATTTAAGGCCACCCTGGACTTGGCATACTGATTCACATGGAAAATATTCTCATCCTTTTGTAGTCCTGTGCTGGTTGTATAAAATAACAAAGCAAGGCAGACAGACTAGAACAGAACATTTTGCTGCATCTGCTTCGGACCTCTCACTTGAATGTGTTCTCTCTCTCTTCCTCTGTGTGTGATCTCTTACCCCTTTCCCTCTCCCTGTCCATCTTTTTCCCTTTCCTCTTCCTCTCTACTTTTTCTCTCTCACAGTTGCCACATCATTTGAAAGGAATATCTGGGCGATATGGTCATTTGCTTTTAAACACATCTTCAGAAATAATGCATCTTTCAAAACAATAATCTGCTTATAACAATACCATCGTGATATCTGAAAATACACAATGATTTATCATCTTTTAAAATATTTATTGAATTTTTGTGCAGTTCATACATTACATATTGATCATATTTAGACCCTCCTATCTACACCCTCATTAGATGCCCCCCCACAGGATTTCATGCATCCTGTCATATATATTAAGGTCTATGGAGACAACTTTCTTTCCACAAATGTCCCTCAGTGTGAGTGCATCCAGTGGAGCCTGGTCAACATATCTAGCATCACTTTTTAAAAAAATACCAACTCTGCCTCACCCAGGGGTGATCAGTTGCTAATAGTTCCTCAGCTAAAGTTGGGGTTTCTTATTCAGTTCCCACTTCTAATCTGGGTTTTTGTCTGGTTTGAGAATGCATGGGTCTTGTGCATGCTGTCACCATTGCTGTAAGTTTATATAAACAAGTTCACAGTCACCTGGAAAACTGTTTCCTTATGGTCACGCACCACCCGCTGGCTCTTATAGTCATTCTGCCCCCACTTCCACAATGGTACCTGAGCCATGTTGACAGAGGTTTAGTACTGGAATCCATCCAGGGACACAGACTTTGCAATCTCCTGTACATTTTGGCCACTTGTGGCTTTATGTGTTAATCACTATCTGTTGTTGCATGAGGAAGCTTCACTGGTGAGAGGTGAGAGATGCATTACTATTCTCTCTATCCCCTGTTCTGCTGTGTTCCTTGAACCTTGGGTGCAAAGGTTGCATTGTAGATGTGTCACAGGGGGAAAGGCATCTCACAGGCACTTATTCTCTGCATTTGACAAGTTATGGAACTCTGTTTCCATCTGTTGCAAAAAGAAGTTTCTTTGATGAGTGTTTAGAGGTATACTTGTCTGAAAATATAAGGATACATACTTAGCATGCAGTAAGAAATTACATTTGTCTAGGATGTGACAGAAGTCAGTTATTTTCTAGGATCTATGTATGTCAGTTACAACTCTATTACTCCAAGTTCTGTATCTAAAATATGTCCTGTCTTCAGCAGTAGGGTCTTACCTTCAAGTTCTTGTAGGCAATTAAGGGCTCTAGCAATAGCCTGTGTTATTTTTAGAGTCTCTTGGACTACCCTGGCCAACAACTTGAAGGGAGGTTTCTCCTATCTGGCACTGTTTTTTTTTTTTTTTTATATAGCCTTCACATATACAATGTTTATTGTGTGTGTGTGTGTGTGTGTGTGTGTGTGTGTGTGTGTGTGTGCAGTTCAGTAGGCTTTGAACTAATACATTTCCCTCTGGTTTTCCACACCACCTCCTGAGCATTATTTATCTCACCTCTCTCCCTTTGCATAACCTTACCCCTCCCCAGTTAAAGTACCCCCATTTTTCCCATTTTACCCATGATAACACCTGTCTCCTACTGTCCCCCTCTCTTGAGCTCCTCCTTCCCCTTTACCCCATGATTCCTTGTATAACCCTCCCTTTTCCTTTCCCAGTTAAATTACCTCCATTTTCCCCAACTCTTCATTGATAACACTTGTTTCCTACTGTCCCCTCTCTCTAGTGCCTTCTTCCCCTTTATCCCCATGGTTCTTTTCCATTTTCCCAGCTCCTGTTATTACATAAGGATATATACTCATATCTGAGGATTTTAAGCTAAGATTCACAACTAAGAGAGAACAGATGTCTCTTGTTTTTCTGAGTCTATGTTACCAAACTCAGGAGAACAGTTTCTAGTTTCATCCATTTATCTGCAAGTTTCATGTTCTCATTTTTCTTCACCACTGAGTAGAACTCCATTGTGTAAATGTACCACATTTTCATTGTCCAATCATCAGTTCAGGAACATTTAGGTTGTTCCCATTTCTTAACTCCTTTGAAAAGAGCAGCAACAAACATGACTGCACAAGTATCTCTGCAGCTAGATGAGTCATTTGGGTGTATGTCAAGGAGTGGTATAGTCAGATCATATGGTAGATTTATTTTGGGTTAAGAGTTAAGAGTTCTCCACACTGCTTTCCACAGTGGTTGCACCAGTTTGCAATCCCATCAGGAGTGAATGAGGGTCCCCCTTTGAAACCTCACCAGGATTTGTTGTCATTTGTTCTCTTGATTTTAACCATTCTGACTAGGGTAAGATGAAATTTAAAGTAGTTTTGACTTCTATTTCCCTAATTACTAAGGATGTTGAACACTGTTAAGGCATTTCTTAGGATTTTATTTCTTCTTTTGAGAGTTCTCTGTTTGGATCCATAAACGATTTTTTATTTTTTATTTGGTTATTTTTTTTTTTTTGGTCTTTTTGAGATAGGGTCTTCTTGTAGACCCAGATGACCTGGAACTCACTGTGTAGACCAGGCTGGCCTCGAACTCCCAGAAATCCATCTGCCTCTGCCTCCCAAGTGCTGGGATTAAAGACATGTGCCATCATTCCTGGCCATGATCCATTTTTAAATTAGGTTATTTGTTTTCTTGTGTCTGTTTTTTGAGTTCATTGTATATTCTAGATATTAATCCTGTGTCTGATGTACAGCTGATAAAGATTTTCTCCCACTCTGGGGGCTTCCTCTTCACTTGATTGGTTGTTTCCTTTGCTGTACAGAAGCTTTTTAGTTTAATGTGGTCCCACTTGTCAATTGTCAACCTTAATTCCTGAGCAACAGATATTCAATTTAGAAAGTGTTTTCCTGAACTTATTCTCTGTAGGTTACTGCCTATGTTTTCTTCTAACACTTTCAGTGTTTCAGGTTTCACATTGATATTTTTGATCCATTTGGAGTTCACTTTTGTCCAGAGTAATATATAAAAAGTCTAATTTCATCCTTCTACATGTGGAGATCCAATTTTGCCAGCACCAGTTGAAGATGCTGACTTTCCCCCAGTGTGTATTCTCGGCACTTTTGTTAATTATGAGGTGACTGAAATTGTGTGCACAGATGTTTGCATCTTCTATTTTGTTCCATTGACCTACATGTCTGTTTTTGTGCCAACACCATGCTGCTTTTATGACTATGGCTCTATAATATAGATTGAGATCTGGTATAGTAAATCCCCCCAGCATTATTCATTGTGCTCAGGATTGTTTTGGCTATCTGGGGTCTTTTGTAATTTTGTATGAATTTTTAGAATTTTTTTTCTATTTCTGTGAAGAAGGTCATGGGAATTTTTATTGGGATTGCATTGAATCTATACATTTCTTTCAGTAGGATGGTCATTTTTCATAATATTAATTCTACCAATCCATGAGCACAGGAGGTCTTTCCTTGTGTCTTTCTCAGTCTTTTTCTTCAAAGATTTAAAATTTTCACTGTAGAGGTCTTTAATGTCTTTGGTTAGGTTTATCCCTAGATTTTTTTTTGAGGCTATTGTGAATGGAAGTGCCTCCATAAACTTGTTCTCTGTTTGTTATTGATATATAGAAAGCCTAGAAATTTTTGTAAATTGATTTTGTATCCTGCCACTTTGCTGAAAGAGTTGATCATTTCTAATTTTTTGGTGGAATTTTTGGGATCTCTTATGTATAATATATCATCTGCAAATATGGATACTTTGACCTCTTCTTTTCCAATTAGTACTCCTTTAATTTCCTTCTCTTGTCTTATTGCACAGCAAGAGTTTCAAGCACTATGTTGAAAAGGAGTGGGGATTTTGGAAAGCCTTGTCTGAGCCCTGATTTTAATGGGAATGCTTCAAGTTTTTCTTCACTTAGAATGATGTTGGCTGTGGGTTTGTTGTATGTAGTTTTATGTTTAAGTATGTTCCCTCCAGTCCAATTCTGCTTAAAACTTTTATCATAAATTCACATTAGATTTTTGTCAAAGGCCTTTTCTTCATCTATTGAGATGATCATGTGATTTTTGTCTTTGAATCAATTTATATTATTTATTATATTTATTGACTTATGTATATTGAACTATCCCTGCATCTCTGGAATAAAGTCCATTGGATCATGGGTGATGAGCTTCTTAATGTGTGTCTGTATGTAGTTTGTGAGTATTTTCTTGAGAATTTTTGCATCTATGTTCATGAGGTATATGGGCCTATAGTTTTCTTTTTTGTTGTGTCTTTATCAGGTTTTGGTATTAGAGTAATACAGCATCATAGAAGGAATTTGGAAGTTCTGCCTCTGTTTATATCATTTTGAATACTTTAAGTAGTATTGGATGTAGGCCTTCTTTGAAGGTCTGGTAAAATTCCTCTGTGAATCCATCTGGGCCTGGGCTTTTCATAGCTTGGAAGCATTGTGTTACTATTGTTTTGGTTACCTTATTTGTTAAGGGTCTGTTTAAGCTGTTGATCTCTTTTCATAGCTTGGAAGCATTGTGTTACTATTGTTTTGGTTATCTTATTTGTTAAGGGTCTGTTTAAGCTGTTGATCTCTTTTTTGGTTTAACTTTGGTGGATCTATTGAATTCAGAAATTGTTCTTTTGTTTTAGATTTTCTAATTTAATAGATTATAAGTTTTAAAGTATTCCTTTATAATGTTCTGGATCTTTTTGGTGTCTGTTGTGATGTTCCCCCTTTTGTCTCTGATTTTCTTGATTTGGATTTATTCTTTCTTTCTTTTGGTTAACTGGGCTAAGGGTCTGCCTGTCTTATTTATCTTTTAAAAAAGATGAACTCTTAGATAAATTGTTTTCATTCTTTCTGTTCCATTGATTTCTGCTCTGATTTTTATTATTTCTTCTCATCTGTTGGGTTTGGTTTATTCTTGCTTTTCCAAATTCTTGAGTTGTACCGTTAAATCATTTATTTGTACTCCTTCTGATTTTTTAATGTAGGTGCTTAGAGCTATAAATTTCCTTCTTGGACTTCTTTTAATGTGTCCCAAGGTTCTGTTGTGTTATTGTTTTCATTTAGTTCCAGGAATACTTTTATTTATTTCTTAATTTCTTCCTTGGCCAATTAATAATTCAGGAGCATGCTGTTTAATTTCTATGAGTTCATGTATTCATTATAGCTTTTTTATGTTTATTTTAATTTTATTGCATTATGGTCTAATAAAATACATGGAATTATCTCAATTTTTTATTTGTTCAGGTTTGTTTTGTGCCCCAGTATGTGGTCTATTTTAGAGAAACTTCAATGGGCTGCAAAGTAGAATGGGTCTTCTCTGGTACTTGGGCAGAATAGTGTATAGATGTCTATTAGGTTCATTTGATGTATGATATCATTTAATTCAGATGTTTCTCTGTTTATTCTTTGACCAGATGACCTGTATATTGGAGAAAGTGGGTGATTGAAGTCATCTACTATTACTGAATTGGGGTTAATCTGCGTCTTGAAGTCCTGTACTAGTGTTTTTATGAAGTTGGATGGATCAGAGCATATAGTTCATGATTGTGAAGTCCTCTTGGTTGATTGTTCCCTTGATCAAAATGTAGTGACCTTTGCTATCTTTCCTGATTAATTTTAAATTCAAGTCTGTTTTGTCACATGCTAGAATGGCAACGCTTGCTTATTTCTTGGTGCCATTTTCTTGGAATATTTTTTTCCATCCTTTCACCCTGAGGTAGTATCTACCCTTAGAAGTAAGATGAGTTTCTTGTAGGCAACAAATAAATGCATTTGTTTTCAGTCCATTCAACCAGCCTTTGTCTTTTGACTAGGTAGTTGAGGTCATTTATATTTAGAGTTATTGTTGAAAGGTACGTATTGTTTACTGTCATTTTATTTTCTATTTTTGTTCTTAGTCTTATTTGTGTTTCCATACTTTATACCTTCATTTGATTTTTTTCTGTAATCTCCTGAGTATTGTCATTTTGTTCTTTCCTCAGTCCTTCGCACTGCTTCAAGTAGTCTCTGTAGGGCTGGCTTGGTGAACATTAATTCTTTCAGCCTATTTGTATCATGGAGGATTGTTCTTTCTCCTTCAACTATGATGACAGTTTTGCTGGGTAAATTATACTAGGATGGTATTTATAATCATTTAGAACTTGGAATACTTTGCTCTAGGCTCTTATGGCTTTTATAATTTGTGTTGAAAAGTCAGCTGTAATTCTGTTCAGTTTTCCCTTATATGTAACTTTTTTTTCCCTCTAGAAGTTTTCAGTATTCTCTCTTTTGTATATTTAGTGTTTTTCTGTGGTATGCTGTGGGAAGTTTCTATTCTGGTCCTGTCTAATTGGTGTTCTGTGTGCTTCTTGTATGTGTATGGGTTTGTCTTTCCTTAATTTAGAAAAGTTTTCTTCTGTAATCCCACTGAAGATTTGACCAATGTCATTGACTTGAGATTCTTCTCCTTCCTCTATGCCTATGATGCATAGATTTGATCTTTTCATGGTGTCCCACATTTCCTGTATATTCCAGTTTTGCTTTTTAAAAAAAATTTCATATTCTTTTCTTGAGGGGTCCAGTTTTTCAACTTTGTCATCCAGTCTTGATTTTCTGTTTTCCATTTCATTCTACTTGTGAGGCTTTCTCCTGTAGTTTCAAATTGGCTTATTTAGCTTTTCAATTCCATATTTATTTTGGCTTGACTTTTCTCAATATTTTTATCTATTTCATGAACTCACTTTTCTTTTTTTAAATTTTTATTTATTATTTTTATTTTATGTGTATGCGTGTGTTGCCTGCATGTAGGTAAATGCAGCCATGTCCTGCAGTGCCCGTGCAGGTCAGAAGAGGCTCTCAGATCCCCTAGGACTGGAGTTACAGACAGTCGTTAGCTGCCATGTGGGTGCTGGGATTTGAACCCGGGTCTTCTGCAAGAATAACCAGTGTTTTTAACCACTGAACCATCTCTCCAGCCCCATGAACTCAAATCCTGAATTCTCATTGTTGTCTCAGTCAGCCGTAAACACCTATCTTCTTGCACTTCAGTCAGTTTATCCCCGTCCTCTTTGAGTTCTTTGAGTTGTGTGTGTGTTGCTTAAATTCATTGAATTCTTTGATCATTTTTTTATTGTTCTTTTAAATTCTGCATCCTGGGGTTCCCCTGGGTAGTTCTCATTGTAGTGCTCTTCTCTAGGACTGGTGGGTCTTAGTGGGGACAAATTATTTTTTTTATATTTATGTTTTTGTGTTGTGCCTGAGCATATGGATTTCTTTTGTTGTTTGTGTATCTGATATTAAATTCTATTATGACTTTGTTTAATTGAAGTTTGATTCTGTTTATATTGGTGACGCAGCTTGGTTGCTTTCTGGTTGGGTATGACTAGTTAGTTGGTCTGTGCTTCATGTTCTCACTTTTGATGGATCCAAGCTGTCTAGTCAAGAGCTCTCCAGAAGGCTGAAGGAGCCTAGACCCAATTTAAGACTATGGGGATCCAGTGGCTTGGTTCTGGCAGGCCAATCTGGAGGTCTCAGGTGAGAGGAACAGGAGGGGGCCTAGGCCCATGTCTAGCAGGGGGATATCTCCCTCACCCCATCTTCTCTCCCTCCCTCCACTGGCACTCTGATGGTCTGTATCTTGGCCCTCATCCTGCTTTCAGATGCATCTAACCCATGGCCCACAGGCCGTGTGCTCCACAAGGTAGGTATGAATGTGGTCCAAGACAAAATCATAAACTTACTTAAAACACAATGAGAATTTTTGTGAAATGTGTTCTGTAACTCAACGGTGCTGTGGAGGAGTATGTGCTTTGTAGATGACAAGCGTCATGTTGCAATGTCCAAAGGCTGGACAAGCCTGAGAGTGTGTGTTCCTTTTCTGCTGAAGCATTATGCTGATCTTGGAGGTAAAGGTGTCTTTCTTCCGATGTATGTCCCTACTGCTAAGCACAATGCTTGACATGCACCCAGAAGGTCTTCAAAGATAGTGAATGAATGAAATCCAAGTTGATTTTTACTGATTTCAGTTTGAACTCTGCTTATATCACAGTCAAGTAAATACATGATAAGTCTGCATGTGTCTTCCAAATCAACATTCTGTGATAATGAAACATTTACCTGCATTGTCCATTATGGTAGCTACTAGCACGAGTGATTATTACACCTATGAAATGTGGCCACTGCTACTTTAAGAGATGAGTTTTTAACTAACTTAAATTTCAATAGCCAAATGTGCTGGTGGCTATTTCATTGGACAGTACAGTCCCCTGGGCCACACAGCTCTGTACAATAAAGATCACGTACAATTGTAAGCACCCATCTTGTTCTTAATATTATCACAGACTGAAACTATGAAGAGGTTGTGAATGGTATAAAACACACCAGGCTATTTTCTTTTTACTTCATGGTACATATTGAAGTCAAGGATGTTGGTTTCTCTTGGTTTGAGAGACTGGAGAGAATCTGGGCTGTGTTTGCATTCCTCTTACTCCATGGAACTCTTTGCCACAAAATTCCATGTGACAAAATAAGACTGAGCTCCAACTTCAAGTATCCAGAACTCCTTAAGGTGTTAACTTGCTAATCACTTGGAACCATATGGTATGCTGGATCCCATATTATGGGTTATCACACATCTGTTTCAGTGAGTTTGGTCTTCCTGAACACAACTGGTCATCTTTCTTTATTTTTTATTGAATTTTTGCGATTATCGTGCAATACAGTTTGATGGTATTTAGATCCCCTCCCATATCCATACCTTCCTCCACTGAACCCCTACCCAATTTAATGTACTCTCTTATATATATAATACAGCCTATAGAGTCTGATTTGTGTCCCAAAATGCCCCTTAGTGGGGGTCCATCCACTGGGCTCACCAAGAGTTCCATCCCTGTAAGACACTGTCCTTCCCCTTCCTAGCCACCATCAATTGCCAAAAGTTCCTTAGGTTGGGTTGGGATGTCTTACCCACTTCCCCATCTCAGTGCTGGGATTTTGTTGGGCTTAAGCTTGCAAAAGACTTGTGCATGCTCTCACATTACTGGCTTTTACCATCTTTCCACCCCTTCTTCCACAATGATCCCTGAGCCTTGGAGGCAGAAGTTTGAAATATGGATCCTATTCAGGGATAAACACTCTGCAGCTTCTTGTTCTCTGCACAGTGGTCAATTGTAGGTTTCGGTGTTAATTACCATTTACTACTGAAGGAAACTTCTTTGGTAAAAGTTCATAGATGTGTTTATCCTACGTGTAGAGGTTGTATTATCTTTAGCCTTCACCTTCTTGCCTATCTGATCATACACATACACCCAAGTTGTGGTACCCTATAGCAACTGTGATCGGTTGGTTCTGCTGTTATTACCATTGAAATACCTTTTATTGAATATTTAATAATGCTAAGCACTATACTTAGCCTTTAGAAAAACTATATCACATAATTCTCAAAAGTCTCCCAAGGCGTAGTTAGGAGAACATCAAAATCCTTTAAGTATTAAGAAACATATCAGTGACTCTCTAGTTCAGAAGTTCAACAGTGTGACAGTTGGTAAGTTGTGATTTTCTTGGTCTTTACTTCTTGGTCATAATATGGATGCTGTAGTTACAGATATAATCATCAAAGCAATGTGAATAGACATGTAGTAATACCAGCAAGTTCAGTCCCACTTAAGAGAAAGGCAAAGCTTTCCCAGAGTGCCTGCAGAGTAGTGTTCCATGTGTTTCATTAGCCAAAACTTCATCACATCACCACCTCTCATCGCAAAGGAGACTGGGAAAATTAGTGTATGTGACTTCTCCTGATTACAAGATAGGCAAGGTGAGGGTCAGGAGTGGCGGAAGAGTTCTCCCTCTCTTTATGATTCAGACAAAGAAGCAGAGGCGTGTGAGAACGTGGAGGTAGCAGAGTGCTTCAGCTGCAACGCTAATGAGGAAGGCTTGAAGAGCTGCAAAAAACACTTGGTTCCGGGGCTGGTCAAGCACTTCAAGAGCTTGTGGAGTCTGCCTGTCATCAAACACAAGGGGTGGGTGCTGATCCTGGACGTTGATGCTGCCACCTGAAACAAAGTGAAGGTGAATCAAGAGAAGAGCTGCCTGGAGCTGTATTTGGAAGTGGATACTCTGGAGAACTATTTACTGCACTCAGTGTATATACTTGATGCTGTATTTCATATAGGTATATATACTCAGTACTATATTCATATATATATATTTCATATAATGTTGTTTCATATTTTCTTTCTTTTTTTATTTTTATGTGTAGTACACCTGCATGTGCAATGCCTGAAGAGGCCAGAAGAGGCCATCCCTTGGAACTGGAGTCATGGCTGGTTATTAGCCACCGTGTGGGTACCAGGAACCAAATCCAGGTCCTCTGCAAGAGCAGCAAGTACTCTTAACTCCTGAGCCATCTCTCCAGCCTGTTTCATAATTTCTAACCTTTACATGTTCATCAGTTTTCCATCACAATGGCAAATACCTGATAGAAATTATTTAAAAGAAAGAATGTTTCTTTTGGCTCATAACTTGAGAAGTATCAATCCACAGTTAGCTGACTCCATTGTTACAGGCCTGTGGTAACATCACAGTAAGAACAGAAGCATGCTACAGAGCACAGCTGCTTACCTTGTGGGAGCCAGGAAGCAGGGGGGAGGGCAAGGAACCAAGGACAAGCTGCAGTCGTCTCAAGCACTGAGCACTGCCCTAGTCCCCTACTTGCTTCTGCTAGACCCTCTACAGTTTCTACCACTATCCAACAGTCTTCAATTATAAATTAATCAATGGGAATCCATTGATGAGGTTGGGGCCCTCATAATCCAATCACTTCCCCAAAGTCTATCTGCTGGTAAGTGCTTAGCACATGGCTGATGGTGACCATTTAAGATCCAAACCATGACATCTCTTTTCTGTGACAGCTTAATATTGCCAATCTTGGTTTGCCAAACTGTTTCAAGACTGTAGGTCCCACAAGTGATCAGAGATTCATGTAACAAAGGAACAAAAATACTCGCCTTTACCTCCCTCAAATTTGCACTTATATGTAGATGTAACCATTTTACCCCATTGTAGGTATGATGATCAATTATAATTCATTTGAAATTATTAATCACAATTAACTATAAATCATTATAGCTACAATGTTTCCATGTACAAATGTAAACAACACAGTAAATAAACAATCAATTGTAGAAAAGCCTGGTGGAATAAATCAGTATGCTATTTCTGAATATAAAATCTATGAAAAAGCCTAAAATGTATACTTATACTTTGATATAATGTGACATATACTTTGATGGCAATTTAGGTCTCATATGTTCTAGTGAAATGTATCTGTGCATGCAAAGAATGATAAGTATGCAACTCAGTATCAATTACAGTGGAGAAAAAAGAGCAATAACTTGACCCAAACAGGAACACAAAAGGCCACAAATGACCAAAAAGCAGAGAATAAGAGTCAGCAGAGTGTGGGACCTTGGATAGGACTCCTATATTGAGGTCCACCCACCCAGGACTCAGGGATCATTGCAGAAGAGGGGGCAGGAAGATTGTAAGAGCCAGGAAGGAGGTACATGACCATACTGAAATGGTCCTACAGGTGCCTGAGACCCTTCTCATATGAACCTCCAGCAATGGTGTCAGCATGCACAAGATCCATGCAAACTTAGGCAGACAAAAACCCAGCACAGAACTGTGGAAATGGACAGCAGGACTCAATCTTAGTTGAAGAATTATTGGCAGCTGATTAATGCTGGGTGAGGAAGACCTGATCTTCTTAAAGGGAGGGACTCTGGATAGGCTGCCTAGATCCTGGTGGATGAACTTGCACTGAGGGACATCTCGGGACACTAACTTTACACAAATAATAGGATGTATGAACTCCAGTTGGGGGGAGGGCTCTGGGAGGTGCCAAAGGGGTAAGGGGAAGGGGTATAAAGATTATTTTACGTATGAAATACACAAAAATTCAATTAAAATTTTAAAGTATATTTTATGTTTACATTTTTATATGTATGCATATATTGCCTGCGTGTAGGTAAGTGCACCCATGTCATGTAATGCCCTCGGAGGACAGAAGAGGCTGTCAGATCCCCTGGAACTGGAGTTACAGACAGTTGTTAGCTGTCATGTGGGTGCTGGGATTCGAACCCAGGTCTTCTGCAAGAACATTCAGTGTTCTTAACTTCTGAGCCATCTCTCCAGCCCTCAGTTAAAAAATTTTAAAAATAATAAACAAATAAGAAAAATATGTATTGTGATCATAAAGTTGAAAATGAAAAACAAGATGGAATAGTGTAAAATCATAAGGAAAACCAAAGGAATTATAATCACAAAATGTGAAATAATGGTGGTGTGCAGGAGGAATAGCTCCACAGGGGCCTCAGTCTATTCATGGGGACAGTGTATGTGGGCATCGCCCACAGCCATGCTGACAGTCTGGGACATCAGAGTAAAGGCTATGTTCAGTCTTGTGAGTTGGTAAGAGATCTCTGCCTCACACAGTCATCCAGAGACTCAGGCTCTATCACCTCCTGGGAATGGTCAGGGGAACCTCTGCTTCCAGACCACTGGGAGGGAGAATTTTTCAGTCTTAACTGGCAGACTCTGGAAGGGCCTGCCTGGTTTCCTGGCTTCCTAAGCCTTAGGCCAGCATGGCCCTGGCTCTCTGCCTCGGGATGGGACAGGAGACAACAGAAGGCCTCCCTGAGGGTTAACCAGCATTTTCCACATCTTACACAAAAGTTGCACACATAGTTTCATATATATGAAATATTTTATTAATTTCACGTGGAAGTGTGCTTAAAAGCCCTGTCAGAATGCAGAGGGCTATGAGGAGGGATACAGTCATCATCAGAGGAGAATGTTTAAATGGTGTGAAAAACATTGGAGGAAAACTGGCTACAAAAGATTTGCATTTTGATTCTGGGTGGGGGGGGGGCGGGTGGGGGAGATTTCCAGTGAAGAGTAGGGTCCTTTAGACGCATGCTCCAGGTGCCAACCTCTCAGCCCTGTCCTTGTCGCCTACACACCTCTGCACCCCCTGTCCACACTGCCAGCTCCTGTACTGCTCTAGGTTATGGCAGAATGGGCAGAGGCAACCCTTGGACCCTGGCTCCTCTCGGTCCTCTGCAAGAGCAGCCGGTCTCTTAACTGCTGAGCCATCTCTCCATCCCTTGATGCTGATCTTTGAGAGTGAAGGAAGGAGACTAAAGAGCCTGATGAATGAACAGTCACCAGAGCTACCCCTCCTACCACTACAGACCCCAACCCCCAACCCCCAGACAGTGGCTCTGGAGTTCCATGACTCACTCTGATGAGGAATAAAGACAACGAGAAAGTAGTGAGCAAAACAAAAGTAGGTTTATTGAAGAAGAAAGATTCTGGAGAGTGGGAAGGGTCCCAAGAGGGAAGATTCCCATGCCTCTGAGTAGGGCCTTTTTAAGGGTCTTAGGGCAGAAACTGGCCAAGGACTGAGGTAATTTGTATTGAGATGAGAGTCATTGGGGGCTGCTCTGTGCAAGTCCCCTCCTTTGCGCAACGGGGTTGATGCTCATGTGCCATTGGTCTAGTCACAGAAGGGATCACACCTTGTGGGCAGTCCTGTTCATTCTTTTTTCACCGTGGCTGAATCTGCTAGCCTTACCTAAACTAAGTTTTCTCTGTTCCCAAGTTACATGACTGGTTTAGTTTATCGTGGACCCTTGCCTTTACTGCCTGCTAGCTCAGCTATGAAGCTATACCTGAAGGTTTTCCTGCTTAGCGCCATCTAGCTCCTTCCTGTGGGGCAGTCTGGAGCGCTCTCGTCCCTGGAACAGGTGGAGGGTTTTAGAAGCCACTCTTCCCCACAATTCAGTCTGCTGTAAAAACACACGAAAGGGCAACAGTGCCTTGCTTGTGTTCCTCATGAGGGCTTTGTGGGAGCTAGTTGAAGCCTGCCAAGCTGGCTTTATTTTTCTCAGAACCCTGCCCTTTTGATTACATAATTCCATATTCAAGCCCTCCTTTGTATATTTTGAGAGTCTTTCCCTGTAGCCCCAGGAACTGCTGTATAGACTAGACTGGCCTCAGTCTCACAGAGATCCTCCTGCCCCTGCCCCTGCCCCTGCCTCTGCCTCTGCCTCCCTAGTGGGACTAAAGGCTTGTGCCACCACATCCAATTTGCTGCATTTAATCGTGGCATTCTCCTCAACATGTTTTCACCGTAACACTATGCTCCTAGTGCACTCTCCTGCACACAATGGGCTGATCTCCTGGCACCTTAATCACAGCTTCCTCAACCTCTACAACTGAGGAAAATTTTCTGTTGTTTATAAGCTGAATGGGCTAAGATAAGAATTCAAAATAAGGATCAGTTTTGATGAGCAGTGCTTGGGCAATTAGGTAGAAAGGCTGGTGCAATACAAGACACCACTTAAGGATCAAAATGAAAGGTCTAAGGAGCAGAGAGGATGGGGGAAATCCTGCTTTATTATAAGAAGGATGCAGAACTGCAACTGTGTGAACAGAGGTGAGGGAGGGGTAGACTAGTATGGATGTATCTTCTCTGGTGCCATAGAAAGCATCTGTGGTAGGAAAGGGATTGTAACAGGGAGAGAAGTCACTCCCTCCAAGGTCCCCAAGGTTCTATTTCTCACTGATCTCTGTATGAAGTTGAATGGAGACTGTTAGTCTGCTTTTCATTGCTGTAACAAACAGGCAAGAAAACCAAATTATGAAGACAAAGGCTTATGCCGGCTCACAGTTTTCCAGGTTTCAGTTCATGATGATAGGCTGGTCCTTCATTGGGCCTGTGATGAGGCACAGAGTGGCCCAGTCATTCATCACATGGCCAGGGATGAAGGGAAAAGGAAGCTTTAGGGGCTGGGATTCAAATACATGCCCTCAACAAGTGGAAGACCTTCCGCTAGGTCTTCCCTCTTTAAATCTCCGCCACTTCACAACAGAACCAAGCTGTGGATTCAGTCTTTAACTTATGAGTCTTGGGTGGAGGGGATATACTAGATCCGAAATACAGCAGTGATCCAGGGATTGTGGGAAAGCATAGGCATCCTAAATTATGAAGATTTTTAATTGATACATTAGAAAATGTTAAAGACACATCTTAAAATTAGGTAACAACAGGAGTAACCCACCTCCCAGACCCACGTAGGAGTCTTACCACTCAAGTGTTCTCTTGGTAAGGAGGCAAGTTTCTGGCTCTTATCCCTGTGCCTGGAGTATGAAGCTCATCTGATAAGTTCTTCCCATTTACCACCTTGGGTATGCTCGGCTTCCTTCCCGTCCCACCTAATTTCCCCATCAATCAGTCTCACCGCCTTCTTTTATTTCAGAAATTATTCCACATTTTTCTTGCACTATTTTCAATACCATTTGGGGGTTTTTAATATTTTATTATTTTTACTTTATGTGTATGAGTGTATTGTCTGCATGTATGTAAGTGCACCCGTGCCGTGCAATGCCCAAGGAGGTCAGAAGAGGATGTTGGATCTCCTGGAACTGGAGTTACAGATGGTTGTTAGCCACCATGTGGGTGCTGGGAATGGAACCTGGGTCCTCTGCAGGAGCAACCAATGCTCTTAACTGCTGAGTCATCTCTCCAGCCCCCTTGTACTATTTTTGCTTTGAGAATTGTTACAGATCTTTTGAAGCTTAGTGTAATGTGGGAAGCACAGGTAAAAGTGAGCACTAGGTTTTCCATCTAAAGTCATGCTCTTTGGCTTGGAAACAACTTCTGTTTTCCTGGGGAAGTTGGTCTGGTGGGTGTCCTACTGACCCAAGGTAGATGTGATCTAAGCAGCTGGGTTTCTTCTGTCTTTACTGCAAGAGGTTTGAATGAAATTGATATTTGTGAAACCTATCATTAACACTCCTGACCAAGTAAAGCTGGGGAGTCAGCAAGACAAATTAAGGGGCGTGTAAGATGGCTCAGCAGGTAAAGGCACTTGCCATGCAACTCTGACAACTCAAATTTGATCCCCAGAAGCCATGGTAAAGGTGGAAGATAGAACCAACTAGACAGTGTTGTCCTTTGATCTATACATGCACCATCACACATGCACACACACACACATTGTGTACATACACACACACACACACACAAATTTACTTTTTTTTTTAACTGAAAAGACCAATTCATTTTTCAAAACATGTAGTTACACACTGAAAACTAAAACACTTAAATAAAAGGCCCTAAAAGCCATGGGGCCTAGAGCTCTCTCCCTCAAATTGTTAAGGGCTGCAAAGTAAAGAGGCAGGCACACACACAGAGGGGCAAGTTCCTGTTCCCAAGGAAAGACTGGGGTAAGATCCTTCAAATTTCACATAGACTGAATGAAGATCTGGGTTGTGCTGCAGATACTTTAGAGGGACTTAAAGGTAGCTACAGCTGTCTTCATGGCCAGACCTGGCCTGTGGGTTAAGAGGACAGGCTTAGCACAAACTCTCTAGCAAAGCACCACAGTCAGGTCCAAGCAGCATTGTCCACAGATGCATGACTGCACAGGAGGAGCTGCAACAAGACTGTGCTGTTTCAGAGGCAAGTTGGTACTCCAAGGGCGGAGGCCGCAGGGACCCATAGGACTGCAGGCCTGAGAGGAGGGAAACAATTTCCTTTCAATATGGGTGACTAGAGACTCAGAAGCAGTACAGTCTGAATTACAAGTGTCCACAGAGGCCATCAGTTAAAAGCGTGGTACCCAGCCTGTGGAGCTATCAGAAGGCAATGGAACCCTAGGAGGTAGGCCTAGTGGGAGGAAGTTAGACAACTGTAAGCATGCCCTTGAAAGGGGTATTTGGAATCTGCCCGCTTCCTTTTTCATTGTCTGCTGTGAGGTAAACAAGGCCTCATTTATTCTGTGATCCTTCCATGATGTATTATGCCACAACAGGCCCAAAGCAATAGGACCAAGTAGATATGGATTGAAACCTCTCAAACTGTGAGCCAAAATAAACCTTTCCCCTTAACAGGCTGATTTTGTCAGGTGTTGTACCACAGTGATGGGAAGCTGAATTAACAATGACAGTGTTTGGAAGAAATTAAGATTATAATAGAACCCAGAACTAATAAAAAGGGTGGGGTGGGATCCATCAGTTGAAGATAAATTAATTTTTAAAGCTCACATATGGAATATTTCCTTATTCTGTCAACGTGATTGTCAGTGCTTTAAATTATAGCATACAAATGTCAAAGAAAGTACAACAGCAATTAATGCTTTTTAACCACTGAGTTGTAGAATTTGAGTGGTAGATTTATGGGTGCTCACACTATTTTTTTCTCAGCTTTTCTGTATGTTTTAAAATTCTCATGACAAAATATCTAAAAGCACAAAAGTAACATTTTGTTGCGGCCCAGCACTTGAGACACCTTCAAGCCAGGGTCAGCTACTCCTTAGACCTACTTGGCCTGGCAGTGACATGTTTAGAAACTGACATTTAAAAAAATTCATACATACTGATTTACATATGTATGTATTTGTGCATTGCTCAAATTGGTCCTGAATTTTCAGGCTCAAGTCATTCTCCTGCCTCAGCCTCCTGAGCTGAGACCACCAATACCACACCCAGCCACTTCATACACAGTCTCCTGCCCTTTTCACACCCATGCATTACCTTGAGGCCATGTCTGTGCCCTGAATTAGCTTTTATCATGAACGGGTCATTTTGAATTGCCCTTTATGGATGAATGTATGTAAAGAGTACAGTCAGACCTTTGAAAGTCCCATGTGCAGCTAGGTAACCAGCAGATGTGCTTGTCCTATGAGTCATTTGGTAAAACGCACCAAAGAAAGCACTGTTTAGAGAGGCCCAGCCACAGAGTGTGGGATAAGGAAGATGTAGGATCAGTCCTTGTCTTAATCCACCTCTGGAACCAGCTATCTTTCGATATGGTCTTCAGCAGAAAGGGTATGATTACCTCCATCCCGCCCTCCTCAGTGCTCCAAAGAGGACTGTAGGTTTGCTCATTTGTAAAGTATCAGGTAACGCAGCACTAAGATGCTTTCAGAGTGTTCAATAAAAATAACGTGGTCTGTCCCTGAAATAGATTCTCCAAATTTGGGTCCACAGAAGAAGGGGTCGTGCTTCTAAGACAAGTTTTTTAATAATCCAGAATATAAAACAATAAAATATTATGTCATTTAGTGATTCATTCAAAATGGAGCTTAATCTTTCAGTAGTACCCAGGAAGTACAATTTCTGACTCTACAGGGGGCTGGAATCTTGCTTTCTGAAGTGATATTTCCAGGTTGCTTTCTGAGCAGCTGAGTCTACATGTGCACAACACCACACCCAGCTCTGGAGTGAGACTTTAGAGTGTCGCTGCATCACTGTAGGATGAGCCAAACCCTAGTCCCGGTCCCAGTCCCAGCACCACCTGTGAATTTAGTGATGCTGCCTTTTTACTCACCTCAGACAACTTTTTTTTTTTCCTTAGCTTGACTCTGAGAACATATTGTTGAACCCAAAAGAGCATACACTCCTGGACAACGTTTAATTTCCAGTTATCTAGATGGGAAGCATCATTCACCCCACCCAACCTCCCAGGTAAACTCATGGCCCACTGTACATACTTTTGCATTAGAAACTTCATCTTTATCCCCTCTCCCACTCCCCAGAAAACAATACAAGCACATGATCAAATTCATTTTATTTTTATACATAGGAAATGGGACTCTATCAAAAGAGAACAACAAAGAAAGATGAGCCAAGTATTGCCAAGGAAAAGCATGCACAAGCCTGCTTCAAGTTTGCTTCTAAGCACCGGCTCTGCAGGACTTCAGCACACAGATAGGACTGCTCTAAGGGAGTGAGTTGTTACCACAGCATGAGAAAATGAGAATGGCTGGGAAACATCCCCAGAAGTGCAGTTTCCACAGGCACTGCCAGTGTTTACGGCTGCAGGAATTCAAACCTAGGCTCAATGGCAAACAAAACTTATCTCACACAGACACTGGAGTATAAAATTACCGAGCCCTGTCAGTTGTTCAGTTTCTTAAAATCATTTGCTATCAAAAAGATAAAGTTGAGTCATGGACACTGTGTGCCTTTGTTCAGCTGTTCCCTGATCCAATCCCAGGGTCAGCTCCTAGTGTGCTTCTCAGGGGGTAAGAACTGACAGAGGAAGCTGAAGTTAAAAGACTAAACAAATGATCGGAGGAAATGTTTGGACCCACATAGTAGTCTTGGTTGTAAACAGCAGACATTGTGCTTTATTTAAAACAATGACCTGGGCAGGGGGTGGGATTGAAACTAGAAACAGGAAGCCAGGTCACACTAGAGTGGTCAATGACTTGGGCAGCAGCATCTGTGTCCACAAACTCTTCCCAAGGGTGTTTATGCCTTCCCTGGCATTTCTCAAACTGTCTACTGAGTCCTCGTGTTCTCTGTCCTTAAAGCAAGACCATGAAGCTACCATCCCCATTCCCGAACCCCTACCCTATATAAATACCCCAAAAGAGCATGAACACTAGGTCTGCTAGGTGGTGAAGAACACTCCATGTCCACTCCAGTGAGACATTTGGGATGCTCAAATTCAATGGGTAATAACTTATCAAGAGGTTTTGATTAGTTCATTTCAAACATAAATGCCCTCTTTCCCAGCCCTACTCCCCAGTTACTACACACAGAGCAATCTAGACGTCTCAGCTATGCTGCATTGCTCTCAGCACACAAGACACAGCCATGTCTCAATCTGTGTTTAACTACACATCAACACAACTAACTATGCAGAATAAAACTCCTTACTGTGAACAACTCCCTCTACTACTTGTAAAACTGTGGGTGAGCTACAATTCTCACCTGGGAAATTGAATCTCTAACTACACCTTCTTGATTATGTGGTCTGTGCAACTAAGCAGGCTTCCATTGTTTTATCAGTAAACTCCCTCTTCTGAGCCCAGCACATCTCTGCTCTAATCAATACAACCCTACCAGCTCCTTCTTAGCAAAGCTGTCCTGACTTGGCTGGGCCACCTTGCCTGATCTCCATCCCTCCAAGGGTCAATGTAACTTCCCAGACTAATGTATCCCTCTGCTTTGAAGTGTCCATGAAACCTACCACCAGAACTACTCAAGGGAAGGGCATGGGAGCCCTCTGAGCCGGGGTTCAGGGAGAACACTTTCTAGCTGATCTCAAAGGACAGGCTCAAACGTCAATAAATGCACTAAAAGAAAAGGGAAACATTCTTTTCCTCCCAAGTCAGACCAAGATTCATAAAATACAATGTCTCCATTTGGGGAAGACAGTAATTTTCCCTAATCCAAGACTCCTCTTTTCCTTGGTGATCTTTAGTTAAGTGCAATGTCCAGCTTGGGCCTGATACTGCATTCACCTTGCAGTGGAAGCAGCATACACTTGGGTCTTCCCTGTCTCTGCACAGGAAAGCCCAACTTCAGGACAGGAGTGGAGACAGAACAGCAGCAAGAGGCTTATTCTCCCCAACACATCTCTAACAGCTTCTAGAAAGAGAATGGGCTGGGACAGGAGATGGTGACCCTTTGGACTTCCTCTCTGTTCAACTGCTGCTTCATGTAGGACTCACCTCAGCCCAACCCATCTATCTATCCCCCTGAGACTTAAGCTTTGCCTTGCTGTCCTCTTAGCCCCTCTCTGAAGACCTGGTCTGACCACCACAATGCCAACCCTTGGGGACTGTTGCCACATTCTTCTAGAGAGCGCAGACAGCATCAGAAACAGAAGCAACAGAGGAGACACAGTGCGGATTCAAATGTCCTCCATGAAAAACTTGAAAGAGCTGGGCTTGCCTTGAAGATACCAAAGAGGAATTCGCCCTTGGACCACCCCTGTCAGCAAGTAACAATGAGGATGGGCGGACACCCAAAGGGCCTGTCCAGCCGCTCTGCCTTCAAGTGTAGCATCTTCTTACTTGTCTTTCACCACCTGTTCATAGGGGGGTGGGGGAGTGTTGCAGTAGGAAGGGGGGGGTGGGTAGGCCATGCCTCCGTGGGATGGACTGGGTTGGACCTGGAAAGCCACTGCCATGGTGTTGCCAACAGGATTCATCCCTGGTCCTCCAGGGTCGGTGTAATATGGTGGCCCCAGCTGCTGGGCTCCTGAAAGACAAACAACCACATGTGAGTACAGTGCTTGATCAGAGGCAGAGGCCCTCAGAGGAAGCACAAAATCCAGACCTCCCTCTGCAAATTTCTATTTGGATAAAGGATCTCATGCCAAGACCCTGGCCAAGTTGGCCTCTTAGACTCCACAAAAGACAACTGGAAGCAAATGGACCCAATTCTGACTGAGGTAGAGAAGCTCATTCAGGAAGTAAAAGCAGGAAGGCTTCACTGCATGTGTGAAACACGTGAAGAGGCTGGCAACGCAGGCAGGTGTCTCCAGACTTCAGAGAGCATTTCAGAGATCCTTCCCCAAATATACACAGGATGCCACGGCATGTGACTCTGCAATCAAAAGGACTTTAGAATTATAGTTAACTCTGTGTCATGAATAAGCGTGGTGAAAACAAAAAGCTACCAGAGAATCCGTATGATTCATTCTAAAGGACACATTTGCAAAGTTAGATTACAAATGTAGATCAAAATCAGGGGATAAAAATGGTTCATGGACGTGAAGTACAGAGCAAAACTGAGCAGCGAGGACTTTCATGTACACGAGGGAGAAGGATTAAGAAAGGACAATGGGGGCTGGAGAGATGGCTCAGTGGTTAAGAGTACCATCTGTTCTTGCAGAGGGGCGGGTGCAGTTTCCAGCACCCACATGGTGGATAACACTCATCCATAACTCCAGTTCCAAGGGATCCAACACCCTCTTCTGACCTCTGCAGGCACTGCACAACACAGGTGCACTTACACACATGCAGGCAATATGTACATAAAATAAAAATAAATCAAAAAAATTTTAAGGACAATAGCAAAGAGAACAACCTCAAATCTTATTCTTGCCAAAAACTGGTTCATAAGCTGAAATGGAGAGAAGAGGGGGACAGAAATGAAAGATCAAGATGGGCAAGGGTTTGGGGACAGCACTAAGTCTAACTCTGACAGATCACCTCTTGATAAAGGAGAGACTAGGACCAGCACTTAGTGAGGGTTCTACTTTAAGTGAAGGACTTTTTTTTTGGACAAATACAAATATGTCACATACCACATGTCACTCAAGCCTTACAGTAATGTGGCAGGAGAGTGGGGCTTGGAGAGACAGCAAAATTACAATATCAAAAAGCCAATTGGCAAAACACCTGGAAACTCCTTTCTGCCAGGTTACATGTTAGGGCCAGAGTATGTGTGAGAAAAGACAGCAATCGCCAAATGCAGAAAGGGGGGTATTTAATGATTCATTAAGTCTTACCACTTACAGATGAGAGCCTTTGAGCTTTGGGTAAGAGGGGACTGGACACCTTGGAGACAGAGTTACAGTGGCTTTCACCTTCCCAGAGGTACATCAAGATGACAGGAGCAGCTGACACATGTGCTGGGCTCAGGAGTAGGGACAGTGATGGCAGCTCTTGACTATGCCCTCCTTGTACCAGAGACCCACCATTGCCCTGAGGCTCAAATGAGAAGGAACACCACAGAGTCCCAACATCTAGTGGTTTTACATGATGATCTTTCCAGCCAGGAGCCTCCAGGATCATCTGTCCTATAGGACCAATCCCTAGCAGAGATAGAAACTGGAAGTCTCTGGCCCATCTCAACATAGCAAAAGATCAGTGAGTGAGACATGAGCAGTGGGGTGGCCTGGCCAGACAGGAAATCAAGCTGAATGCTGTACAGGGGCTAAATGGTTGAGCTCAATGCTGAGGTACAGAGAATGGAGAACAAGTCTGGTGGGACAACAGGTTTCACATGAAATATCTCCTCCCACTTCACAGAGCTCCACCTCACCTCTGTATTCAACAACTCACTTCAAGTTACCAGAGAAAAAGGAACACAGCCCCATGTGACAGCCGGAGCCCCTCCATTTTGTGTAAGAATCACCATCTTGGTGAGCCATCTCAGACCCTACCCTGGCCCGGGGCCAGCAGTTCCAGGAAGAGCTGACCCCAGAGGAACACACCCATATAATCCTGGAAGGCTCCAGTTGAGGCTTATCTGGCTTCTCTAACTGCTTGCTTGCCTACCTACAGCAACAAACATGTGACTTCTTGTCTTTGAGTAAATCTTGTACCACCCAGTCAGGATATGGACTTTTTGCCTTTAAAACCTTATTTTCCTCTAAGTCAGGGCTGCAGTCTCTCAAACCTCAACCTAGTGAGTGCAGTCACTGACCAACTAAAAAAATTTGGCTAATTTGGAACTTTTTGAGTCTGAGTGGGCTTTCCCAGTGGTCTCAGCATCTTTCCAACACTATCACCCATCAGCTCATTCGCCTATGGTACTCCCCTTAAGGGAAGTGCCTAGACCCTTGGTGACAATCAGAGTCCACACCTCTTTTTCAAGTATGGACCTCCAACAATACAAGGAAAAGCCAGGAAGCTTCTCTGATGACCCACTCCAATTTATTACGAACTTCCAGACCTTAACTTTAGTTTATGCTCTAACATTGGAGGACCTACACCAAGTCTGGGGAGAAACAGGATCTGGGAGAAAGATGGGAAGCTGCAAGGCACGCAACATAAAATACATGCTCAATGTCCTACTGACTGCCAGGAGCACAGACTCTCACAGACCAAGAACTCACTGCTTGGAATTATAACACCCCAGCATGGACCCACAAACATAGGATGATGACAGCGTCATCACAGGAATGGAAAACTGCATTGGAAAACATTATAAGATCAGGAAGATTACTCAAGGAAGAACAGAAAATCCCACTCTATTTATCAACACAATTGAGACTTCCAGGAAATCCACAAACTTAGATCCTCATCCCTCAAAGACAAGCTCTTCTGAGCCAGCATTTCTTTAGTCAGTCAGCTCAACAGCTATAGAAAGCTTCGGAAGCTAGAGCTAGGACCTCAAAGCCTACAGACTCAGCTGTTGAATGCTGCCTTCCTGGTGTGCAATAACTGAGATCTGAAGAAAGACAAAGAGAATGAGAGAAAGCGGCCCCACTGGAAAATCTGGGAGAAGGGAAGAAGACAGATTGGCCTCAAGTGTGAACGTCCAGACTATGGCGCCCTCAAATGCACCAAACACTCCCATAGTATGTCTGATATGTGAGGACCCAGAGACCTGGCTCTGGAGGGTGGACTATCCCTATTCCCAGAAAAGAAAGGGACCAATCCCTGGCATGATCACCTTACAGGACGGAAGGTTCCTAGTGAATCAAAGTCACAGGCAGAAAAGCAAAAGGGATCACCTGAAGGAGCAGGATGACTCAAAGGAAGTTACGTCACCAAAAGCCCAGAATGGGTGATAGCTCATGAAAGCCCAAAACCTGGAGCTGTCAGCATGACTTGCAGGCAGCACAATGGGTTCGAGAGTACCTTCTCCAGACAGCCTGGCTGCTCTGAGCCTCTTCTGGCAGCTCAGCCTGTCTTGCAGCAGTCCTTACTTACTTTAGCTTAGGGAGGAAGGGGCCTAGTGCATCTGGTTAGTTTCAGGGACTTGCTAAAGCTTCTGAGTTGCTTATTTCTAGATTCTTAAGGAGATTCCCTTTAAACATCCGGAGTCTTAAGGAACTTCCTTCCAAGAATGTAAGTAAGTGCACCTGTGTCTTTCAGTGTCCATGGAGGCCAGAAGAGGGCACTGGATCCCCTGGAACTGGAGTGACATATGGTTGTTAGCTGCCATGTGAGTGCTGGGAACCAAACCTGGGTCCCCTAGAAGAGCAGTCAGTGCTCTTAACTGCTGTGCCATCTCTCCAGCTCCATTAGCCACTTTTTAAAACCAAGTTGTTGATTTCTACGCAGCTTGGTTTTGTGATACATATTTAATAGACCCCCCCCCCAATACTATTTTAATAGGTTTTAGGAAGTTAAGAGTGTTAAGGTTCCAAACAGCAGCAGCTTCCCCCCTCCCCAACAGGGACCTACAGACTTTGGAGCCCAAAAATGGGAACTGAGCTGATAAGCAACTTGACCTTTGAAGTCAAGGGAAACAAACTCTGCTGAGAAGCAGCCTGCCTTTCCTCTGATCTCCAAAGATAAGATAAGCAGATTCTACCTGATAACCAGAGATTTTAGAAGCTGTTTTTCTCTTATCTTAAGAGGGAAAAAGTAAACACTTCCAGACCCTAATCCTACCTGCTTTTCCTGCTTCCCCCTCCCTGATTTCTCCCCCAAACATTCCCCCCTTCCACACCCTAAAGCTCCCATATATAAAGTCCCAGCTCACAACCCGTGGGCAGGCATCTTTCCCTTCCCTGCCCTTCCCTGACATCTTTCCCTTCCCTGACATCTTTCCCTTCCCCGAGGGAAACGTGTCCCATGTGAAATAAAGCTGTATCCCGCTGAGAATTCCATCCGCTCATGCTCGCCACCTCTCCATCCCACCCTCTACCTATCAAAGAGTACCTAAGTTTATATGGCAACATTTATGGTATCAGAGCCTTAGCAAAGATCAGGTTGGGTTCTGTCATTGAGATCAAAAGTCTTCTACTTCATGTTAACAGTCATGTCTTAGAATTACAGATTTTGGATTAAGGATTGTTTAATGTTCTGGATGAGCTAATGGCATAAAGAATCTAATTTAAAAATTAACAAATGATAGATCTAATGGACTGTCATCAAAGGCTACAAAATCTTTGCTTTTGTAAAAACTCTCTATATAAGAATGAGTGTATATATATATTTTTTTCTAGATATACTTATGTTTCTATATTGTTTACATTATACCAAATTGGTTTATATACAAGTGATCACATAAGTTAGAACTGTTACCTCTAATTCCTTCTAGATCTAATATAACTAGAATTTTACAACAAAAATTCCTAGTTCTGGCAATTCCATAGGTTAACCTTTGCCACCAGTGATCATATGCCAGTTGAAGCATTAGTAATGGGAGGGGCAGAGGAAAAAAATTCCTAAGGTCAGATATTGCTGGATGCTTATTTCATCAGTCAGCCTGTACTAGAGATCTGGCTAAGGAGACAATAAGACCTGAGATTTCTCAGTTAACTTTTGTCTCTTGGGGTTTTCAACAGTAGAAATAAAACAGTAACAGTCCAAAAGGCCAGGGAAAACAGTTATGGACATAAGAACAAGCTCAACTGATCCTTAACTCTGGAAATAATATATTCTCTGGCAGATAACAACTTATTAATCACAGAAACTCTGGCTGAAGAACAGGTCTAAAAGGCAATGCTCACCACTGTTGTGGGAACCCAGAGCGCTGGAAAAGAACTGTGCTCAGGCAGTTTTAATAAGCAAAGATATCCTTCTCTGCAAAGAAGAAATCATTAAAAAGGATGATGCCCCAACCCTCTAGAGGGATGATGAGCCTCCAGCTCCAAAGATAACTAAAGACCAATTCTACCCCAAGATTCCCTGATAAGATCATCAATCAAGTGATTACAGATGGTCACCCCAAGTAACTACTGATACGACAGGTAAAAATGTTAATTTTTTTCCAATAGAGCTTTGTTCTTTGCATTAATCCATAGCCCAAGGCCACTTACTAAATGAAACTGTGTGGTAACCAGTGTTAATGAGAATGCTCAAAAGCCAAAATCATTATCAACCCCAACCCTGGTAATTTCCCTATACATGGCCCAAATAGTAAGGAATAACACTGGGAGTCTTCATTGAACAGGGACCATTCCTAGACCCAGGGTTTATTTATCCAGCCAAAGATGTAGCATGTAAACATACAGAATGCTTATAAACTACAGCAGCTGAATCAATGCTAACAGACCAAGCTTGTCAAAGGAGTAACTAGCTTCTTATGATTTTTAAAATGTATTTTATTGAATTTTTGTGAATTTAAAACAATATATTTTGATCATATTTAGACCCCCATGCCCTATCTGCACTCCTCTATACCTCGCCCCTCATCCCCCATAGGATTTCATGTACTCTGTCATATATATTCAGGCCTATCGAGTCAAATTTGTGTCCATAAATATTCCTTGGTGTGACTCTATCCACTGGAGCCTGGTTAACCTAGTGTCACACCCTTAAAGAAAACTGACTCTCCATCTCCCAGCAGTTATTGATTGCCAATAGTTCCTCAGCAAAGGTTGGGATTTCTTACCCATTTCCCTACTTCTATGCTGGTATTTTGTCTAGGTTGAGCATACAGGGGTCTTATGCATGCTGTTACCAATCTTGTGAGTTCCCATGAGTAACTTCCCAGCTGTCTGGAAAGTTTCCAGGTGTTTCTTTGTGGTCATCTACCACCTCTGGCTCTTACAATCTTTCTGCTCCATCAAAGAGCAACAGGGTTTTAAGTTTTCCAGGGACAATCAAACTGTAGTCTCTTATTCTCCACACTTTGACCAGTTGTGGCTTTCTGGGTTAATCAGCATCTGTTGCATGAGGAAGCTTCACGAGTGAGAGTTGAGAGACACATTAATATTCTCTGTCTCCTGTTCCACCATGTTCCCTAAGTCTTAGGTATGTTACATTGTAGATGTGTCACTTAGGGCCACACACCTCAAAAACACTTATTGTCTGTGTTTGAGTAATAATCTCCATCTGTTGTGAAAAGAAGCTTCTTTAATGAACTGTGAGAGCTACACTTGACTGAGAACATAAGGATACTAATTTAGAATATAGTAAGAAATTACATTGGTCTAGGGATGTGACAAAAGTAGGTTTTTCTCTAGGATCTATGCTATCTCCAGTTATGTATATTTGGTTATGTTTACAGTACCACACATGAGTTCCCTCCCACTGAGCAGGTCTTAAGTCTAATTAAACAGCTGTTGATTACTTCCAACATAAAAGTGCCATTACTGCACCAATAGAGATTATTGGCTGGGTCAGTCATCATTGTGGTTTTGTAGACTTTATAGCTGGATGGGACTACTGATTGGTTTTCTCTTTTGACAGTTTGCACAGTATCATCTGATACTATGAGCATTAGTCTTCAGGGAGGAGGTTTCCAGGGCAGTTCCAGCTCCATTGCTCCAAGTCCTGCATCTGAAGTACGGCCTGTCTTCAGCAATAGGATTTTACCTTAAAGTTGGGGGAGGCAATCAAGTCAAGGGCTGTGGCAATAGCCTGTATTATTTTGGGAGTCTCTTGTACTACCCTGACCAACAAGTTGAAGGGAGGTTCTCTTGCCTGGCACTGTGTTTATTGTTATGTGCCCTTCAGCTATACAACACACACACACACACACACACACACAGACATATAGTATGTATTTTTTCAGTGTGCTTTTGAACTAATACATTTCTTTCTGGTTTTTCAAACCACCTAAGAATTATTTATCTTTCTTCTCTCTCCCTCTGTATAGCCCTCATATTCCACTCCCAGTTAAAGTATCTCCCATTTCCCCATTTTCCCCTTGATAATATCTGTCTCATTCTTCCCCTTTGCCACCACAGTTCTTTTCCATTTTTCTGGCACATGTAATTACATCAGGATATATACTCACAACTAAGGATTTAGAGCTAAGATCTACAAATGAAAGAAAACATACATCACTTGTTTTTCTGAGTATATTTTACTTCACTGAATATAAATGTTTCTAGTTCCATCCATTTAGCTGTAAATTTCATGACTTCACCTTTACCACTGAATAGAGAGCTCCACTGTGTAAATGAACCACATTTTCATTAGATATCCATTCCCTAGCTATTTTAAAAAGAGTACAGAAAACAGGGCTGTGCAAGTATCTCTGTAATAAGATATTGAGTCCTTTGGGTATAGTCTAAGGAATTGTATAGTTGGATCATAGGCTTTGAGTTTTTCTCCATTTAGAATGATATTGACTGTGGGTTAGCTGTATATATCCTTAATTATGTTGAGGTGTGTTCCCTCCAATCCAATTCCCTCTAGGACTTTTATCATGAATGCACATTGGACTTTGTCAAAGGCCTTCTCTGTGTCTATTGAGATGATCATGTGATTTTTGACTTTGAATCCATTTATATGATTTATTACATTTATTGACTTGCAAGTATTTCGTTGAGGTTTTTGCATCTACGTTCATTTAAGGATATGGGCCTGTAGTTTTGTTTCTTATTGTTTCTTTACCTGTTTTTTTGGTATTAGAGTAATGCTGGTATCACAGAATGATTTGGTGAGTTCTCCCTCTGTTTCTTTCTTTTTGAATAATTTAAACAGTATTGGTTGTAGATCTTCTTTAAAGGCCTAGTAGAATTCTGCTGTGAATCCATCTAGTCCTGAGTTTTTTTGAGTTGGGAGGCTTTGTATTACTGTTTCAATTCCCTAATTTGTTGTAGGTCTGTTTACACTGTTGATTTCTTCTTAGTTTAACTTTGGTGGTTCCACTGAATTTAAAAGTCTGTCCATTTCTTTTAGATTTTCTAATGTAATAGAGTATAGGGTTTGAAAGTATTCCCTTATAATGTTCTGGATCTCTTTGGTGTCTGCTATAGTTTCCCCTTCTGTCTCTGATTTTGTTGATTTGGATTTGCTTTCTTTCTTTTGGTTAACTGGGCTAAGGGTCTGTATCTTTTAGAGAATTATCGTTTCAGAGAATGAGCTCTCAGATTCATTGATACTTTATATTGCTTTCTTTGTTTCTATTTCATTGATGTCTCCTCTGATTTTTATTATTTCTTCTTATCTGTTGGGTTTGGGTTCAGTTTTTTCTTGTTTTTCCAGATTCTTGGGTTGTACCATTAAGTCATTTATGTTTGCTCTTTCTGATTTTTTTAATGTAGGTGCCTACAGATATAAACTTCCTTTTCATGATTACTTTCAATGTGTCACAGAAGTTTTTACTGTGTTGTGTTTTCATTTTCATTTGGTGCCAGGGATAATTTTATTTTTCTTTATTCCATCTTTGACCCATTCATCATTCAGGAGTGTTTTGGTTAATCTCCATCAGTTCATGTAGTTACTAAAATTTCTTATAGTTGATTTTAGGCTTGATTGCATTGTGGTCTGATAGGATACATGGAATTGTTTCATTTTTTTTGTTTGTTTTGGTGAGGTTTGTTTGGTGCCCCAGTACGTGGTCTACTTTAAAGAAACTTCCATGGGCTGAGTAGAATGGGTGTTCTTTGGTAGACTATTCTGCAGATGTCTGTTAGGTCCATTTGACAGATGATATCATTTAACTCAGCTATTTCTCTGTCTAGATGAGAAAATGGGGTACTGAAGTCACATACTATAACTGAGTTGGGATTAATCTGTGTCTTGAAATAGGGTAGTATGCTTATGAAATTGGGTGCACCAGAGTTTGGTGCATATGTGTTCATGATTTTAATGCTGTCTTTGTTGATTGTTTCCTTGATCAGCATAAAGTGACCTTTTTTATCTCTTCCAATTAATATTAATTTGAAGTCTACTTTGTCAGATATTAGGCTGAAAGGTAAGATGAAATTTTGTAGACAACAAAAAGATGAATTTTGTTTCTTAGCCCATTCAACTAGCCTGTGACTTTTGATTAGGGAGCTGAGGCCACTGTTGTTTAAGTTACTGAAAGATGTGTGTTGGTTACTGTCATGTTATTTTCTATTTGTGATCTTAGTCCTATAGTGTGTCTCTGTAATTATAGCATCCTTTGTTTTCTTTCAGCAGTGTCTTGGGTATGGTCATTCTTTTACTCAGTACATTGTACTTCTTCCAGTAGTCTCTGTAGGGTTTGTTAGGTGGACATGAATTCTTTCAGCCTGTTTACAGCACGGATTTTTCTTTCTCCTTGGATTATGATAAACAGTTTTCCTGGGTACAGTATTCTGGACTAGCATCTATGGTCAGTTGGAACTTGGAATACATTGCTTCAGGCTCTTCTGGTTTTCATAGTTTGTATTGAAAAGTCAGCTGTAATTCTGATGGGTTTCTTTTATATGTAACTTGTTTTTCTCTTGCAGCTCTCAGTACCCTTTCTTTGTTGTGCTTATATAGTGTTTTGTTACAATGATATGTCATGGGGAGTGTCTTCTGGCTCCATCCATTTTGGTGTTCTGTGTGCTTCTTGTATCACTATGGGTTTGTCTTTCCTTAAATTAGGGGAGTTTTCTCCTATAATCCTGTTCAATATCTTGTCAATGACATTGACTTGAGATTCTTCTCCTTCCTCAATGCCTATAATTCATAGATTTGGACACTTCATGTTGTCCCATTCCTGTGTTTTTCATTTTTTTTAATATTCTTTGATGGGGGGGTCCAGTTTTCCTACTTTGTCCTAAGTCTTGATGTTGTTTTTCATTTTATTCATTTTTCTATTTTTTCCCCCATCTTTTCTCATTTGTTTATTGAGATTTTCAATTTCATCCTCATCTCGAGTTTTCTTCAATATTTCTGACTCTTTCATGAATTCACTTTTCAAATCCTGAACTGTATCTGTCATTTCACTAGGTTGCATATTTGTATTTCCTTGAGTTTCAGTCAAGAGTTCATTCCTATCCCCCTTTGAGTTCTTTGAGCGTTTATCTTTTTATTTTTTAATGATGAAAAAAAAATCTGTATTTAGAATTAGACTACTGGACTGCTTAGATGATCCCAATTTTGTTGGCAACATCCAAAGCACCGTAATCAGGAGCCAGATGAACATAGGCCTTCCTCTCTCCATCAGGTCTGATCAAGGTATTATTGACTTTGGCCACATCGATGTCATAATCTTTTTTCACAGCCTGTTTGATCTGGTGCTTGTTGGCCCTGACATCCACAGTGAGCACAAGTGTGTTGTCTTCTGTCTTCTTCATGGCTGACTCAGTGGTCAGGGGGAACTTGATGATGGCATAGTGGTCAAACTTGTTTCTTCTGGGGGCACTCTTGGGAGGGTATTTGGGCTGCCTCTGGAGCCGCAAAGTCTTGGGTTGCCCGAAGGTGGGTAACATGTGGATCTTCTTTTTATAGCTGTGAACGCCTTTCAACACTGCCTTCTTGGCATTCAACACCTTCACTTTGGCTTCGGCTTTGGGAGGGGCAGGAGCGTACTTCTTCGCTTTCTGTGCCATGTTGGCAAAAAGCACATTTATGTGTTCTTTAAAAGTCACTGAATTCTTTAATCATGTTTATGACTGTTCTTAAGTTCTGTACTCTGGGGTTCCTCTGGGTAGTTCTCATTGTGGAAAACTTAGGACTGGTGGGATTTGATGGAATCATATTATCTTGTTTTTTTTCATATTTATTCGTGTTTTTGCAATGTGACCTAGTAATATTGACTTGTATTTTTAGTTGGGTATGTCTGATATGAAATTCTATTCTGCCTTTGTTTAGTAGAAGTTTGGTTGTTTTTATTGTTGTCATAGCTTGGTAGATTTCTGATCAGGTATGAACAGTTAGTTGGTCTGGAGTTCAAGTTCTTAACTTTGATTTTTATTGGAGGGACAGGGGTAGCCACGCTGGTCTGGTGTGGGAGGTACACAATCACAGCTGGGAATGTGAGTATGGAGAAGGTGGTGGGATGGATGGGTTCTGTCTCGTTAATCAGGCTGGTCTGGATGGTAAGCAGCACTTTCTGGGCCTAGTCCCAGAAGGGGAAGATGGTGACAAAGTGGGCGAGGTTCTAGCTAACTCACCAAGCTGGTCCAGAGCAGCGCAGTCTGGGCCTAATCCTGGAGTCAGAAGCCTTGACAAAGTGCCAACTGATGTTTTTAATTATCTTACAAACAGAGCGATGCTACGTGGCTTTTTCATAGATCTTTTACTTTGATTAAGCCTCCCTTTCTACCCCATTGTCTGCTGATCTCCCAATCTAATACTGTAGGAATGACTCTTCTGGAAATGTTTTTTATTACAAATACAGACATGCTTCTTTTATAAAACAAGGAGAAAATATGGACATGGCTTTTCTGTGACATTAAGTTTGTTTACAACCTAACTAGGCCTTGGGCTTCTCTTGTAACCTAAATATATAGCCTCATAACCCTCGCCCTCAACCTAGAATAATATATTTATTTGTGTGTGTGTGTGTGTGTGTGTGTGTGTGTGTGTGTGTGTGTGTGTGTTGTGAAAATATAAAGTGCCACAAGCAGTAAATATTCATTGGAAGCAATGAATTTTCATATTTTTGTTGCAAATAACAGGTAGGATTGAAATGTTATGTTTGTGGTTGTGCAGACTGTTCTAGATCAGTAGGAGTCAGGAAGGGTAAAGCTTTCTTCTTTTCCTTATTATCCTGAATGCATTGTTTCCACAAAGAGGGAGCAAGACCTTTGCAATTCCAAGAGAACTCTGAATAAACAAGTTCTCAGAACAGATCCATCCCCACTCTTGGTTTTAAAAAATGCTGAGTCAGGCTGATCTGTTCAGGCATCTCCATAATATGGCATGGCACCACCACATCCATCCATCCTTGAGACCTTCCACCCCCAGTGTTCCCTCTCCACTTTGATTTAACCTATGTTCTACTATTTACCCTCTTTTAAAACACACTCCCACCAATGGTTCCTTTCTAGTATCCTGGCTTATCCAGGTTCTCTGAGTTAAATACATAAAACTACATATTTGAAGGTAGGATCCATATATGAGAGTACACATGCATGAGAGAGAGAGACAGAGACAGAGACAGAGAGACAGAGACAGAGAGACAGAGAATATGTGGCATTTGTCTCTTTAGACCTGAATTATCTCACTCAGTATAATTTATTCTAATTTTATCCATTTACTGAAAATTTTATACTTTCAGCAGATGAAGAGATCCCATTCTGTTGTACATATTTTCATTATCCATTCATCTGTTGATGGACATCTAGGCTGATTTCATTCCCTAGCAATTGTGAATAAACTAAAAATGAACATGGATGAGCAATTCTTTCTTTAGTAGGGTACAGAGTCCTTTGGGTATATGCCCAAGAATGTTATAACTGGCTCGTATGATAGCTCTATTTCTAACTTTTGGAGGAATCTCTATACAGATTTCCACAGTGGCTGCACCAGGCTTATATAGCCACCAACAGTGAATAAGGGTCTCCCTTTCCCTACAAAGTAACAGCATTTGCTGTCGTTTGATTTTTTTTTTTTATATTAGTCACTCTGAGGGGAGAGAAATGGAGTCTCAAATTAGTTTTAATGTGCATGCCCCTGATAGCTAAGGATGTTGAACAATGAAAGTGTTTATTATTCACCATTAATATTTCATGTTTTGAGAATTCTCTATTCAATTCTAGAGCATGTTTTTTTAATTGGGTTATTTCTTTTCTTAATGTTTAGTTTTTTTAGTTCTCTCATATTCTAGATCTTAATCCTCTGTCAGATTTATAAATGGCAAATATTTTCTTATTATGTAGCCTGCTTATTTCCCCCACTGACAATTTCCTTTGCTGTACAGAAACTTTTTTGTTTTTTGGTCTTTTTGGGTCAGGGTCTCCCTGTAGCCCCAGCTGCCCTGGATTCACCATGGAGACCAGACTGGCCTAGAACTCACAGAGATCCGGCTGCCTCTGCCTCCTGAGTGCTCAGATTAAAGGCGTGCACCACCATGCCTGTCACAGAAACTTAAATTTCAATTCCACTTGTCAATTGGTGGCCGTATTTCCCATGCTACTGGTTCCTATTTAGAAAATGCTTACCTATGCCAGCATCTTGTAATGTACTCTCTACTTCCTTTTCTAGTAGGTCTAGAGTTTGAGGTTTTGTGTGGATGTTCTTAATCCATTTGGGGTTAATGTTTGTGCATGGTAAGATAAAATGATCTGATTCCATTTTCAACACGTAGATATCCATTTCTTTTCAGCATTGTCTGCTGTACTCTCCAGTGTGCATTTTTGGCCTCTTTGTAAAAATTCTGGAGGCTGTAGTTGTATATTTATATCTGGCTCCTCCATTCTATCCCATTGATCTATGTGCTATTTCTACTGCTATGGCTCGGTAGTATAACTTGAAATCAGGAGGATTCTTACTGCTCAGGATTGCTTTGGATATGTAGGGTCTTTTAAGTTTCCATTTGAATTTTTGGACTGTTTTTTCTATTTCTGGGAAGAAAGAGTTGCAATTTTAATTGGGATTTAATTGAATCTATAGTTATTTTGGCAGGACAGCCATTTCTACAATATTAATTCTACTCAACCATGAGCATGGAAGGTCTTTCCATATTCTAATGCCGTCTTCAATTTCTTCAGTTTTCATTGCACAAGTCATTCACTTCCTTGGTTAGATTAATTTCAAGGTGGGGGCGGGGGGCAGAGTACTGTGAATGGATGGTTTCCCTAATTGCTCTCTCAGTATGTTTGTCAATGTTATATAAGAAAGCTCATGATTTTTGTGTGTTAATTTTGTATCCTGCCACTTTTCTGAAACTGTTTATCAACTGTAGTTTTCTGGTAGAATCCTTAAGGCCTTTTATGTGCATTATCTGGAAATGAGGATACTTTGACTTCTTCCTTTCCTGATGCTATCTCTTATGGCTGTCTCTTGTACTATTGCTCTAGCTAAGAGTTCAAGCATTATACTGAAAAGGAATGGAGAGAGTGGACATTCCTGTCTTGATCCTTATTCCTCTAGGGAATTCTTTGGGTTTTTTTCTCCATTTAGCATGATACTGGCTACAGGCTTGGTTTATATTGCCTTTATTATATTGATCTATGTTCCCCATATCCCTAGTCTTTCCAGAACTTTTATCATGAAAAGACATTAAGTTTTGTCAAAGGCCTTTTCTGCATCTACTGAGATGATCATGTGGTTTCTTTCCTTGAATCCATTTATGTGGGGGATTATATTTGTTGATGTATCATTGGACTGTCTATCCCTGCATCTCCAAAATGAAGCCAACTTAATCATGGTGGCTATTTTTGATGTGTTCTGATTTCTCTTTGAAAGTATTTTATTGAGACTCCATCTATGTTCATCAGGGAGATTGGTCTATAATTTTTCTTTTGTTGTGTATTTTTCTGGTTTAGCTATTATTGTAATGCTGGCTTCATAAATGAATTAAGACACTTTCTTTTCTATTTTATGGAATAATTTGAGAAGCACTAGTTTTAATTCTTCTTTAAAGGCCTGGTAAGACCAGCCCTGCAGCATGGATTCAGGAACTTTAACCTTTCTTTCTAGAGGTCTTCAATGTCTCAGTTTTGTTCAAAAGTACATGTTTAGTCTCCATGACTTTGTGTGTTTTTTTGTGGTTTTTTCCACTGCTGATTTCTGACTTTATACTACTGTGGATCAGATAGAATACAGAGAATTATTTTGCTTTTCTTATATTTGTTGAAACTAGATTTGTGCTCTAATATGTGATCAGTTTTACAGTATATCCCCTGGACTGCTGACATAAATGTGTAGTCTGTAGTATTTAGGTGGACATTCTGTAGATGTCTGTTAAGTACATTTGATCTATGATGTCATTTAGTCCCACTGTTTATTGTTTTTGTCTAAATGGCCTGTCCATTTTTGAGAATGTATTATTGAAGTCATCTACTTATTATTACTGTGTTAGAGTTAATTTGTGACTTTAAACCTAGTAGTATTTGTTTTATGGAATTGAATGCACCTCTCTTTAGTGTATGTATGTTTATAACAGTAATGTCCACTCGATAAGTTGTTCCCTTATTCAGTATGAAGTGACTTTCTCTCTTCTGGTCTGTGCTGGTTTAAAGCATTTTATTAGAGATACTGACCCCTGCTTGTTTCCTAGGTGCATTAGCTTGGAATATCTTTGTATATTGTTCTCATCCTAAGACAGTATCTATCACTTGTATTTCTTGGAGGTGGTAAAAAGAGGGATTCTCTTTTCTGATCCAATCTGCTGTTCTGTCTTCTAACTGGAGAGTTGAGATCATTGATATTCAGTTATTACTGAAATGTCTATTGACTTCTAACATTTTCTTGATTTTTTTTTGTAGTGTTTTCCTTACTCTTCATTTGCCTAACAGCTTAGCAACTTTTAATTTCTTAGGCTGGGCGTGGTGGCACACACCTTTAATCCTAGCACTCAGGAGGCAGAGGAGGCAGAGCTCTGTGAGTTTGAGGTCAACCTGTTCCCCATAGCAAATCCACGCCAGCTGGGGCTGCAGGGAGACCATGTTCCAAAAATACCAAAAAAAAAAAAAGTTTCTTGAATCTGTTTTATCACTACCTTCCATTTGAATTATTCCATTTAGTATTCTCTGTGGAGCTGGATTAGTAGATATAAATTGCTTTGGGCTGCTTTTGTTATGGAGTTTTTCTTTCTTCTTCCACTGTGGTGGATAGTTTTGCTGAGTATAATAGTCTGGTTTGACATCTCTGATCCTTGAGGGCCTGAAGTACAATGCTCCAAGGTCTTTTGGCTTTTAAAGTTTCAATTGAGACATCAGCTGATGGGCCTGCTAGGGCTGTCTCTTTTCCTCATTTCATTTTGCATATCTAATATCAGGTCCTGTCTACTTGGTGTTATGGATGCCTCTTATACCTGAATGGACATCTCTTTCTTTATATTTGGGAAATTTTCTTCTCTAATTCTAATGAAACTATTAGCTGTGCTCTTGATATAGGATTCTTCTCTTTATTTCATGACTATAATTTGTAACTTTGGTCTTTTCATAATGTCTCACAGATCTTGTATGTTCTGTTTGTATGTTCTATTTAATTTGTTATTGACATTAACTGAATTTCCTAATTATTCTACCTTACCCTCAACCCCTGATAGTCTGTTGTGAGAGTGTGCTTCAAAGCTGGGGATCCCACAAACCTCTAGTTTCATTAACTAGGGTGAGTATGGAGTGCTGCATGTCCATGCCACATGTGGATTAGTCATCTTGTCACTTTCTTGCCCACTGGCAGAGGTACATCCTGGAGCAGGAAGGGGTTCATGCTCCTCTGGCTTCACCAGCTGGGGTGTACACAGGAGAAGTTGTGGCATGGCTGGGAGGTCCTGAAATCTCTTACCTCCATGACTGGGGTAAGCCCACTGAGTAACAGAAGTGAGCCCTACAAGAGGCTGGAACCTCTGACCTATCCAGGCCTGGTTTCATGAAAGTGTAAAGGGTGTGCAGGAGATGGAAAGTCCAGGGGCACCTTTCCTGTTTAAACCAGGTATTGTCAGTGGGTAGTGTGTGTGCCAGAGGCAGAGGATCCAGGGACCCCTTACCTGTCTGGGCTAATGCTGAGGAGCAGCAGGTGTGCATTCCATGTGCTTTCCTATTACCAAAATTTTCTAATTTGTGAATACTTCTTTAATTTTCAAGTAATTTTTTATCTGCAGTATTCTAATGTTTCCTTCATTGATTAGGTTTACCAGGGGGTTGGACATGCAATGTTATTAATATTTATTGTATAAGCCTACTTTTGCTTTGTGCAATTAATTGATATTTTCATTGTCTACTTTTCTTTCTGTGAGTATATTAATTTCTTAAACTTTTTTTGAAGAGTTGAGTTCATGTACTTTCATGCTTTAAACTTTAACAAAGATTATAATTATTCATATACTGCTTACCATGAGTTACATATATTTTTGTATCCACATTTTCACTGGCTCCTCTATTAATTTGTTTATCTGACTAGCACTGAATGCCACCTGTGTAGTGTAGTGTTCTTGAGGGACTAAGAACAAGGGAGGTACAAGGACCCAGGGAAAGTCTGCAGTTCCTGTGGCATTTACAGTTTAAAGAGATAATAAAGAAGGTACAGAAGAAATATACACAGCAAATCAGTTGATAAGTACTAAAAATAAAAGTGTATGTGTAGGGGGAACAGATGGCGGAAGAGCTCTAAGCATCCATGGGTAAAGGACAAAGAAGAAATCTGCCACAAGTGCATGGTGACAGAGGAACACTGCATGTGCATCTCAGAAAGGATGATAAAGGAGAATACCATGTGTACATGGAGGTCAGAGAGAAGCACACCGTGAAACATGGGGATGACAGAGGAGCACTACACATACTTGCAGTGCAGGATAATGTAGGAGGAGTACACCATGTAAGCAGGAGGAGGGTAGAGACCAAGGAAGTGCTCAGAAAAAAAACCATAGTATGGAAGGTACCAAGATGGTATTCTGGAAGGTTTGAAGAAACAAGAGGTAAACAGGAGTGGAGAATGGGCCAGAAGAGGTGCAGTGGGAAAGTTCAGAGTCAGGTGGCTGCATACTAGGGAGAGGCTAAGGATATAAAAGCCGAGAACACCATGAGGCGCCTCTCTTGCCATTTTGTGCAGCTGTCAGGAAGTCACAGGAGCCATAATTGAGTGTGGACCCGTGAATAGGGGGAGGGCACTTTTCTATAAATAAACCCTCATCCTTCACCTTTTGCTCTGTTAGCAAGCCCAATAAACTCATTAGGATTCTAAAACAAACAAACAAACAAAAACCAAACCAAACAAAACAAAACACCAGAAACAGAGCGTATGTGAAACCTTCATTATTCCACAAAAAAAAGAAGTAAAAGAAGGAGGAGGAGGAGGAGGAGGAGGAAGAGGAGGAGGAGGGGGGGAGGGGGGAGGAGGAGGCAAGCTGAGCACAGGTCAGGGGAGCAAAGACACCAGCAGCATTCCTCCATGGTCTGTGCTTCAGCTCTTGCCTCCAGGTTCCTGCCCTGATTCCTGCCCTGACCTCCTTTGTGATGAACTGTGACCTGGGAGATGTAAGGTGAAATAAACCCTTTCTCCCCGCTGCACCACTCCCCAAAAGAAAAGAAGGCCAGTGAGGAAACTACTGATCTAAACACAGCTGGGAGAGATGGGAGAACACCGTGCCATTTTATAGAAAATACCAGCAGCTTGGATGCAGGGGCACCTAGAACCAATTTCCTGTGGATGCGTGGGATCACGGTATCTTCTTCCACCAGCCCTCATATTCTGATTGTCGTCACTACTGAAGCAGCCCTGTCTGCTTAGCTTTGACGTGGGGGGCAATTTAACTGTCAAAATATCTCCCATTGTTTTCACTTCCTTGAAGCTGGTATCATTTAGTGAGATTGCTACCATCTCTGAGGGCCAAGAGAGAGGATTGGGAGCAAAACAGCAGCAAACCCTCAGTGAGCTCACCTTAAACGGATGGCTTAAACAATTAACTGCATCTCCCGGTGGAAACACCCTACCCATATCGAAGTACTTTACTTTAAAAAATTACCATTAATGTATGTGTGTGGAATGATAATGATCAAAGAGGAGGACAAGAAATTAAGAGGGAGTGGGGGAGCATGGGAGAAGTTGGGAGGGGCTGGGAGGGATGGAAATAAATCCAATACTCATGTATGAAATTCTCTAAAATAAAAAATCAATTAAAAAATTACCATTAGTGGCATTAAATGACTTCTTAAATGGAAGTGACAATAGTACCAGATTCCATTGCTGATTACACTGTCCACACTTGGCAGCAGAGTCATCCTACAGAAGATATACTCACCTCCCTCTTCACTAAATGTTCCTTTGGGTATTGTTTTCTCACACAATTTTTTTCTGAAGCAGGGTCTCATACACCCCCAGTCAACCTCAAACTCACTTTGTAATCAAGGGTGTCCTTTCACGTCTAATCTTCCTGCCTCCACCTGCTGAGTACTAGAATGACATGCATAAGCCACCTTGCCTGGTGTTACATTGTGCTGCGAATGGAGCACAGGGTTTATACTAACTAAGCCACATCCCCAGCATCTTCTTATACAGTTGTGTGGTCCTGATCTTGATTATCAACTTTAGTGTTGCTACATAATATTCCACATAGAAGACAGGCCACAATTAATCTTCTATTTTTAGGCTCTGAACTACCTCCCTCCCCTAATTACTTAGGGCACCAAGCTCTGGAGGCAATGTGCCTTTGGTCTTCATGAACCCAAGCTCCTCCTTTCCTTCAGACCTACAGATCAACCTTGGCCCAGGTTTTTATGGTTTTCCTCCATTTTTTCTTTGAGTTCCTAAAGGGTAAGACAAAGAGGAGCTGGAGTTAGGTAGTTAATGTTTTCTGAGTATGAAAATGAATGAATGAAGCTAATTTTTCCTTTCTTTCTTTATGTCACAAGGGTGGGGGTCAGGCCCTGCTGGCTGCAAGGCTTTGGAGACTGTAGGATTTGAAGAGGTCAGACTGCCCCTTCCAGCATCTTGGCCACCATTGTGCATAGAGACTAAAACATGGAATTCTTTCCCTCAGAACATTTTGTTTTTCAGGCAATATACTGAGGCTCTGATTCACCCTGTCTCACAGACTTCAGGCCTTCCATATCCCATCCAAGGTCTCTTTTTTCCACAAACTTCAGCTACTTAAATCTCACATAATCTATTGTGCATTTCTAACAAACCCCAAGACCTTCAATCTTTAAATGTTTTGTTTGTTTGTTTGTTTGTTTGTTCCTTGGTTTTGATTAGCACTCTACCTCTGAGCCTCAGTCTCTACAACTATTTTACCTGTCCTATCCCATTAGCTCAAAGTCTTGCTCAGCCATTCTGGCCATCCAGACCCTGATGCCAGATCATCCCTCCTTACCCCAATCAGCACCACCTTTTCAATGTGCAGATTCTCAGCTTGACTGACTCCAGTGATCCTGGACTTGGATGCTGTTCCCAACACACTGTAAGCTCCTTCATACACCAGAAATGAACTGCTGCTATCTCCTGCCCTCTGGTGGGTAAGTACTGGTCCCCTAAAAGCTTCTGCCTTTTCCATTTCATTAGTAGGTGTAGCTTGTAAGGCGTGGTGGTACATGCCTGAAATCCTAGCACTGAGTAGACTGGGGCAGGAGGATCTGAAGTCAGGAAAGCTTGGACCACATAGTTAAGTTAAAGGTCAGCCTAAGATATATTGTGAGACCCTGCCTCTAAAAACAAATGGCTGGGCATGTAGCTCAGTGGTAGAGTGTTTGCCTAGCATGTTCAAGGGCCACCATAAATAAGTATAGTTCGCCAGAATTCTCTTTCTGTCCTTCAGCAAATGCACAGAATTTGTGCTTATGTCTCAGCACTGATTGGCATATCTCATGCTGTCATATACTACAAAATATACTAGCCTCTCTCTCACTCTAGACTGCCTGAGTACGTGTAGCCTTCCTCTTCTATCTCCTTCCACATTCCCAAGAACACCAGGCTCTGCATGTAGAATGTCAGCAAACAGCTGTGACGGTGAATCCCGCCAAAGGATGAGGTGGATACACAGGCTTAGAACTATTTCAAAAGCAATAGGATATAAATTATCAGTGCTACATTTCTATAGTTAAGTAAAAGCAGTTGAATTATTCCCAAGCTTATGGCTATTAAAAGCTGGAGAATATTTAGTAGTGAAATTATGGAAATGGTATCTTCCTATTAAACAAAGCAAACCTGTGTTCATATGAAAGTTTGGTGAATTTAAGGATCAACTATTTTGTTGTTGCAGGCCTGAGAAAAGTTTAAAAACAAAAGAGTAATAAGGATTAGGTTTGGGGGCTAGTGAGATGACTCAGAGGCCAAGAGAGCTTGCTGTTCTTTTTAAAAATATATTTGTTTATTATTTATTTATTATTTATTTACTTACTTTATGTGTATGAATATTTTGCCTGCATGTGTATAAGTGCAACTGTGTCATGCAGTGCCCATGGAGGACAGAAGAAGGCATCAGATCCCCTGGAACTGGAGTTAGAGACAGCTGTTAGCCACTATGTAGGTGCTGGGATTTGAATCCAGGTCCTCTGTAAGAACAGCCAGTGCTCTTAACTGCTGAGCCATCTCCCCAGCCCAAAATATTTTCTTTGTTATTTTTATTTTATGTGTATGAATGTCTGTAAGTGTACCTATGCCATGCAGTACCCACAGAGATCAGAAGAGGGTGTCATATCCTCTGGAACTGGAGTTACAGGTGGTTATTAGCCACCATGCAATTCTGGGAACTGACCCTGGGTTTTCTGGAAGAGTAGCCAGTGTTCTTAACCTGAGTCATCTTTCCAGGCCCAAGCTTGTGTTCTTGCGGGGCTGAGTTCGGTTCCAGCACACACACTGGGCAGCTCACAACCTCCTATAACTCCAGCTTCAGGGGATCCAACACCTTCTTCTGGCCTCTGGGAGTGGGTACCTGCACAGGTGTGCATGTGCATACACATACACATAAATAAAAAGTAAATATTTTAAAAAGAACTAGTTCATATAAATAGGTATATTTTAGATACAAACTCATATATACATGTATACACATACATCTATACATATACATATATGTGTGTATGAGAGTCATTGCAGAGAACTGGGGACCTAAATCCGTAACTCCCACAGCTGGATCTTTTAACTAACTCCAATGGTGTCTGCACCACTGGTGGCTTAGAAGAAAATAATGGTACCCTGCATTTCCAAAATGCTTCTAGGTACACTACAACATGGAATCCTGTTAAATCTCATCTCCCTGACTCTGCCTCTTGGGCCAATGGTGACACCTCTGACCTAGGATGTAGGACAGTAGGCCATGCTTAGCCCTTGACTCCTTCCACTGGCAATTCACCAGTGGTCTCTGTTATTTTCGGAGGTATCTAATATACTTTTATTTGGTGTTCCTCCTGACCTAAACTTTTACATTTATCCTATCTTCTAAAGAACCCTCCAGTTGACACTGTGGCCACTGGGGTTAACAGTGTCTGTTTGGAGCTGTGACGCTCAGGAGTCTCTATAGATATTTTTAAAAGCTGATGTGATATGACTTTCACACAGACCCCACTAGTCTTGTCTGCCACTCCTTCCACACTCCAGTTCCTACTTAATCTGAGCACTAGATGAAGCTTCCCACTCACCTGGCTTCCAAGAACCCAACAGTGCTGGACAGCTTCTGTTGTCAACTTAACACACCTGAGTAGAGGGAACTTAAATTGAGGAATTTTCTCTATTGAATTGGCTTATGGTCATGTCTGTGGAGCATTTTCTTGATTGTTGAGTGATGTGGGAGGGCCCAGCCCACTGTGGGTGGTGTTAGCCCTGGGCAGGTGGTCCTGTGTTGTTTAAGAAAGCAGGCTGAGCTTGGGCCAGAGGAGCAGGCTAGTAAGCAGTGTTCCTCCACAGCCTGTGCTCCAGGTTCTGGCCTTGAACGCCTACCCTGACTTCCCTCAGTGATGAACTATGACCTGAGAGATGTAAGGTAAAATAAACTCTTTCCCTCCCAAGTTGATTTTGGTCAGTGTTTTTTATCACAGCAACAGAAAGAAACTAGGACACCAACTTTGTCCTTATTAAGGTTAGTAACTACACATAATCGCCCTTGGGATACAAAACCCTTTACAGATAGCCAAACCTGCAGATATTCAAGTTCCTTGTATCAAATGGCACAGTATATACCCACAAACATCTTCCCGTATTTTTAAATCAACTCTAGATTTTTCACAATTCTTTTTTAAAATTTTATTTATTATTTTTATTATTTTATGTGTATGAGTGTATTGCCTGCATGTATGAGTGCACCTGTGTCATGCAATGCCAATGGAATTCAGAAGAGGGCTTCAGATTCCCCCGGAACTGGAGTTAAGGATAGTTAATAGCCACCATGTGGGTCCTGGGAATCAAACCCGGGTCCTCTACAAGAGCAGTCAGTGCTCTTAACTGTTGAGCCATCTCCCCAGCCCTATTCACAATTCTTATAGCAATGTGTTATGTGAACAGTTGTTAATACTGTACTGTTTATGAAACAATGTCAAGAAAATATATAGACATAATATTTTTTATATACCTTTAATTCATGGTTGGTTGAATGTGTAGCTGTGGAACCCTCAGATGTGAAGGGCTGATTAAGGTCATTTGTGTGGATGCTCTGAGGGTATAAGTCATGCCATGAACATGTGGCAGTTGGGGAAATCCAGTGTATACACGAAGGAGACTAAAAGTTTGAATCTGCCCTTCCTAAATTAAGTGTTGGACAGTTAATAGAAAATCAACAGTTTTGCTGGAGCCTAATGAGCAGCATAGGTCATGAGGTCTCCACCCTCAAAAATGGATGAACGCTGTGAGCAGGTTACGTTTTGCTCCTACATGCCTTCCTTTGTTCCTTAAGAACTTCCTACTAACTACATAGAAGACAGAGATGAGGAGAATGAGATTAGTAAGTGGAAAAACTTGCACCAAGTGCTACTTTGGACAAAATAAGAGTCTGAAGTGAAATTCTGCAGGATCTGGTGACTTACTGTGTATAAGAAACACCAAAGGTCCCACTGACAGGGGATCACAGCTATTAGAATAGAGTAATGTAGATGAGGAACACACTGGATGTGTTATCTGCTGACAATACTCAGATAGTGCAGGTCGTTAAAGGAGAAGTGTCTAGCTAAAAATGTAGGCCTAATTATATCACCTGCTCACCACACTGGTCCCCGTTCAGATAACTGGAAGAGAAACAAATGCTGCCACTATTCTAGCACTAAAGAGGAAGCGTGTGGTATCTTGCACCTGTGGTGTGATGAGCCACAGCAACCAATGAAGACATGGCTGCTTTCCCTTTCCAAGGATGATGAATCCAGATGAAACCAAATGAGTGATGGTTTTGGTCTTCTATTTTAACTGAAAATTTATACTATCACTTTGAGATACAATCACTTTAAGCACAAATTTGATACTACTTAAACATTTTCAAAGGTAAAAAAAATCCTCCCATGTCTGCAAAATGGTGCTAAACCTGAGTGAAAGCCTAATGTGTGACTTCCAATGAAATGCTTCAGAAGACATTTATTCACATCTTTCTTGATATATTCTCAAAATATTAAAGAAAGATTTTTTTGGAAAGGAAAATCTTACAGAGTATCTGGTGGAAGAAAGTGTAGGGCAAATAGGCAGCTCCATCCCTCTGTGTTCTGATAGCAGCTCATCATCAGGAGAGCAGAAGATACAAGACTATTTTTATCCCTTTATACAACCTTTCCACTTCTGCCTCATTTAAACCATGATTGATAAGTGAAATGCTGTGCTTACTTAACATACACAATTTGATGAGTCTGATGACAATACATCATAATCCACACTACAACATGTACTATAAACATGCCTAGTGTGTGTGTGTGTGTGTGTGTGTGTGTGTGTCTATGTGTGTGTGTGTGTGTGTCTGTGTGTGTGTGTCTATGTGTGTGTGTGTGTGTGTGTGGTGTGTGTGTGTGTGTGTGTGTGTCTATGTGTGTGTGTGTGTCTGTGTGTGATAAGACCACCTAAGTTCTGGTCTCTAAGCAGATGAGCCATATGGACCAGTGAAGACATGGCTGCTTTCCCTTTACAAGGACGATGAATCCAGATGAAATCCAGTGAGTGGAATAATATAATTTCTCATTATAGTTTTATTAATCATAGCACCCAAAGCTAGGACTTACTCATTTGTATAACTAGAACTTTGTAAAAGCAGAGGGAAGAACGGTCCCTAGAAGTCGAAGCATCTACCTGCAGTGTGCAATCGATAGAGACCGTCTCCAAGCTCCCAGGTGGAAACTGTGTCAGCAGTGTGACATGCCTTCTAGGGTCTTGCAACCCTCCATTTTCAGAAAGCTCCTTTTAAGGAAGGGGAACCTCAGCACTATATCAGCCTGTGTCTTGAGGGATCTAGCACCAACTATCCCAGCATGAGGAAGATTTACACAATTTAGACAAAACTATCTTATAAGAATTAAGAAACAGTGAATTCACTTTGATCTTGAAAGAGTACTTTGGGTGATATGCCTTACAAGGCCAAAGGTAACAGATACCAAAGTATCTACAGCCACCTACATATGTGTACTCAGAATGAGTACACAATACTGAAGGAATGAATTTTTTTTTTTTTTGGTCTTTTTGAGACAGGGTCTCCCTGTAGCCCAGCTGGCCTGGAACTCACTATGTAGACCAGGCTGGCCTTGAACTCACAGAGATCCGCCTGCCTCTGCCTCCCAAGTGCTGGGATTAAAGGCGTGCGCCACCGTGCCTGGCAGGAATGAATTTTTTAAAAAGGCAAAATACCGAAACAAATTACCATTTCAAAATATTAATTAGAGACATTAAGAATGCCAGGGTCATCAACCTAATTTCTTACTATAGTCTAAATATGTATCCTTATAGTTAAAGACAAGTGCACTTCCTCCCTCTCATCAAAGAAGCTTCTTTTTCAACAGATGGAAACAATCACAAAGTTCACAACTGGTCAAAACACAGAGAATAAGTGACTGTAAGGTGCTCATCCCTGAGTGACACATCTACCACACAACCTCTTGACCTAAGGCTTAGGGAACATCTCGGAAAAGGGGAAGAAAGAGCCAAAGGGACAAGACTAATCAATTCATTCTAGACATGATAGGGAACCTGCACCAATGAAATCTCCACAGTATGGCAGTCTAATGAGAGCTGCATAGTGACCAAACCAGTTGACACGCCAAGGTGGATGGGGAGAATGTCATGGGGTCCCACCTCGAGATAAAGAGCTCAGGCAGTCAATGGATGTTGAAGGAGAGAGAATCAGTTTTCTTCAGGGACTAGTGCCTGAGAGGCTATCTAATCCCAAGTGGGCAGCCCTAAACACAGGTACACATGAGCACCAATAAATGGACTCAGTTGATTATATGTATGTATGTATGTATGTATGTATGTATGTATATGTAACAATAATAAGAAGAAAACAAGAAATTGAGAGGACATAGGGATGACATGGGAGGAGATAGAGGGGGGCTCAGAGGGGTAGAAATAATGTAAATCCAGAACTCAGGCATGAAATTCTCACAAAATAAAAATGAATAAAATAAATTTTAAAAATAGTAGGGTCATTGCTATTCATACACAGAAATGTATACATGAATTCACTTTTTAAGAAAAAGGCAAAGAGCATAGAAGACGAACCCCATGTTGATAATTCACACAGGGTACATCCATGATGATATAAGAACCATGAGATGTCGGGCTCACAGTGTGCTGCACTATTACCAACAGAAATAAATGATAAAGTTTGTCATCAGCACTTCAATGAATGAAATGACCTGAATTTTCTCTCTTCTATCACACTCTGTGGTACTGTAACTCTGCAGAGGACACACAAACTACATGGAGGCCAGGGATGGGGCTGGCTGACCTGGAGCAGGATTTGAGGGCTGCCTGGTGTAGGACACATTGAATGTGGGCTCCTCGATAAGCGGTGGTGGATACATACGCCTGCGGATGAAGAAACCCGCTCCGCAGCAGAAGAGCACACCCATCATCAGCAGGAACCTGCAAAGAACACAGACGTGAGGCTGAGGCCAGGCTTGAGGACACTTCCTTTTGACAAAAAAGGTTGAGGAGTCTTGAAATATCATTTCCCCATGGCAGGCAGAGAAAGCCGGCCAGCTGCAAGACACTCCCAGTCAGGAGAGCATGTATCACCACCTTGGTCTTCTCTGGATGGTTTCACCTTGTGACATTCCTCCTGTGGATGACAGCCAGGAGATTCTTGCCCTGCAAACTCCTGGGATATACCCAGGATAGGAGCCAGTAACACTGAAAAACTGTAAACAATGTCTATCTCAAGTAGCTCTAAATGGTTGACTTCAAAAGGTTGGTATAGTTACTGCCTGGTTCATGGCTCTAATCTCAACTCAGTATTTTAGTCTAAACAGAAGATGCTGCCAAATCCTTCTCAATGAGAAAGCAAATCCAGCCTCTGTCGGGCTATTTCCCCATTTCTAAGTCTTCAGTGTCAAGGACATAGAAGTTGTACCTTTATCCTTCCTAACACACTTTTCCATTACCAGATGAACATCTATAAAGAAAATAGATGTGCTCTTCCTAGAGCACTGCTTAATTACTAGAAAAGTAAGAGAGAAAACACAATAAAACATGAATATTCAGAAAAACTCTAGGTATAATATTCACACTAACCCTAGGTTATAAGTATCACTGGTCACTCTCCAGATCTTGACACTAAAGTCTAACTGGCAAGGGAAAGGTGTGCTTTAAGGATAAGACCTTTGTGCGGACCATCTAAGAATTCTTATTTACTAACAGATCATCAGTATTCTGTAATCAGACTTAATTCACTTTGCTTTTTCGATTCCTCTTTTCATTAATACACTTTGCTTTTTCAATTTCTCTTTTTGTTCTACCCCGCCTTCAATATGGCGTTTCTCCATTTTGCAACATCCTGGTGACAGGTGCAGCTGTAATGCAAAACCCTGCTGCCTGGATCCATTCCAGATGTGTGAGAACCTCCAGGAGCTGGCTCATCAACAGAGCAGTCCTGTCAGTCTTTATTTGGCATCATGTGCTTTACAATGCTAATAAAGGGTACTAACAGCTGTCTTTTTTTAAAACCTGACAATTTCATTCCAACCTCCTTGGCTAGAGATTACTTAAGACTTTAGAGCTGGCAGGGTCTCTTAAAACCATTCTCGTCCAAATCATAGAAAAGAAACAGAAGTCAGCAGAGGGGCCAAACTGATGCCACAGCCTCTCATTCAGCCCCAGACATCTCCATCATATGCAGATGCTGATTCTTAGCTAGAACATCCTGACTGAAAGAGCAGCTCAAAAGTTTTGCAGCTTTTCCCAGGCTTCCTGGCATCAGAGGCTGTGAACACTATTTGCAGAGCACTGGCATAAAGCAACCTGCTTGCTATTATCTGCTTAGACATCTGTCTCTTTCAAGAATGTAGCTGTCACAGAGGCCTCTCCATAGGAGCCCCAGAATCCTAGGCACCTCAGATTTGCTGAGAGAAGACATGTATGGAGCAGACTCTAAGGGCCTTTTATATTTCAGCTAGGGCACCTCCAACTGACATCCCCAGATGTTCTGGCTATACCTTCAGATGAAATTCATGTCATAATCTCAACTCTAGTAACCTGACCAAGTCTTCTGGCAAGTGGCTCTTTGACTTTGCAAGAGCCTTACTTTATGGGACTCATGAAAGCTTCTGTGTGTAAAAGACACTGCTCAGCCCATGTGCCATCTCATCAAGTTCCCCTGCCTCTGACAAGTGACCTTGGCCAAGAACTCAAAAGCACTTGGAGGCCAGTTCAGATGAAGCTGAGCACAGTAAGCACCAAGGTGCTAATAGTTGCAGGTTTTCTTATTATTCTTTTTTTAAAAAAAAAAAAAACAGCTAATCTTTGATAAGTTTTATCATTTTTAGATCCATTCCCATAACCTTACCATACTGCATCTAGTACTATCAGCCCAGCACACACTGCAGTCCTGCTTCCTGCCAGGAAGTACTCTCAAGGAGATTCCTCAGTGAGAACAAACCCTGCACTGAGACCTGAAGTCTCATTTCCTGTGTCCTCCTGTCCCGTTTTGATTCTAGTTCTTTTACTTTAAGATGTAAACAGAGATGCTTATTTTTTGGAGAATTTGGCTAAAGAGGCTCATCTTCTTACAGAGTTTTACTTTTTTTTTTTTTTTTGGTCTTTTGGAGACAGGGTCTCCTTGTAGCCCCAGCTGTCCTGCATCCTCCTGCCTCTGCTTCCCAAATGCTGGGACTAAAGGTGTGCGCCACCACGCCCGGCCAATTTAAATGTTTAAATTGGTGTCTATTGATAGTACATAGCACTGGGTTTCATAATTCTTTCAAGTAGATCATGTACTGTGAACACATTCATCCCTCAACTCTCCCTGTTCTCTGCCCTCCTCCTGCTAGTCTCTTTCCTCCAGTCTCCCTTCCACTTTCACGTCATGTAGAGAAACAGTTTTATGTATCTATAAGCAAATCTATGATCTACAATGAAAGAAAACATGGAATAAAATGATTTATTTTGCTTTATGTCAGGTCATTACTTAAATCTGTCTTCCAAGAGACAATGTAATTTTATTCTTTGGTTAAATAAAACTCAATTGTGTATAAATACCACATCTTTTATTAATTCATCTGTTGATGACTACCTAGGCTGATTTCATAACTTGGATAGTGTCAATAGTGCTGCAATAAATATGGATGCCTGAGCATATCCATGATGTGGTGACTTAAGAGTCCCTAGGGCATATACCCAGACTTGACACAGCTGGATGATATAGTACTTGTATTTTTAAGTTTTTTTGAGAAACCATTACACTTATTTCCACAGTGACTGGACTAACTTACATGCCTGCTAGCAACGTATATGGGAGCCTTTTCCCATAGAGCTTCACCAGCATTTGTTGGTGCCTGTTTTCTTTATTATGGACATTCTGACTTGGGTGGGATGGAATCTCAGTGGTATTTCATTCACATCTCCCTGATGGCTGAGGATGTTGAACTCTTCTGCATGTAGTTATTGACTATTAATCCCTCATCTTCTGAGAACTGTCTGCTTGTTTCATTAGCCTATTTAGTGAATGAAGTGTCAGAGTTTTCAGTATTTAGTTTTTAAGAGGTCTTCACATATTCTGGCTATTAATCCTCTGTCAGATGTACATCTATCAAAGCCCTCCCCGTTTATCGGCTCTCTCTTCATTCAAACTGCTTCCTTTGCTGTGCACTTTTTAATTCCCTACAATTATATTTGTCGATTCTTAGTGTTACTTCCTGAGCTAATGGAGAGCTGTTCATAAAATCTTTGCTTGTCCCTACAGCTCGAAGTGCTTATCTGTTTTCCTCTAACAGTTCTAGACTTTTAGAACTTATGTCTTCAATCAATTTTGACTTGATTTTTGTACCTGCTCAGGAATACGTGTCTCATTTCATTCTATTACGTATAGCTACTCAGTTTTCCCAGCACCATGTGTAGAAGATGCTATCATTTTTCTTGCACATATTTTTGGCACCTTTCAAAAAATTAAGTAGCTGTCGTTATTTGGATTAATCTGTGCCTACCAACACATTCCATTAATCTATGTACATGGTTTTGTGCTGGCACCATGCTGTCTCTGCTGCGATGGCTCTGTAGTAGGACCTGAAACCAGGTATGGTGATACCGCTAGCATTATTTTTCAACTTGGGAATGCTTGGCCTCTCCCAGTTCCTTTGTGTTTCTGTGTGAATTTTAAGAATGGTGGTGTTTTTGTCAGTGCTGGTGCTTTTCCGTTAATCTTTATATTTCTGTGAAGAATGGCATTGGAATTTTGACTGGAATCACACTGAATCTGGCAGGCTGCTTTTGTGGTAAGAGTGCTGTTGCCACAATATTGATTCTCCCAATTCATGAACATGGCAAGTCTTTTCTTCATCTAGTGCCTCTGTGAATTTCTTTCTTCAATGTTTTAAAGTATTCATTGTAGAGGTCCTTCACTTCCTTGATTAGTTTATTCCAGGGTGTGTTTTTTTTTAATTGCTCATGTTTTGAGGCAATTGTGAATGTGATGTTCATTATGTATGTCACTGATACACAGGAAAACATTTTTGGATGTTAATTTCCTACCCTGCTACTTTACTCAAAATATTTATCTGCTCTAAGAGTTTTGTGGTGGATTCTTAGGGTCTCATATAGAATCATATCACATACACATAAGGACACTTAGACTTCCTATTCATCTTCCTTTGATTCCTTCACTTGCCTTACTGCTTAAACTAAGACTTCATACACTATATTGAATAGGAGTGGAGATAGTGGACAACCTTTTCCTGATACTAGTGTGATAAATTCTTCTGAGCTTTTGTCCATTTACAATTATGTTGACGGTAGGTTTGTCAGATATAACCTTTATTATGTTGAGATATGTTCCCCCCATTTCTTATTTTTTCAAGGCTTTTATCATGAAAGGATATTCAATTTCATGAAAGGCCTTTTCTGAACCTACTGCAATGATCATGTGATTTCTATCTGTGAGACCATTTATGTGATGCACTAAATTCATCAATTTGCATATGCTGAACAATCCCTTGGTATCTGGAATGAAGACATCTTGATGATGATGAATGATCTTTTTGATGTGGTCTTCAGTTCACTTTTCAAGCACTTCACTGATGATTTCATTGAGAATTTCTGCAGGCATGGTCATCAGAGATACTGGTCCATAATTTTCTTTTTGGTTGTTGTATCTTCATCTGGTTTGGGTATCAGGGTAATGCTGGCTTTGGAAGTGCCCCTTTTCTATTTTATGGAGTAATTTGAAAAGCATTAGTATTTACCTTCTCTTTAAAGGTTTAGTAGAATTCACCAGTGACTCCATCTGGGCCTGGGCCTTCTTTCGTTGTTACTTTAAAAATTATTGCTTCAATATTGTTGCTTGTTAAAAATTGGATTAACTGTTTATTTCATCTTGATTTAACTTTAGTAGATCTCATATACCTCCAAAATTTCATCTATTTCTTTTAGACTTTCCAGTTTAGTTGAATATACGTTTTTAAGGTATGTCCTAATTTTTAAATTTCATTGGTATCTGTAATAACGTCTCCCTTGTTATCTCTTTGGTCAATCTGCTTATCTTTTCAAAGAACCATGTCTCCATTTCACTGATTTTATTTTGTATTCATTTTTGGTTTCCACTGCATTCATTTCTGCCCTGATCTTAATAATTTGTTTCCATCTATTGCTTTTGGGTTTGGCTTGTTCTTGCTTTTTCAAGGCCCTAAGGTGCATCGTTATTTAAGATCTATGACTTTTTAAATGCAGGCACTAGTAGCCATAAACTTCCATATATAGGGGCAAAAAGCAAAGTGAGTTTTGGCTAAAGGTAAACTGAAATGAGAGGTGTGTGAAGCTGTGTAATCAGATAACATGGGGTGGAGAGGATAGCCTCTTAGAAGGCTGAGCCACAAAGACCCTAAAAACGAAGCTCTGGTCCTTGGGAAAGGAAGATGAAAAAGAAAAGAGTAAAGAAAAAGGGAGGAGAGGAGAGAGGGGAGGGGGAGAGAGAGAGAGAAAGAGAGAGAGAGAGAGAGAGAGAGAGAGAGAGAGAGAGAGAGAGAGAGAGCAGCGCCAAGAGAGAAAGGCTGCTAACTTGACACTGGGTGTTATATAAGGGAGGAATAGCTGTGGTGGCGAAAGAGAGCTGTGTGAGAATGTAGGATATGAAAACCAGCCGGACAGCTGCATTTAATCTGGAGCCTCTATTAAGAGACTCCCCTGGCTCTCAGAAGCCCAGGTCTTCTCTGGTGCTCCTGCATGAGAGGCAGCCCCATGGATGATCAGATGTTCATCCAGGCTATGGAAAATGCTTCACAGGTGGCATCTCAGCTGCTGGGCACGCCTTTGCATTCCTTCAGAGTTCCAGCTGTAGGTAATAGCTCTGCCACTGTGCAGTCCTTCCCAATGCATGGCATGCTGCCTAAAGTCCATGTGAAAATTCTCCTGCGGATTTTGGATCCACCAAGTTTTCAGCTTGCTGAATGCTGTAAATTCTGATTCAGAGTTTCTTTCCTGTAGTCTAGCAGTACTCTGCTGCCCAGCTTTCAGGATATAGACCCACAAGCTTCCCAAAATGCTGGTTCACTGAGAATCTCAACTGCCAAGCAGCCCACACAGCAGGAGTCTTTTTGAAATGGCTTCTGGCTTCTTCTGCTCATTCAGGAAACCAAGTGCTGTGCCCAACACTAGGGAGAGCAAGGTTTTTTCCTAGCATCTCCTTCTGCTAATGCTGTTGCTGTCCTCAGTCCAGCTGTTTTCCAGTTCTTTAGAATGATTATTACTGAAAGTACAATGCAGATTTTCTGTCTTGCTGGTTCCTGCAGTCCACAAGGCAGGTTCCATCTAACTGGGAGCCGGAAGCTCCCTGAACTGAGCTAGTCCTTCTGGGACAGGCTCTGGACTTTATTGCTTTGTCAAGTTCCCTCTTTTACTTTTCTTATTCAGACTGAAATATCTAGGCATCACCCTAATTCCAATTGTTGCTTTGTCCTTATTATTCACTGGAGGCACCAACAGAACATGCCTGCTCTGGTCTGCCATTTTCCTTCACATAGTTTCTTTCAATGTACTAGCATTTACTATGTGTGACCCCGACACATGAATGAGGTGCTCTCCACTTCTACTCCTAGAGAGGAGGGGCAAGCTGATTAGATAAATTAGATTAGATGGAGAGTCCTATCAGAGGCTCAAAGCTGGGAGGTGGGAAGGTTTCTCCATGCCTTGTTTTGAAGACAAAGGAGTTCTCAGGGCTGGGAGTCCAGTGCTACCTTTAAAGAGTGCACAGTTACTCCTGGAAGTTAAGGAGGAGCTTGAATATGCCACTAGTCAGTCACATGACTGCAGAGGAGGCTTCTGATCACCAGAAAAGAACACAGCACAGTTACTACCTTTCAGCCCTTGAGACTCTGAATTGAGGGCTCAGTTCTTCTGGACTTGACTTGCAGACTGGCTAGTTGACCACACAATGAAACAACCAGAGTTTGCTTTTCTATAGGGCCGTGTTTTATGAATGCAATCTCCTAGTCTGTCATTTCATTGAAACTTGAGACTGTTAACACTCAGAGTTATTATTGAAAAGTATTTATTACTGCTGTTTTGTTATTTTGGTAATTTCCCAGCCCTCACTTGCACATTCACCATTCTAGTGTAGTTTATTCTTTCCTGTGGCCTCCTGGATGTGTTTATATTTTTCTTCTATATGTAGGATTCCTTCAAGTATCTTCTGTAGTGGAGGCTTAGTGTTTGTGAAATTCCTTAGATTGTGCTTATCAGGCTAAATTTTTCTTTTTTCTTCAATTATAAAGGACAGCTTTGTTTGATACTGTAATCATGGTCAGCAGTAATCTACTGGACTCTGAAGTACTCTGTCCTGTGCCCTGCTGGCTTGTCAAGTTTCTGTTGAGAAATACAATGTTGTCCTGGCATGTTTCCCTTTGTACGCGGCATACTGCTTGTCTTATAGTTTTCAATATTCTTTCTTTGCTCTGGACACAGTATTTTAACTATAATGTGACACTGCTGATTTTTTTCTGGGCTGTTTGCTGCTGAATATCTGTTTGGCATTCAGAGTGGTCCTGAGTCTAGATGACTATCTCTTTGCCTAGATTTGGAGCACTTTCTAAGTTCACCCAATACGTTCCATATGCCTTTAGCATGAGGTGCCTCCCTCTTATTTGTGTCCACGATCTGAAGAGTCGGTCTTTTCATGGCACATCAATGTTTCACATGCTTTGTTCAAACCTTATTTTATCTTTCTGATTCTCTGAATGTTCTAATTCACCTACCTTAAAGAGCCCAGATAGTCTGGGGGGTGCAGAACACCAGCACTCTTTGCTCAGAGGGTGCACACATCTAGGCATGGCTATCTGTGCTTGGTTCTAAGGGAGGCCTGGCCTGGGGCCAAGGGGATAGGGGATGCTCAACCCCCAAGGGCCCAAAACCAGATCAAGGAGCTGGCAATGGTAAAGGCAGGCAATGTGATTAAGGAAAATCTCCTGTGATTCAACACTTGGAGTCCCCACCTCCCCGGTTGATTTCCTTCATCAGACACTGTAAACAGTTGTAGAGAGAGAAAAGACAAAATCTCACAAAACAATTCAAATGGCTACTGTGACATTCTCAGTGAGGTTTTAAATGTTACATCAGAAGAGTCACAGAGAAGCTTAAGCCAGGAAGAGTGTGAAGACTTAACCCTTAGTACATGATCCCCATATGTAATCAAGGAGATGAGTTCAAGGAACACTCAGTGGATTTTACAGAAATCCTTTTCACAGTGCCGTGCCATCCCATGAAAGAACACCTATTAATCACACAGTCAAATGTATTCACAGAAACTACCAAGGGGCTTCTCTGAGGACTACGACCTTCACAAGGCTACTCTGAAGGAAAACTCTGCACCCCACCCTCTCTCAAGGTACAATTTGATGGACTTCATCTGGCACCATGAACGTCTTGGAGGCAGGCCAGAGTTTCATATCAGACACAAAACCAACAAAAGAAATCCATATACCCAGACCACAATGAAAAAACACAAATAATATGAAAAATAAAACAATATGTCCCTACCAAACCCCATCAGTCCTATAGAAGTGCTCTACAATGAGAACTACCTAGAGGAATCCCAGGACACAGAATTCTTTTTTTTTTTTTTTTTTTTGGTCTTTTCGATGCAGGGTCTCCTTGTAGCCCCAGCTGGCCTGGAACTCACTATGTAGACCAGGCTGGCCTGGAACTCACAGAGATCTGCCTGCCTCTGCCTCCCGAGGGCTGGAATTAAAGGCATGCACCACCACACCCAGCAAGACACAGAATTTAAAAAAACAGTCATAAGCATGATCAAGGAATTCAATTAATTTACAGAACACACAAACAACTCAAAGAACTCAGAGGTAAACTCCGACTAAAGTTCAAGAAAACACAAAAACATGGAAGAATGAAATAACAAAGACAGTTCAGGGTTTAAAAAGTGAATTCAAAAAAGAAATAGAAATACTGAAGAAAACTTGAGCTGAAAAGAAGACAGAATTAAAAAACTAAATAAGCCTATTTGAAATGACAGGAAAAGCCTCACCAATAGAATGAATGAAATGGAAAATGGAATATCAAGACTAAACAATAAAGTTGAAAAACTGGACTGCTCAGGCAAAGAATATGAAAGAAAATTTAAAACACAGGAATGGAATGTGCAGAAAATGTGGAACACTATGAAAAAATCAAATCTATACGTCACAGGTATAGAGGAAGGAGAAGAATTTCATATCAATGACAATGATCAGATTTTCAATAAGATTATACAAGAAAATTTCCCTAAATTAGGAAAGAAATACCCATACAGATACAAGAAGAACATAGAACATCAAATGGACCTGAGCAGCATATCATAGTGAAAACACTAAATTCACAGAACAAATACCAAAAACTATAAAAGAAAGACAAGTAACATATAAAGGAAAACCCATCAAATTGCAGCTGACTTTTCAATGCAAATTACAAAAGCCAAAAGAACCTGGAGCAAAGTATTCCAAGTTCTAAATGATACTTCACCCAGAAAAATGGTCTGTCATAGTCAAAGGGGAAAGAAAAATCTCTCATGATACAAATAAATTTCATGTCCACCAAATCAGCACTATAGAGAATACTCAAAGCAATACAAAGGACTAAAGAAAGTAATAACCATAACCAAGAGGCTACAGAAAGAAAAGAAACTAAGGTATAATGACAGAAACACAAAACAGGATCAAAACACAAACAGAAACTAAAACAATAGTAACCAATACACATTTTTCAATAATAACTTTAAATATCAATGGCCTCAACTCCCTAGTCAAAAGACACAGACTAGCTGGATGGGTCAAGAAACAAAATCCATCTTTTGTTGTCTATAAGAAACTCATTTCACCTTGAAGGATGAGCACTACCTTAGGGTGAAAGGATGGAAAAAATATTCCAAGCAAATGGCACCAAAAAAGGTAGGCATTGAGATTCTAAAATCTAACATTGTAGACTTCAAATTAAATGAATCACAATGGATAAAGAAGGTCACTTCATTCTGATCAAGGGAACAACTGACCAAGGAAACATTACAGTCATGAATACATATGCAGCAAACCCTGGTGCACCCAACTTCATAAAAACAGTACTATAGAACTTTAAGACACAGATTAACCCAAAGCCAGAAACAGGAGGTGAGTTCAACACCCTACTCTCTATAATGGGCAGGTCAACTAGAAAAAGAATAAACAGAGAAACATCTGAATTAAATGGTATCATACACCAAATGAGCCTAACCAATATTCCACCCAAGCACCAAAGAATATATATTCTACCCAGCCGCCCACAGAAGTTTCTCTAAAATTGGCCACATACTAGGGTACAAAATAAACCTCAACAAATAAAAAAAAATGAAATAATTCTATGCATTCTATCAGACCACAATGCAATAAAGCTTAAAATCAACAGCAAAAGAAGCTCTAGCAACTACACAAACTCATGGAGATTAAACAGCACTCCTGAATAAAGAATGGGTCAAAGAAGAAATCAAGAAAGAAATAAAAGCATTCCTGGGATTAAATGAAAATGATAACAGAACACAACAAACCCTCTTGGACACATTAAAAACAGTCCTAAGAGAGAAGTTTATAGCTCTAAAGCACCTATATTAAAAAATCAGAAAGAGCACAAATGAATGGTAACAAACAATGGTACAACTCAAGAATCTGGAAAGGCAAGAACAAACCAAATCCAAACCCAGCAGATGAGAAGACATAACAAAAATCATGGCAGAAATCAATGGAATAAAAACAGAAAACAATACAAAGACTCGATAAATCTCAGAGCGTATTCTTTGAAAAATAAACAAAACAAACAGACCCTTAGTCCAGTTAACCAAAAGAAAGAAAAAGCAAATCCAAATCAACAAAATCAGAGACAAAAGGGGAAATATCACAACAAACACCAAAAAGATTCAGAACATTATAGAGACAGGTGTTATCAAAGAGAAATGGGGGAAAGAAGGGTAGTTTAACTGGGGAGAGGGAGTAGGGAGTGTTATATAGGGGGAGTTAAGGAGAGAGAGAAATAATGCTTAGAGGGTAAGAAAAAACAGAGGGAAATGTATTGGTTCAAAGGCCTAGTGAAAAATACACATACACACACACACACACACACACACACACACACACGTGTGTGTGTGTGTGTATCTGAAGGCTGTGTAACAGAAAACAGTGTTAGGCAGGAGAAGCCTCCCTTCAAGTTGTTGGTCAGGGCAGTCTAAGAGACTCTCTCTCAAAAAAAAAAAAACCCTCCCAGAACTTGAAGGTAAGACCCTACTGCTGAAGATAGGTCATACTTTGAACACAGGACTTGGCACAATCAAGGTGGAACTGACCTGGAAGCCTCTTCCCTGAAGACTAGTTCTCATGGTATTAGAGGATACTATCTATACAAGCTACCAAGGGAGAAAACCAGTCAATGGTCCTACCCAGCTGTAAAGCACAATAAACAACTATGACTGTCCCAGCAAACTATTGCTATTGGTACAGTAGTGGCATTTTTATCTTGGGGGTAATCAACAGTTGTCTAATCGAAACTAAGGCCTGCTCAATGGCACGGAACGCACGGATGGTACTGTAAACGTAGCCAAGCACACATGGCTGGAGAGGTCATAGATTTTAGAGAAAATCACATCTGTAGACCAACATATTTTCCTACTGTATTCTAAATATGCATCCTTATGTTTACATACAAATGTGCCTCTAATCACTCATCAAAGAAGCTTGGTGTTGCAGCAGATGGAGATTATTACAGTTACACAACTGATCAAATGCAGAGAATAATTGTCTGTGAAATGCTTAGCCCTAGTGACACATTTTCAATGCAACCTCTACACATGTGAGAGGTTTCCTTATGCAGCAGATGGTGATTAACACAGAAACCCACAGCTGGCCAATACGCAGAGAATAAGAGGCTGCAGAGTTCTCTATCTCTGAATAGGTCACCTATTTCAAACTTCTGCCACCTAAGGATCAGGGATCATTTTGGAAGAGGACAGGAAATATTGTAAGAGCCAGAGGTGGTGGATGACCACAAGAAAACAGAGTTTTCCAGACAGCTGGTCAATTACTCATATAAACTCAAAACCAATGGTGATAGAATGCATAAGTCCCAACAAGCTCAAACCAGAAAAATCCCAGCATAGACATGGGGAAGTGCATGGGATCCTCTTACAGGGATTAGTTCTCTTGGTAGGTTGACCAGGCTCCAGTGGATGGACCCATGCTGAGGGACATGTGGGTTCACAAATCGGACTCTATAGGCCACATTGTATATATAGTGGACTATATTGAATTAGGCATGGGACAGTTGGGGGAGGTATAGTTGGGGAAGGGGATCTAAATACCATCAAATTATATTGTATGAAACTCACAAAAATTCAATATTCAATACATTTTTTTAAAAAATAAAAGAAATACTTGAAACATACCAAAAATACCACAGTCTCTGTATAGAGAGGGCCCGGACACAGCACCTGGAACCACAGCAATCTTCATAGGAGCGGCATCTGCAGGACAGAAGACACAGGTTGGTCACAATTCTGAGTCAAAAACAGTGATGGGTCTCATCATGTAGTCCCAGCCAGATTTGAGTATAAGCATTCCTAGGAGGAAAGACCATCATAGATTCCTTCAGGACAGAGTCCCTCAGGACCAGAGAAGGCATTAAAACTACCACATCCCATACCAAAGTAGGATTAACAGACAGGTGCTAACTTCTGAAAGCTGGTTGTGGTGGCACATGCATTGATCCCAGCACTCGGGAGGCAGAGGCAGGCAGATCTCTAAGTTCGAGGCCAGCCTGGCCTACATAGTGAGCTCCAGGAAAACTGGGGCTACAGAGAGACCCTGTCTCAAAAAGACCAAAAGAATTTAAAAAATAAAAATGCTTCTAATGAGGCTGGAGAGATGGCTCAATGGTTAAGAGCACTGACCCACATGGTGGCTAACAACTGTGAATACAATTCTGGGGATCTGATGCCCTCTTCTGGCCTCTATGGGCATTGTACACACAAGTGCACTTACATACATGCAGGCAAAACACTCACATACATTAAATTTTTTAAAATATAAATAAAAATAGTGGCTGGAGAGATGGCTCAGCAGTTAAAAGCACTGGCTGCACTTACATACTTACAGGAAACACACACACACATAAAATAAAATAATAAAGAAAATATTTTTAATTAATAAAATAAAAATGCTGATTCTCATAATCCAAGCACCCTGGCCTCCAACAAGCACTGAAGAGCTACTAGGAGCGAGCTTCATTCTGGGTGCTGGGAATGGAGCAATCAAACCCAGAGAAGCAGGAGCTTTGTTTATAAGAAAGATGCAAATGATAAATAAGAAAAAAAAAAACAGGAACTCTGTTTAATGGTAGAAAGTTCTACCTAAGTCAAAAACAAAGCAAGCACAGGAAGTTGGGGACAGAGGGAGGAGAGTCATGGGTAATATTATTTTAAACAGGGGTTTTGGGCCACAAGTGGCCTGAGCCAGCACAAAGGCCTCAATGTTTGGGATTGAGGGCATTCTTCCTGCAGTCCTTGGGCCACAGGCCTCGCAGCAGCATGCTGGAGCAAAGCGCTTGTGACGGTTAGTGTTAATGGTCAACTCAACAAAATTTAGGATCACTTGGGAAATAGGTCTCTGGGCATGTCTGTGGGGGATTACTTTGATTATATGAACTGATGTGGGAAGTCCTATCTTAACTGTGGGCAGGACCATTTCCTGGGCAGGGGATCAATGACTGGGTAAAAAAGAGGATAGGTAGCTGAGCAGATATCTGCATGTAATCTGACACTCTCTGTGTCCTGACTATGGATGTGATGTGACTGGCTGTTGTGAGCTCCTGCTGCCATGACTTCTTGGCAATGATGGACTATAATCTGGAATGTGAGTTAAATAAACCTTTTCTCATTGGAGTATTTTATCACAGCAATGGGAAAACAAACAGTGCTCAAGGACAGGATGAGAAAGAAGGAAACATATGATATGAGGGATCCCAGTGACCAGGACCAGGGCTGAATTAACAAGAGCCTGCACAAACATCCCCAACCATCACAGCACTCCTGGGTAAGTAATGTCAAACACAGCGTCTATGTGGATATGCTTATGGGTATGGGAGGGGAAAGGAGCACTCAAGGCAAAAACAGGATTCCTGCTGTTGGGGGGATGGAAATCAGTTAAGTGTAAACTAAAGAGATGGGTCTGGTTCCTATCGTGGATTTACAAAGATTAGCATTCTTTTTAAAAAATATTTTATTATTTTTATTTTATTTGTATGAGTGTATTGCCTGCATGTATGTAAGTACACCCATGTTGTACAGTGCCCAAGGAGGTCAGAAGAGGGTGTCAGATCCTCTGGAACTGGAGTTAAGATGGATGGTTGTTAGTTGCCATGTCGGTGCTGAGAATCAAACCCAGGTCCTCTGGAAGAGCAGCAAGTGCTCTTACCAGTGAGCCATCTCTCCAGCTCCAAGATAAGCATTCTTAAAAATTATGCTAAATTCATAGTATATACAATAGTGTTGCAGGTAGAATGCAAAACGGCCCTAAGATTCTCACTCTGGTGTGTTTGCCTACATGATTCCTTCCTCTTCAGGGTCCCCTAAACAAAATGGAATGGTCACTACAAAGTCCACTGAAGAGTAAGACAATGTGAAATAAAAGACCTTGCCATGGCAGGCTTCAGATTCTCCTGCTGGCTTTGAAGAGGAACTACACCTGCACAAGAGAGCCAAGTGGCTTAGGAATGCATGCTGGTCCTTGGCACTGAGCCTCAAGCCTACAGCCTTGAGGCACTGAATCCTGTGAATGGCCATAAAGAGCCTGAAGAACTGCAAGCTGCAGATGAGAACACAACTGAACCAAGCTCTTAACTTCAGCCTTGTATGACATGAGTAGAAAACCTACTTTTGCTGTGTTCACACTTAGGAACTACAGACAACGTGAGGCAACACAACACGCATGCTGCTTCAGTTGACTAAGTTTGTAACAATTCCATACAAAAAAGCAGAATAAATAACAGCAAAAGTTATAGAGTATAAGCACTGCTTACAGATACCTGTTTAGGTTCTGAACCAGGTACCCATATGCAAGATATAAATAAGATTTCAGGGATATTTGATGTCTTCTCATCCCTGGTGACAGTGTACTGATAGCAAGAGTAAACTTAAACAGTGTGATCCTAATCTTGATGGTCAATTTGATGAGACTTAGAACCACCAAGGAGAAAAACGTCTAGGTATGTCTTTGATGACATTTCCAGAAGGTTTAACTGAGGGGGGAAGACCTACCCTGAATGTGGGTGGCAGCACCTCACAGGCTGTGGTCCCAGGCTGAGTAACAAGGAGAAAGTGCCTCGTTGCTCCAGCCATGCTTATTACTAGGCCTTTCCTGCCATGATGGATCACGGTGAGCCAAAACAAATCCTTAAGTGCTTCTGTCATGTATTTTACAACAGCAACATGGAAAGTAACTAATACAGACAACAGGTGAGGACAGGACTTTTCTGGAATGCTACCACTTTGACCACACTGAATCCATCACTGACAGGGCCACTTTCTCTGTCCCCACTTGATTTCCCTCTTCTTCCTTGGCCCTCCTTTTATAAACTGCTTACAAATTATAAAGACAACATGAACAAAGCAGCACAATCCCCAGGGAAAGGGCAGGAGGTCCCTATGACCAAGCCCATGGACAGGAATCAGCAACGCTCTTGGATATCATCTGCAGGGGCTTTGAGTTGAACCTGGAAATTCATTTTGGATAGAAAGAGTCCCAGAAAAGCCTATAGCATTCTGTGTCAAGAACTTTCTATAGTCAGCAGATACCAATCATTAAAGAACTGAAATAATCTAATGAGAGGCAACAAGGCACAGGCGTGGTTTGGCGTGAACAGCAATGCACTCACAATGCTATGTACACAAGAACAGTGTTTCCTGGCTGCTGTGATCGCTGGTGTGATCACAAACTAAAATTAAGAGGGTGAAATCATTATTTTAAAATGTCTGATATCCTTACGCATAAGAATTGTTTCTAAAACATACTTTCATCATATATACACATGCATGCACTAGAATGCATTATAAAACATATTTCTTCAGACAGTCCCAAGCAAAATATGGACACAAAGGTTCTGTTGTGTCCAAAACTGGCTTCTTTGAGCTCCTTGGGCAGTTCTGGGAGCCTTAGGTCCAAGTCTCCAACTATGAGGTCATTTTCTACTGCCCACATGGTGAGCCAAGATCTCTTTCTGGTCTCCCACATCTTCTGCCTAGGATAAACACGGTTGGTCAAATGGCCACTGTCACTTTTGCTCCTAGATCCACTATTTAATATCCTCCAACAATGAATTTTAGAAGGTATCATGCTCACAAATGAGAGCACACATCTTTCAAGAGCTTAAGTTGCCAAAATGTTTCACTTTCAGTGTTATCCTTATAAGGAACCATCCATCCCTTGAAACCTAAGCCCTGAAGCATCCTATAGAGGAAGCAGAAAAACATCTACTAGCTTTTAGGTATATATTTAAAGCTCCTTGTTTAGAAATTTGGGTGTTTTTGTATATAAACATTTAAATATATAGGTAACTATTGCCTGTACTTATTAATATACCTATATGTATGCATGCATACATGCTCACCCCTGTCTGATCACACATCTCTCTCAGAGTATCATGAGTACAGTGGGTTGTATGTTTTTAACTCAAATTCCTCCTCTTGGTAAGATTCAACATTTATATTCAAACTCAATTTTCATGATCTAATTTTGAAATGTCAGCTACAAATACATATTGTCAACTGATTTTCTACTTTCTTTTCTCAAAACACAAAGCACGTTTTATGGTCCCTTTACTGGACATCCAGTCATTCCTAAGCATCCTCAAGGCCCACTTGCAGCTCTGGCATGGTTCTCAGTGTGGACGTTGGCAAGTGCTGTCCACTTGAAGGGACACACAGTTACCCACAGAGCAACACTCTCATCCTCTCCTTCTGCTGCTTTCTGCCAGTGAAGCTGCTGGTGAACCAGGGCACTAAACACACCGTGCTGAAACTTCAGATAGCCACAACCATATACAAAATGTTAACTACAACTCTGAGCTTAATCAAAAGTAGAAAATAGTACCAGATGGTCTAGCACATTCAATAAGTCCATCATCCAACATGCTCTGCATACCCTGAACCTAGACATGGCATTTGTGTTCCTAAGGAAGCCATTAAAAGTGAATTGGATAGAAAACAAAGGAACGTGGTGATGGCAGAATGGATTTCCCTCTTGCTCTGCTGCATGCCACCAGATGCATAAATTCTCAGACTGGTAGTAGAGAAGAACAATATTCAACCAAACTCACCCATCAGCACACCTAATCACATCGGCCTGGAACCCTTATACGGCACAATGGGCCCTTAAAATTGCTTTCTGCACACTGCATTCTGGGATCCAAACACAGACTTCTGATAAGGTCAGAGAACAGGACAGCTCACTGAGCAGCTGTTGATTTGTAACTCAGTATATCACAAAGATAACATCAGGACATCTAAGCTGCTCTCATAAGTGATAAGTGATGCAGTCCTTAGAAAATGTGAAAGGAAGAATGTGTCTGGGTGCTTATGGGTCATAAGTTAGAAACTTGTCCTAGCAGCAGCTAAATGTAAATGCAAATATAACAGGATGTCCCTTTGAGAGTATTTAGAGACTCAGAAATAAGCATATGTCATTCTCAGCACAGCCCAGGAGTGAAGAGGGTCTGGCCACCAGACATATTTATTGTAACCCTTTAGGTCATATAAACATGAAGAATGGAACAAGATGACATCAGGGAATTCTTGATGTTAATAAAGGTAGAAAAAAAATTCTATTTTGAATAGAAATGTTGGCATATAAAGATTTCTTTTGGTTGCTGTGCTGGATAGCTTTAATTGTCAACCTGATACACCTGGTTAGAGGGAACCTCAATTGAGGATTTGTTTCTGTCAGATTGGCCTGTGGCCATGTCTGTGGGGAATTTTCTTGATTGTTGAGTGATGTGGGAGGGCCCAGCCCACTGTGGGTGCCACTCCTGGGCAGGTGGGCCTGGATTGTATAAGAAAGCAGGTTGAGCACAGGCCAGGGGAACATGCCAATAAGCAGCATTCCTCTATGGTCTGTGCTTCAGTCCTGACTTCCTACCTTGGCCTCCCTCAGTGATAACTGTGACCTGGAAGATGTAAGATAAAATAAACCCTTTCCTCACCAAGTTGGTTTTGGTCAGTGTTTCTATCACAGCAATAGAAAGTGAAGTGACTAGAACCGTTACTGTGGGGGAGTGAATATTCTTGCCCCCCTCGCCTTCTGCAAGATCCATATGTAGAAATTCTAGTCCCCAATGGAATGGGAAATAATCCTTGGCAAAAGATCAGGTCAGGAAGGTAAAGCCCTACTTATTGGAACCAGTGTCTCTATAGGACCAGGCATTAGAAAGCCTGTTTTGTTCTGTGCCCTGTGCTCTCCACAGAGAAGGTGACTGTCTGCAAACCAGGAGGAGAGCCCTTAACACACCAAGTAAGTAAGACACAGGGATCGTGGGCTTCCAGCCTTAAGAATGACCAAGATGTGATTGAATCTTGTTTTCAATCACCCATTCTTCAAAGTGTTAGAGCAATCCGACCCAGACAGATGTTGAGTAGTATGTAGTAAAAATGTTATGTAGCAAGTTTTCTGCATCTGGTGGATAACAGGAGTTCAGGGCGCAAAATATGGTGATAATCTTGGCAGTTGCCACTTAGTATCATCATGGGGGGTTGTAAATGACAGAGTGTGGGTAAAATAAAACTTTAGAATTTTAACATTGTTTCACTTAATATCTAGTCCTTAGGGGTAGTGGCACATGTGAGACACCAACCACTGAGACAGAAAAATCATTTAAATTCAGGAATTCCAACAGACTAGACACCATAGTAAGAATTCAGCTTATTAAAAAAGAAAATTCAATCCTTTCCCTGCCTACAGTAATTTGTCTCCATAGGCCATTCTCTTCCTTCCTGTGCCTGTCAGGACACCTTTTTACCCCCCCTGTGCAAATATCAAATCTTTTTGTTTGGTGTCTAGACCCATTTATATGATCCTACCACAGAACTAGGCCCAGGGCAGATGATCAAAGGTTTCTTGAGTTAGAATCAGGAAATATATTGAAGACTACCAGAGACCTTTAATTAGCTACCTGTTAGAAACTGGGCTTTCAAGAAAAATAAAACAGAGCTCCACAAAGTTTCAGTAAAAACTCCACAGGAAAAGCAGTACTTGAGGACAGAACAGAGAGGCAGCCCTCACTCACCCAGTAGCTTTGGCAAACCTCCTACAACCTTAAGGAGCTCTGCACATGACTAGAAACAAAGACTCGACCACAACTACACTTGGTGGGGAAACTTCCAGGGGCCACCACCTCCCGGCTGCAGGACTCCTAAGGCTTGTGACTTCTATGTCAATGGGCATTCTTCCCAGCAAAGACTCCAAGTCTGGCCCCTATGGATTTGACTTTCTACTCACAAACCTAGCCATTTCCATGTCTAAAAGGACTCTCATGGTCCTTCCCAAGAGACCATGCCCAGGTTGGGGATAATGCTGACTTCCCTTTACCAGGAAGGATCCCAGTTTGCTCCCATTTCTACACTTACTGTGGCCTCAAACAGTAATAGCCACTATAAGAGAAGAGAATGGTAAAGAACATTCTATCAGCTAAACAAGTTGGACTCAGTAAGTTCTGCCTTCCCATGCTGTGCTGGCTCAGCAGGGCTTGGGGACAAAAAATAGGACTTTGTGCCAGGCGTGGTGGTGCACACCTTTAATCCCAGCACTCAGGAGGCAGAGGCAGGCAGACCTCTGTGAGTTCAAGACCAGCCTGGTCTCCATAGTGAATCCAGGACAGCTGGGGCAACAGGGAGACCCTGTCTCAAAAAGACCAAAAACCCCCCAAAAAAACAAAAATAGGACTTTGTGCCTACCCATTAAACAAATGCTAACTTATGAAATCTGGCCCCATTATTTTAGCCTGTAAAAAGCTTTTGGAACCTCATTCTGTCACTCAAGGAATTCACTATTTCTTCAGATTTTCTGATATTTAGCTGATGAATGTGAGATGAGTTTTGCTGGGACCCCAGAATTCCAAATATTACGTGACTGATTCTGTTCCTCCTCCCACTGTGACTCAGTGGCAGATGCCTTAATCCCACATCAATGTCCAATGATGCTATAGTCAGACCTGGGCCCGAAAACAAAGTGGCATCTTTCTGTGACCTCAAGCTGGAATCTAAAATCCAGACCATCCTAAAGTCTAGCAGACTATGTGGAGGAACAAAGGAAAGGAAACAGCGGGGGGGGGCACACAATAAAGTTGGTATTGGCTCAGCTCAGGAGGTATCAGAAATGGAACAGAACCAGCAGGTTGACAGAAAAGGAAGGTAAAGCAGGAGGGCAGGTAGTACCAAGCATAGCCCACTGCTACACGACTTCTAAGCAGACACAGTAGATCAGGAATTTTCTTGGTCAGATTATTTGAAGACTGGTTATTTGGTGGCAGCCCAGATAAAAAGATGTGGAAGAAGGGGGCTTTTTTGCTTTTCGCCTGCTTGCTTTCACTAGAAAAATTATCCTGTTGCTGTGGCATTCCTTTGCTGATAGTAGAATCAACTTCTTCAGGCTTCCAACACAGGCTGAAGCTGGAATCTCCAGGGAACCCTTCCCCAGGCCTTTAGCACCAGATTGGGACTACTGAGACATCCAGTCTTGAAGACTGAGTAACTACCAAATTTTCATCCTCTCCAGTGTGAGAGCACAATTGATGGACTGCCTGGACCATATCTGGCAAGCCAATCTAATAAATCCCCTTTATAAATATTCATTCTATTACTTCTGTTCCTTTGGAGAACCCTAACTAATACATGTCATCCAAAAATCTAGCATTCACCTCCAATTTGTCTCCCTATAACAAGTTCTTTCATTATACAATGTAACAATTATTCCCAGTCTCATTACAACATAATCTGAAAGATTTCATCTCTAGCCTTTCCTTTAGGATGCTTTCCTGCCCCCTCTGAATGAGGTAAGTTCCATCCATGTAGAATCCATATATGTGGCCATAACTCAAGCAGGGAGGCCTGGGTGGGTGGGTGCGGGTCCTGCAGCTCCAGGTGGTATAGTTCTGTGCGGAGCACTCTAGCAAGCAACAGTTGTCAGCACTGGCAGCTTAAACAAACAAACAAATAAAAAACCCTCTCGTTTTAGGGAGTCATTCCTCAGGTGATCCTAGTACAGTCAAGACTAAGAATCAGTGAGCTAAATTCAGAGGTTTTAACCTGTTACTCTTTACTGGCAAGCAACACGTATGTGTGTGGAGTGGACAGAGTGGAGTACAGATGGACGGGGAAAGCTGTTTTGTTTTTCTGATGAGTTTGCAGAAGTGACTGAAGTATAATTAGTACATAAAGAGCTGCATATATTTAATTTATACAGTTTGATGAGTTTAGACACACAATGTGTTCACTATAGTCAAAGGAACAGACATTTTGATTATTTTAATATTGTATATCTATGCCCATTTAATATCGTATATTTTCTTTAATTTTTTTATTTTATTTTTATTTTATGTGTATGTGTGTATTGCCTGCGTATAGGTAAATGCGCCCATGTCGTGCAATACCCGTGGAGGTCAGAAGAGGCTGTCGGATCCCCTGGAACTGGAGTTACACAGTTCTTAACTGCCGTGTGGGTGCTGGGATTCGAACCCGGGTCTTCTGCAAGAACAACCAGTGTTCTTAACCGCTGAGCCATCTCTCCAGCTCCAACATCGTATATTTTAAAAAATAATTTCCATCTCTACAAACACAACACTTCAGAGCTATGATCTGCTATCAACTCAAAAGTTTCACAGACTGAGGATGAATTACTAGCTCTTCTTCTGCTGATAATATTTGACTGGACTTCCTGGCCTGACACAGTTTCCGTACAAGCAGGAGTGTGCTTGTCTGTTGAGACACACAGTCATATTGTGATGGCCTTTTAACACATCCCAGTTCAGAGTCAAACAGCACCACTTCAAGGAGAAACAACATAGCCGCTTGCTGGCCTGCTTTGGAGACACATACCAGAAGACACTTTCAAACTTGCATAAACTCAAACTGCTTGTACTTGGGAAGTTTATGGCATTTACTTGAAGAACTTCTATTTTTATTTTGTACCCCCAGGAAAAACATCAGTACTTTTTGTACAAGTACATGCTGGGGAGAAGAGACTCTCCCACTAGCCAAGCTGCCTTCCCATTCTGCAGGGAGCTCCAGAGATGCAGATTTTATGGGTCCTTATCCAGGCTAGGGTGGGCTTTTTGGTGATGTAGCTATGTTCTTCTAAGAAAGCCCCCATGCACACTTCTGTAAGGAGAACAGTAAACTCACTGGTTAACTAAGCTAGACATGCAAAGAATCACTTCTTTGGTCTGTCATTCATGCCCGATTTGGGGTAAGTTCACATCTCTCCAGGAAAAGTTGTACAACACAGCCTGTCACTTGGGAATGGCACTCTACTCACAGCATTGTTCATAGCAGAAAAACGGACCTAGACAAACATAAACACACAGGGCAACACAAATCTTTGAAAAGAAGCAAAGTCTAACAAAGGACTTGGGAAAAGGGCTTAAAAGTGGCCTGTTTATGAGGCTGAAGTGATGACTCAGTGATAAGAGCACTGGCTGCTCTTGCAGAACTCATGTTTGATTCCCAGCACTCACATGGTGGCTAACAACCGTCTGTAACTCCAGTTCCAGGGAATCTGATACCCTCATGTGACCTCCAAGGGCACTGCATGACATAGATGCACTTACATACATGCAGGCAATACACATACACATAAAATAAAAATAATAAATATTTTAAGTGGACTATTTAAAATTCACAGGCAGAGAAGAGCAGTCGAGGGGGAAGACTCGGTTCTGCCAGGTGCTAGACAAGCCAGAGACAGGAGCTCCTGATTGGCAGGCCTTGAGGAACGTACTCCTTCATTCTACTTCACCGATACTATTATCCTCATCATTGATCCAACGCTGTCCATCCTATATTCCCTTCCATCCTTTCCCTTCAGTTATGCAGTCTATGGACTCCCTTCTAATGTCAAGAACTTGATTTCAAAGAGGCTTCCGGGGCTAGATGACTCAGCAGTTAAGAACACTGGTTGCTCTCAGAGGATCCAGGTTCCATTTCCAGCACCCACGGGGCAGCTAACATCCATCAGTAACTCTACTACCAGGGAATTCAACATCCTCTTCTTTCCTCCCCAGGCATGACACAGGTGCACTTACATACATGTAGACAATACACTCATACACATAAAAATAACAATGTTTTTAAAAAGAGGCTTCTACACATGCTTTCCTCTAAGGACATTTAGATCTGAATCAGTGACCTAGAAATGTGACACAGGGATACCAAAACCCAAAGCCCCTCTGTCACTCTGCCTCATCCTCATGGAAGCCAGAGATCTGATCCCATCATGCAGAAGATCTCTGAAGGTGCTGTAGGTTCAGGGTAATGGCTGAGGACCCAGTGATGTCGTGTCATTGTTCTTAAAGTTTCCTAAGCATTCTAAGAGAATAGAGGTAAGGTGATCACTGTCTTTGAAGTCAAACCTTTTCTACCTGGCTAGCTGTTAGAGGACTATGAGGTTACTCACTGTTTAAAATCTCCTGTATTCAATCAAGAAGACTCAATCACTAACTGGACAGCAGGCAACAGACCAGCACATCTAAGATCATCACCTGGTGTGCAAAAAGGCATTGCCAGAACAAACATACATGCACTTGTTATCCAAAAGCTCAAAAGTTCCAGCCCAACTCTAACACAATATTGAAGGAACCTGGAGATCCAGACCAGTGAGGGAGAGGCCGAGTCCTGGATCCAACCCACTGCCAGGCTGTCTTTCCCAATGTCTTGTCATTACTGAGACTTGCAGAGTATTTGCTGATCTGAATGGAAATGTGGGATGGCATTTGGCAAATAAGTCAGCTCCTTAATTAGCTAAAAATGTATCTCACATTTGTTGTTTATCTCTGTTGCAAACTATGAACCTTCTTAGTCATTCATCTTTCATTCTCTAAGCTAGAAATTACTCTTCAGTCAGCTGGAGTGTCATGGAACCAACGGGATGAATTCTTTAAGATTCACCAACATAGACATAGAACTGGAGTCTCTGCAAGTTAGAAGTTTGACCAAGATTATACCTGAGGGCAGAGGTGGAGGTGGACCAGAAAGTCTCTTGACTTTTCTTCCCCTAAAACACTTTGTTGATGCAAAAATATAACTTTAACTCCAAAGGGGATAAAAGATAGTTTATTCTGTAACTAAATATGAGTGACCATGTCTGGGACCACAGATTTAGGTCACCCCAATTCCGTGTTCCAACATGGTAACAGTTTCAGGAAGTTTCTATAGGAACAGAGCAAAGAAAGCTATAAATCAAGACACTTTTCAAATACATTGGTGGAAACATCAAGAGAGGTTAGCTACAGCAAAGAGGGAAGCTCTGTTATAGGCTCAGATGCCATCTGATGACAGTCTTAGCTTTTGCGTTGGTGGAAGCTAGTGGTCTGCTAAATTAATACTAGTGTTCTACTGATACATTCCAATGATTTACCTAATAGCCACAAAAGACATTAGGTAATGTGCAAAGGGGGGTCATACATGGCTATTAAGAGGGCTAAAGAGAGCCCAAGATCATTTGGCTTTGGACATGCAGCATGTCAAACACTCCACAATCACTGAAATTCTAATCAGTTAATTGGCCTTGCAGAAGGTTCAGTTTGAAGGTGCAGCTTCCTTCTGGGAACATTAGTTCGTACTTTACATCACCAAAAAATGCTACCAGAATTGTTCTTTCCTTTTCCAATCCTCCTACAAATCAACATTTGTTTCATTTACTAGATATATAGTGAATGTCTTCCATGGGCAAGGCCCTGTGTTAACCAAGCAGGCAGGAAAATCAGTAGGCCAGGGCCTGAGCCTTCAATGAAGCTCCAGTCTACAGAGGAGATAACATGGATTATTACTTCAGCAACACAAAGCGAATATGATACAAGAAATGGTAAACTGGCACAGGTGTACCAAGGAAGGACACAACCACAACCTCCTTCAGGAAAGGGGGAAAGAAGAGAGAAGTGCTCCACCTAAGGCTTTATGGAGGACCTTTGCTTGCACAATTGGTAGGAAAGCAGTAGAGAGGAGGCCTCTGGGATACCACTTCCTATTATCCATAGCTTTGCATCACACTGGTGTCCAACACACAGACACAGGACCATCTTCACCCGTGGCTGCCTCCAAGTCTCCCAGATACTGCATCTTTCTCTGATGTTCTCTGTGGGCAGAGCATCTGGACAGAAGGCCCCAAACCACCATAGAAAAGTGGCATTTCTTGCAGAGAAATGACATTACTTCAGATCTAAGGGGTTCCTCCAGAGAGTCCAGTTATGGTATTGGGGGCTGTATTAGTTACTTTTCTGTTGCTGTGATAAAACACCATGACCAAGGTAACTTATACAAGGAAGAGTTTATTGGGCTTACAGTTCCAGAGGGATTAGAGTTCATCATGATGGGGCGGCATGGAGGCAGGAGACAGCTGGAGCAGAAAGCTGGGAGCTCACATTTTTATGCAAGCAAAGGAAACAGAGAGCCAGACTATAAATGGGCAAGCAATATACTCTCAAAGCCCCAATGATGTGTTTCCTCCAGGATGTCCACTCCCCCTAAAGGTTTCATGACCCTCCCCAGCAGCACCACAAATGGGAGTCCAAGTGTACCAATACTTGGAGTCTATGGGGAACATTCTCATTCAAACCACAGTGGCGTCGCTCACCACCTCAAGGATACCCAGCTAACTTCTAACCAATACTAGAAATGGGCTAAAAAGGGTCTTTCTCAGACATTGAAATTGTGCCCCCTAATTGTACTGAAAAAAATAAAAAGTCAGGAGTCATGAAGTCTCTCAGGCAGGTCGCGTACCGGTCAAGGATTCCAACTTGCCGATAAGTAAGTTTTATGGCTGAGACATCTGGCTTGCCGATAAGTAAGTTTCATGGCCGAGACATCTCCAACTCACTGATAAATAAGTTTTATGGTTGAGACATCTGGCTTAGTGATAAGTAAGCTCCCCGCTCTCCCTGTAGCATTTTGTAATAGTTTAAACTAACCAATAACCGCGTTCCGAGGAGACTTTGTGCCCACAGGTACCTGTGTACTAAATAAACCTCTTGCTGTTGCAACCCGAAGGCTGGCTTGTCCTCTGTGGTTTTTCTCTCCTACATTTGGAGGTTCCACCGAGATTTGTCGGTCAGAGGGAGCCACAGGACAATTCGAGCCTTGCGGGGAGGTGAGTTGGCCAGCCTCTGTGTTGTATTGTCTGGTTTTGTTGATAGTGCAGCATCTGTAGAATCTGGGGATCCCGTCTGTATTTCTGGGCAGTGCAAAAGCAGGACTGACGAGTCTTTAAGCTTTGCCTGCCGGCCTGGGGGACGCTCCAGGACTGTGAGACCCACATCTGTAGAACTTTTTGTTCATCTGTAAGATTTCTGTGGATCTCGTCTGGACAAGGAACTTCCTTGTCATCTGTTATTCCGAGCTGCACACCTGAGTCAGTGTCGGTGTTCCTGTGTTGCTGTGTATTTGTGTTGGTCGCGACCAGCCCCCATGGTCTGGGGAGCATGATATTTTGGGGCTCAGCATGTATCTGAAGGATACATGAACCTGAGCGAAGTGACAACCTCGCCATCTGATTTTGTTCTTTCAGTTCTTCC
>NW_008332644.1:2756471-2767251 GCF_000622305.1 Nannospalax galili | reverse complement strand
CTGCTTAATTAGCTAAAAATGTATCTCACATTTGTTGTTTATCTCTGTTGCAAACTATGAACCTTCTTAGTCATTCATCTTTCATTCTCTAAGCTAGAAATTACTCTTCAGTCAGCTGGAGTGTCATGGAACCAACGGGATGAATTCTTTAAGATTCACCAACATAGACATAGAACTGGAGTCTCTGCAAGTTAGAAGTTTGACCAAGATTATACCTGAGGGCAGAGGTGGAGGTGGACCAGAAAGTCTCTTGACTTTTCTTCCCCTAAAACACTTTGTTGATGCAAAAATATAACTTTAACTCCAAAGGGGATAAAAGATAGTTTATTCTGTAACTAAATATGAGTGACCATGTCTGGGACCACAGATTTAGGTCACCCCAATTCCGTGTTCCAACATGGTAACAGTTTCAGGAAGTTTCTATAGGAACAGAGCAAAGAAAGCTATAAATCAAGACACTTTTCAAATACATTGGTGGAAACATCAAGAGAGGTTAGCTACAGCAAAGAGGGAAGCTCTGTTATAGGCTCAGATGCCATCTGATGACAGTCTTAGCTTTTGCGTTGGTGGAAGCTAGTGGTCTGCTAAATTAATACTAGTGTTCTACTGATACATTCCAATGATTTACCTAATAGCCACAAAAGACATTAGGTAATGTGCAAAGGGGGGTCATACATGGCTATTAAGAGGGCTAAAGAGAGCCCAAGATCATTTGGCTTTGGACATGCAGCATGTCAAACACTCCACAATCACTGAAATTCTAATCAGTTAATTGGCCTTGCAGAAGGTTCAGTTTGAAGGTGCAGCTTCCTTCTGGGAACATTAGTTCGTACTTTACATCACCAAAAAATGCTACCAGAATTGTTCTTTCCTTTTCCAATCCTCCTACAAATCAACATTTGTTTCATTTACTAGATATATAGTGAATGTCTTCCATGGGCAAGGCCCTGTGTTAACCAAGCAGGCAGGAAAATCAGTAGGCCAGGGCCTGAGCCTTCAATGAAGCTCCAGTCTACAGAGGAGATAACATGGATTATTACTTCAGCAACACAAAGCGAATATGATACAAGAAATGGTAAACTGGCACAGGTGTACCAAGGAAGGACACAACCACAACCTCCTTCAGGAAAGGGGGAAAGAAGAGAGAAGTGCTCCACCTAAGGCTTTATGGAGGACCTTTGCTTGCACAATTGGTAGGAAAGCAGTAGAGAGGAGGCCTCTGGGATACCACTTCCTATTATCCATAGCTTTGCATCACACTGGTGTCCAACACACAGACACAGGACCATCTTCACCCGTGGCTGCCTCCAAGTCTCCCAGATACTGCATCTTTCTCTGATGTTCTCTGTGGGCAGAGCATCTGGACAGAAGGCCCCAAACCACCATAGAAAAGTGGCATTTCTTGCAGAGAAATGACATTACTTCAGATCTAAGGGGTTCCTCCAGAGAGTCCAGTTATGGTATTGGGGGCTGTATTAGTTACTTTTCTGTTGCTGTGATAAAACACCATGACCAAGGTAACTTATACAAGGAAGAGTTTATTGGGCTTACAGTTCCAGAGGGATTAGAGTTCATCATGATGGGGCGGCATGGAGGCAGGAGACAGCTGGAGCAGAAAGCTGGGAGCTCACATTTTTATGCAAGCAAAGGAAACAGAGAGCCAGACTATAAATGGGCAAGCAATATACTCTCAAAGCCCCAATGATGTGTTTCCTCCAGGATGTCCACTCCCCCTAAAGGTTTCATGACCCTCCCCAGCAGCACCACAAATGGGAGTCCAAGTGTACCAATACTTGGAGTCTATGGGGAACATTCTCATTCAAACCACAGTGGCGTCGCTCACCACCTCAAGGATACCCAGCTAACTTCTAACCAATACTAGAAATGGGCTAAAAAGGGTCTTTCTCAGACATTGAAATTGTGCCCCCTAATTGTACTGAAAAAAATAAAAAGTCAGGAGTCATGAAGTCTCTCAGGCAGGTCGCGTACCGGTCAAGGATTCCAACTTGCCGATAAGTAAGTTTTATGGCCAGGACATCTGGCTTACTGATAAGTAAGTTTCATGGCCGAGACATCTCCAACTCACTGATAAATAAGTTTTATGGTTGAGACATCTGGCTTAGTGATAAGTAAGCTCCCCGCTCTCCCTGTAGCATTTTGTAATAGTTTAAACTAACCAATAACCGCGTTTCTGCTTCTGTATCCCGCTTCTGCTCTATAAAAATGCCAAACGCCAGCCTGTAGGCGCGCAAGTCCCCCGAGGAGACTTTGTGCCCACAGGTACCTGTGTACTAAATAAACCTCTTCTGTTGCAACCCGAAGGCTGACTTGTCCTCTGTGGTTTCACTCTTACAGTACCAGAAAACAATGGGTTCACATCTTGATGAGTACAAAGTAAAAATTACCACAACTAGAACATAAAAGTGGAAAAAGAGGGGCTGGAGAGATGGCTCAGAGAGAGGTTAAGAGCACTGGCTGCTCTTGCAGAGGACCTGGGTTCGATCCCCAGCACCCACATGGCAGCTAACAACTGTCCATAACTCCAGTTCCAGGTGATCCAACACCCTTTTCTGACATCCGTGGGCACTGCACGGCACAAGTGCACTTACACACATGCAGGCAATACACTCATACATATAAAACAAAAATAATAAAGACAATATTTTTTAAAGTGGAGAAAGATTTACTATCTGTAGCAGAAGAGAAGAAGGATTTTTCAAAGTAAAGGGCTCCTTGAATAAAGGAAACACTATGGGAAACTAAGGCACGGGACCCACGATGCACTGAGAAGGTACCCTAAAGACCGATGTGGAGAAATAGGAAGAAATTTATTTATGCAATTTCGTCCTGAAAAACTCAAGCCCCAAGCTCAGCTTCTTTACAGTTTTTATACCCATTGGGAAGGCAGGTTTCCATTTTAGCCTATGTGACTATGGACCAAAGGAACAGACACAGGGTAGGGAGGTGACCCCAGTCTATGTGACCAGAGACTTCAAGAGTGAAATTCCTCAGTAATGGTATCTTATAGAAACAGAAACATGGGTTAAGAAAACCTAGGAAGCATCTGCTGTTTAGTCAGAGGTGGTGGCATTCATCTTGCCTCAGGTTAGGGTTACAGTGTTGAGGCAGCTGTTTCTCAGAATAGCTTTCTTCCTTTTATAAGCAGGATTTATTAATGCTGGCTTTTCCCATATGAGAAGCACAGGAGTTTTATTCAGGGAGTCTGTGCATATTCATGTGGAGGTTGACCCACTCCTGAGGACACTCAGCTAAGGACTACATTCCTGAGCTTGTTCGATTTAATTTCATGGAACACACACACACACACACACACACACACACACACACACTGATTAAAATGACAGGCAGGAAGGCCTCTGGGGCATGTACAGCTTACACCATGAAGTTTGAACTGAAAAGAAAGGATATTCTGAAGGCACATTTATATAAGCCTCCCTGAATGTGCCTTGGCTGGTGGCTAACAATGGCAGGTAGCCTTCCCTAAATCTAAACAGGTGTCTCAAACCATCACTCTGGGTCAGAGCCTCAATGACCTTCTCCACGCCTCCCTGCATTAAAATCTACCTTAATGAAACTGCAAGTGTTGGTGACACTATAGCACAGTTATTGAATTCTTTTTCTGTATGTCACACACAGTGGCATTTATACCCAATCTGTTAGGTACTATGACTGCATCTACCCCACACAGACATCTAGATCTCACAGGCTAAGTAATCTTGAATTCCCAGAATGGGGAACTGGGAACTGCCTCTTCTGCACCATGGCTTCGCCCTACACACAGAAATAAGGGTGCAGAAACAACAACCGACAGGAGCTGTCACCTGCGAGCCACGAGGGTGTCAAAGTGAGCTCCTAGACATGGAGCTGGGATCACTCTCCTCTGACAGATGCCACCTTTGATTGCCTTACCTTCTGGACTGGAAAACAGGAGCACACCTTTGGAGCCATGTCTAGAGGACCCTGGCCCACATTCCTCCTCTTCTCCAAGAACTTGCAACTGTCCCTGAGGCTTCGACCCAGCACAGTCCCCTCTGCTTGATGTGGTCTACTTGAACGCTGTCCGTTTGTTCATCCAACTGTCTATCCACCTGAACTAGGTCCTGTGTGTCACCACCACATTCACATGCCTCAGCCCTCAGCAGCCTGACTTGTCACAGTCCAAGAGATTTCCAAACTGGGTTGATTAATACCTCATCTAACTACCTACAGTGACTCTTTTGCATCTTTATCAGTTTTTTGCCTCTGCTTTTGATACGGCCTCTTGGAACTTTGCCACCTCTTTAAACTTTTTGTGCCCATTCTGTTGTGAGTGTACGTGTGTGTATGATACGTACATTTTATACATCTATACATTACTGTGTAAAGTCTAATGTGTTCTCTGAGGGCTAATATTAGTAATTAAGATTATAATAAAAGAACTTATAATTGTCAATTGCTATGCTATCAAGGGAAACCAGGAGTATTTGGTAAATTACAGCAGTCAATGAAATTGACACAGCTTTGAATTATTCAAAAAATTCTGACTTTATGGAAAAACACATTGTGTCCATCTATGTTTCTAGAGTAGCGCGCTTCAGGACTAAGCCTCATAACAATGCTTCAGAAATAACTAATCAAACCCACAATACTACACAGGAGTCCACCTGAGGCCCAAGGGCCTCCCCATGCCCTACCTTGAATACCTCAACCACACACTGACATATGGCAGAAACTGGGCAAATGCTTATCGACTAAGTGGAGCACAGTCATCATGCCCCTGGGACAGCATAGTGCACGTTAAATGTGTGTGAAGAGGCCAAGTCAGGAGTCAGGGGCCAGTGACAGCAGGCTGGCTGCCCCACAACTGAAGCCCTGGAGGAACATATGCAAGACACTGTGTTGAACAGCCTTGCTTCTAGTACAGCTAATTGTAATAGACTTAATTGTAAGTAAGATGGTTTCTAACATGATGTCTCTACCTAGGAGACCCCCAGACCACACTATAGACAAGGAACTACACAAGAGGTAACCAGGAAAGGCTGCAGCTACATCTTGGTGGCTGGGAAACAGTTAACTCTCTGCCAAGAAGCTGCAAGTAGATCTTGTAAATGTGAGAACAAAGTGCTTATCAGCACATAACAGAACTTGAGACACTAGCAAGTCAGAGGGCAGTAATGCTGGTGAGTAACAGCTACATAGTCAAGGTCAAAGCTGAAGTCAGAGATGGACAGATAAAGAGTTTAACAACCTCTAAATGACTCCTAAACAGGTGTAAGGAGAAAAACTGAAATTATTAAGGAAGAAAAACTAGTAAGAACTAATAGTTTCAATTAATAGAAAACTTTTTTTTCTTATACCAAATTTATTCTCCTTTTTATTATGTAAAGTTTTATGGTGACACAGAAAACTTTTAATTGAGAAAAACCCCAGAGCAGCTGGCCTAAGGAAACCGCCCCTGCTGGCTTAAGAAAACAAATCGTAGTTTACCTAGGGAATCAGTCTTGTTTGTTTGAGAAAACCAGAATATGTTTAACTTTTGCTTCTGTTTTTGTTAACATGCTTCCCCACTTGGAATTCCAACTCATGGACTCCCACCCCTTTTATAACAGGTAGGTTGAAGACCCCTGTGCATATCCCTAGGTCATGTAGATCTCTGTGCATGGTCCACTGTCACAAAGGCTGGAAGCCCCTATGACCCCACATCCACCAATGCCAGATGGGTCTGAAATGATGTTAAATTGTTTATATATGCTGGAAAAGGACTGTTACTGTTACCTGTTGCTCAGGCTTTGGAGATTATACCCCTGGGCCTGCTGCTGGAAGGATCAGGAATAAAACCTGTGACTTCCCACTTTGTTCCATGTGTCTGATTTGAAAGCAGCAGTTCCCCTTAGAGTTCCTCCTATTAGAGGTGGTACACAAACAGCAAATGGTCATCTCTCTGGTCAGGCCAGAAAGACAAGCTTGAAACATTCGAGCCTTTCATTGGCTTGGTCTCAAGACAGGTCAAGGAATTAACCAATCTTTTTTTTTTTTTTTTTTTGAGACAGGGTCTCCTTGTAGCCCCAGCTGTCCTGGAACTCACTATGTAGACCAGGCTGGCCTCAAACTCAACAAAGATCCGCCTGCCTCTGCCTCCCAAGTGCTTCGATTAAAGGCATGTGCCATGCCCAATCTTAATACAAATTACTTTCGGCCTTTGTCCAGTTTCTGACACGGCCCTATAAAACCCCTAACTTAATGTTTTTTTTCCTCTCTTAGACATTCCTCCTACTCTCAAAAGTTTCACTTTTCCTCAATTTCTCACTTTTTAAAAATATTTTATTTATTATTTTTATTTTATGTGTATGAGTGTATTGCCTACATGTGAGTGAGTGTACCACATGCAATGCCGCAGAGGTCAGAAGAGAGCTTCAGATTCCCCTGGAACTGGAGTTAAGGACAGTAGCCGCCATGTGGGTGTGGGAATCGAACCCAGGTCCTCTGCAAGAGCAGTTAGTGCTCTTAACTGCTGAGCCATCTCTCCAGCCCCAATTTCTCACTTTTTTTGGTAATAATTCTTAGTAAGGCCTGCCTCTGTTTATATACCCCAAGAGTCCACATAATTAATCTTCTTTGCCAGAAGACCATGAATTCAGAGCCACTACTGCACATCAATCTCTGATGACCATGCACACCTGGCATCATAGGTCCTTGGGTCACGCACATCTGGGCTGTGAAAGGTCCATAGCACTCAAAAGCCCTGCACCAATTGCAGTGCTAACTATGACCCACACAAAACTGTCTTTATAGAGAAAGATGCTGACAAAAAGCTAATGGACAGAGGATGGGGAGATGGCTCAGTGGTTGAGAGCACTGGCTGCTCTTGCAGAGGACCTGAGTTCAGTTCTCAGGACCCACAGCAGGCAGTTCACAACTACCTATAACTCTAGTTCCAGGAGATCCAAATCCTCTTCTGGCCTCCACAGACACTTGGACACAAAAGATGCACATACAGACAAGCATATACTTACATATACACATACACATGAATGATTTTTTTTAAGCTGGTAAGTAACAGAAGGAGTGTTGAGATGGTCAGAGTTGGATGGAAATGGTAATCACACATTGGGAGTATCTGCTGCTTCAAAGTTCACTCTATAATAGTGAATTCTGCTTTGCAATTTACTTCAAATAACAGATAAGAGAAGGTAATTAAATGCTTTAGGGTCTCCGAATATGAGAAATCAAGGCAGGGTAAGCCAAAGCAAGACCACTGCTCTTTTGGTGGCTATCCCTTTCCCAGTTACTCCTGGTTTTTGTAATTTGTATAACCTTCTCTTCTTTAAGTATTCTGATAACCAACTCTGATGATGTAAACTAAACTGGGGAAATCTCTTCCTTTAGCATAATTATCATGTTATTGAAACAAAACGAAAATAAAAAGATAGACGAGTTCCACGTACAAATATGATGTCATTTGGACGTGCATTTGTGATTAATAATGAAGCTTTGTTTCCCCCAAAAGGAAAATATAGCAAGCATGCAATAGATGCCCTGCTGCCTTTTACAGGAGTTTATGATTTTAATCCTAAACGAGGAACTATTGAGACTAAAGTTTGTTATAAGAAAAAACTATTTGGCTTAGGGAAACTCCTTGGATAGAAAGATTAGCTAGGTCAGTAAAAAGCTGGTGGTGCCTGACCTCTGAAGAAAAATTGCCTATTCTTTTACAAACACTAAAAGCGATTCAAAAAGCCCTTAAAGATAAATGGCAACAAAATAATAAAGGATGTTGAAATAGAGAAAATAATCACATGACTCAAAGAGTACAAAACGTTCAGGAAGAAACAGCAAAAGGGAGAGGGAAAAGGTAAATTGGAATATTGGTTAGACAATAAATAAAAAGAGTTGGTTATTCCCATTCCCATGAGAAAAATAATTTTTTCAAATATACACACCAACCTATAAATATTAAATTCAAAGAATTAAAGGGAAAATGGGGACAGGCTGTCTTACACTTCTATGGTAAAATAGAAACCGCAAGGCTATAAAGAAAACAATGAAGACATTGCTTGGCCATGTTAAGAAAATGTTAATCATTGAACTTTGTACTTTCCTTTTATTGTGATTATTGAAAAATATTGTACACTGAGAAACACTATGCAAACTCATGGTTTGATTTATGGTCTGATGCTTTACTGCTATTGTAAGCTTTCTAATTATAAGTAAGAGTTGTAGAAAGCTGCTTTTTCAGAAGTAGAGAGAGAAGTAGAAAAAGAAAGAAGATATTCGGGCTGACCTCTCCCGAGTGGGTCAGTCAACAGCCTCTACTAGAACTGCAATTGTGGTTTCTGGTATAGTCATTTCTACCACCGCAGTTACCGTCACCCCTTCAGGCCCCGGACTCAGCTGAAGCTGGACTCTGGAAAGACATGTATCAAGGCAAGAGCACTGAGATTAAGTCAACTCAGATGCTCTGGCCCCTTCCTGGGAGCAGCCAGTAGACACAGCGCACAGCAGGCAGGGTTGCTAGTAAGGACTATCCAAGGTGCTACATCAGAGCTAAGTGGGGAAGGAGAGCCAATTTCTAGATGTGGGGAAGGATGCTGAGTCATGGAAGGCAAGCAGAGGTCTGAGAGGAAATGCATTGACTCAATGTGCAGGAATGTGAAGGCATTCAGTTATGCACAGGAAATTCCAATATTTAAGTCACTGCCCTCATTATGGTAGGGAACCATCCCCACAAAGAAAATGAAATGCAACTGAGTGCATGCACATGGTTTTGCCTGTCATGACAAGATCGGGCTCAGCTTTGTATTCCCCTATCATTCACTCACTGTATTACACTCTGAAATTAAGAAGCAATAAGTGAATGAATAAAGAAATAAATGGACAAGTAGATACAATAGCAGCAGTTCCAACTCTCAGCTTTAAAAAAATTTTTTTATTATTTTTATGTGTATGAGTATATTGGCTGCATGTATGTGAGTGCACCCATGTTGTGCAATGCCGCGGAGGTCAGAAGAGGGCTTCAGATTTCCCTGGAACTGGAGTTAAGGGTGCTGGGAATTGAACCCCGGTCCTCTGCAAGAGCACTCACTGCTCTTAACTGCTGAGCCAACTCTCCAGCCCCCCACCTTTTTTTATTGGTCTTTTTGAGACAGGGTCTCCCTGTAGTCCCAGCTGGCCTGGAACTCACTATGTAGACCACTCTGGCCTTGAACACAGAGATCCACCTGCCTCTGCCTCCTGAGTGCTGGGATTAAAGGCATGCACTACCACACACCCAGCTCAACTCTTAACTTTTGGCAAAACTGATCAACAAAACAATCAGGAAATTATCTGTTTTCAAAGGCCACCAGATTGGAAAAAGTACTTGGTGGATACACACTGGCTCAAGAAGCCAAATAAAGGGAATAAGGCCCAATGATCATTATCCTGAAAAGAAGCCAAGATATTTTATCTCATTATCCTGTAATTATTGTTTTCAACCTAACAGCTTTAGAATTAGAGATATAATTAGAGACAGGTTACTTATTTTGTCTTAAATTTTTTTTTTTTTGGTCCTTTTGAGACAGGGTCTCCCTGTAGCCCCAGCCTGCCTGGAACTCACTATGTAGACCAGGCTGGCCTTGAACTCACAAAGATCCATCTGCCTCTGCCTCCTGAGTGCTGCACCTTAAAGGTGTGTGCCACCACCCAACCTAGGGGTTTTATCTTAATTTTCTAAGTGGGTTTGTCTTTCTGTAAGCATAAAGACTTTCCTATAAGAGCCCCACAATGTGGGCAATCAAGGACTCCTGACTGTCCATATGAAACCAAGATAAGACACTGCCAACTTCCCGTGCTTCACAGATGGGTGACTGTCTTCTTCCCACACTGCTCTATAAGAAAGACAGGTCAGAAAAGTGTGTTCAGGACGATCAGGAGATCGCCTTGCCCCCCCCAAGTAGTTGAGAAGATTGGCTCTACTGCCCCTGTAGGTAACAAAATCTAAGAGTGCTCAAGTCCTTGATGTAAAATAAACTAATATCTGCTCATAGCCTGCCTGCATCCTCCAGAGAGCTCTGAGTCATCGCTAGATTATTCATAGCTAATACAATGCAAATGTTATTTGTATCATTTAAGGAACAGATGATGAGTTTTAAAAGTCTGTATATTTAATATAGAAAGAATTTTGCATTTTTTTCTAAATATTTACTGAGGGCTACAGAACCCTCGGATAGGGAGAGCTGACTGTATTATATTTCTTGTCCAATTACCCTACACGCTAGAATATACAATGTTTTTGCTATAACAAATTATGAACATTTCTAAAAATTCTCACATCTCACAAAATTTCACACTAAAATAGCAGAGCTTTTAGGGGAAACTGGTTTGGAGTGTTCTCTTCAAAATATAAGGACCTTCAAAGCACAATCAAAAACAGTAACCAGTAACCTTGAATGACCAACTGGCACCAAGACAGGTGGCCGGCTCTGCATAGGTAGCAGCTGGTGAAGCAGTTGTAATACATAAAACAGAAAGAACATAACAAGGCTTTCATTCCCACACGCCTGGCACAGGTGGTACACGGGAAGGCTGTAACTTGCCTTGAGCTAAGAGCCATGTGAGTCCATAACCATGCCAACATGGGAGGGAGGTGACCATTGTGAGACATCTCTTTCTCTGAGTTTCTCTCTCTCTCTCTCTCTCTCTCTCTCTCTCTCTCTCACACACACACACACACACACACACACACACACACACACACACACACACATACACACACACACCCACACTCACAGAAGAGAGCACG
>NW_008332644.1:2720378-2755786 GCF_000622305.1 Nannospalax galili | reverse complement strand
CACACACACACACACACACACACACACACACACACATACACACACAGCTACACAAACACACATGTTCACAGAAGTGCGGGAGCTCAGTTGAGGCCTTTTCTTTTCAAGTTCATACCTCTATTCCTAATACCCTTGCTCCCTTTGTTTAGGAAAATTTATATAAACCAATAAAATTTTTGCCTTTTCCAGACATCTTCTTCATTTTAACCAATCATGCAGGAGTGAACTGCCCTCCCAGAACAAAGCATGCAGTACTTTATGTCCTCAAAGTGACTCATCTGAGCACACCGAGTGCTCTTGGTGAGGTGGCTGGTTGTCTATAAGCAAAAGCAGGCACAGACCCTGGGGCAGAGGCTAGGCCACACCTGGGCTTCCCTATGCAACAATCCAGTCTTATGCTTATCACAGAAGCCAGTCCCAGAGAAAAAAATGTGACCACAAGCAAGCCAGAAGGAAAGGGCAATACTTACATATAGTATGTGGGATAGAGTCCTTCAAAATACCAGCAGTGCTTTTTGGCCTCTGTACACTAGAAATAAAAGCAGAAGAAACTGTCAGCAATGAGTAACTTGTATACACTAAGGTCTCAGGAAGGCAACAAAGAAAGAGCATGGGGGGAAAACATGAAAAGCTGGGGTTCAGGCCAAGCAGTAAGTTACAGGGAGAACCCCTTCTCTCCTTCACAAGCTGTTTTATTCAAAAACTTTTAAATGGGGAGGCCATAAGGAAGCATCTATTCTCCTCGATTTCCATATCTCTAAACACACTAGGTATAAACATTTCCTTAAGAGAGCAAATGAAAGAAAATCACTCTTGAAAAGGAAAAAAAAAAGTTTTGGTGCTTGGAATTAAACCTAGAGCCTAGGGTAACCTAGGGAATGACTTTAACCACTAAGCTACACATCCGCCCTGTTTTTAAAAACTTAAGTTTGATACTGCAGAATGGTAAAGAATGGAGTGAAACAATGCACTTTCTAAGAGCTGTTTCCCCCAAATTTTTGTTTTTTAAAGACATATCTCAGAATAAAGAGATGGCTCTGTGGTGTAACAGCATTGGCTGCTCTTGCAGAGAACCCAGGTTCAATTCCCAGCACCCACATGATGGTCAACAACTATCTGTAACTCCAGTTCCAGGGGATCCGACACCCTCTTCTGACCTCCAAGGGCACTGCACGAGACGGGTGCACTCACATAGATGTGGGCAATACACTCATACTCATAAAATAATAAAATAGAGACGTCTCATAGTGTCACAATTTCTTGATCTTTATGTTTTGCAATACTCTGAAAGCCATGTTCAAACCTTTCATTCTGTAGTGGTGGGTCTATGTTTGCCCCAAAATGTAAGGTGGGTTTCCCTCAGCAGCATCCAAGATACCCAGCCCAGGTGTCATCTTAGATGCAGAAAAAGAGGAGAAGGGAAGAAGGGAGCCCACCCTAGGCTTCCCCGTGAGTCCAACTCCTGGCATCACAGGAATAGGAGCCCCCCCCAAAACCCTAAGGACTGGGCAGGACATGTGAGCTACAGCTCATGGGGGCAGGAGATGAATGTCCATGCCTACAAGTGAGCATAAGTCACTGTCACCAACTGCTCATGGAGATCCCGAAGCAGAAATGTTCTTACCTATTGACACAAGACTTTCCTACAATTATTCTACTCATACATCGATTTCTATAATTCACAACATCCTACCTCTACAAATCCAGCTTGTTGATCCCTATGTGCAAACAAACTTCAAAAACCACTGCTGTGCAAAGCTACCAGGAGCAGGAATACTGGCCAAACACACAAGGAAAACAAGGCTGGCTCTGGGCAGGGCAGTGGCACTCTTCACGGAAGGCAGAAAGGTAAGGCCATCCTTGGCTTTCCCCAACTCCACCCGCAAATATGGAGACAGTCCTGTCAGTCTGCCCGGCTGTTGTAATCAACTTAGAAACAGACCCCCCAATTTGTAACAGCACTGCAAGGGAGAAGTAAGTGCGTATTACATTATTACATTAGCTAAGTCAGATGGGTTATGAAAACAGTAGGAGACTCTGGGTCTTTTCGTACTGTGTTTGGTGGCCTGGACTGACCCAGTTGTATTAATGAAAAATGAATTTAATTTAATCAAGGTTACCTACTGTCCAATTCAACAACTGAAATGCAGGCAGCCAATGAAATCAATTTATTCTGGCAGGAAAAAACAATTTCAGATCCCTGCTCTAAGTTACGATTCATTTAAAAGAGTCTTGAGTGGTAATAGAATCAAGTCATTCTTCCATGTGGCTTTTTAAGTCATCTTCTTAGTTCTCCATCACTACCAGACAGGCAAACTTTCTTGGAACTTAATAAGCTCCACACAATCAGGAAACGGGCTCCTTTGACGACTACAAAGCCTGAAGACCGCTGGAGGTCACCAGGTGCCAGAAGCTCCTTCCCTCGCACGGCCCCATTGTGTGCACAGATGGACAGTGAAGGTTGGTGGCATACAATAGTTGGCACGTCCCTTAAGGAGCTCCCTAACCCAAAGCAGCCACTTGTTTGCTATGCCAGTTCCACACCTCCCAACTTCCAGCCCAGCACTGACGCATTGCATTTTAGAAAAGACTTTTTCTTCCAAACAGACAAAATCCTGAGTCACAAATTCCTTTGTAGAAATCTGTTTCTTCTAGGCTGCTCAACATCACCCTCCAAGCTACCACCAAGTCCTGCATGCTGCCCTGAGGCTCTGTGGCAGGAAAAGAGCACGAGAAGACGTCACAAATCTGCACCCAGTTCCCGGCTTTCTCATCACAGACCAAGAGACCTGGAAAAAGCACATTTTCACCTCAGCCTCACCCACACAGGGCTATCCACAGGGAGGGTGTTCCAAGGTTTGAAAAGATTCCACAAAAACACAACTCCCAGACACTCTCAAAAGGAAATTTAGGAATGTCTGGGAAATAACTGAAATAACATTTGTCTTTAGCCAGTGATGATCATCCACAAATATGAAACACCATATGCCTGATATTAGTGGCATTCTTTCTAATACTGAAATCCCAGAAACAACACAAATGCTTGTTCGGGGAAGACTAAGAAATGGTAGTGTACAGGTGTGGTGGCGCACACCTTTAATCCCAGCACCCGGGAGGCAGAGGCAGGGGGATCTCTGTGAGACCCCCAGGTCTATATATAAGAGTTCCAGATCAGCTGGGGCTACCAGGAGACCCTGTCTTAAAAAAGGAAGGGAGGGAGGGAGGAAGGAAGGAGAGAGGGAGGGAAGGAAGTAGAGGGAGAGAGGGAAGGAGGGGAAAAGAAAAAGAAAAGATAAAGACATGACAGTGCATCTTATGCAGTGGAATATTATTCAGCCTGCAAGAATGCAGGTCTCAGAGACTTGGTAAGAGATGATCATGAAGATATAAGGTTAAGTGAAAAGGCATTATGCAAAAGCATGTGCCCAGTATGCCATCATTTACAGGAAAGGAAAACAGTTCGCTTAACTTGCTTTTTTCAGAATCTCAGGGCATGTATGGTAAGAATCAGCAGAAACACTTACTCTGTAAGGGGTGGGTGTAAAATGGGAAAGATCAGTTGTGTACAGGAAGCAGGTATTTTATTTAGGCTGCAGCCTGGTCCAGCAGGCTCAAGCCTCAAAATCTGAGCCCCAAAGGAAAGCAGCATGTACCTTTTATACCTTTGGCACTGGGTTACAGTGAGAAGGAAACTTACATGTTGATTGGCTATCAGTAAAGTCTTAAAACCAGGCACCTTATTATAAGTTTAGAAAAAAAAAACAGTGTTAAAAAATGAAAATCCCCTGTCTGAAAGGCACTGCAGAAGTCACCATCTGAGGAAAAACAAAAGAGGAAGCATCTATAAAGAGGGGACAAAACCATAGGCTGGGTGACGCCAGCTTTCCAGCCACAAAGCTGGTCAGCCAACATCCTGCTGACAAGGTGGTGTAGACACAAGAAGAAAGCAGAAAAAGGGTTAAAATCCTTACTTTCCTTGACTATTCCACCGGGGGCAGCGGGGGGTAGAAGACTGACTTTCTTTGAGAACATATTTTATCTACTTTAAATGTAAACTGAGTGTATCTTGTAGTCAACAAAAGTAAAGTTGAAATTATTAAAAAGTCAGGTTCAGGGACAGCTGGGGTATAGCGCAGAGTGGAGAGAATACTTTAGTACCGTTTTCATCTCAAGTACCAAACACAAATAAATAAAATGATAAAATTCACTCTTCTAAGGTGAAAAGCATTTACTAAAGGATGTCACAGCAAAATTGCCTGACTCACATCTTGGCCCAGAGCAACCAAATGGTACAGACACTGGAAAATCCTAAGAGTCGCACTTTCCAAGTGCAAGGTGCTATTTCTAGCCCAGTCTTCCTCTTACCTCTCAAAACCTTTCTGGCACTTTTGATGGGCTATTTGGTAACTTCACAGGAGCCTACTTGGTTGTACCTCACACTTATTTGCTAATGACCTTTATTATTTTGAGCAAACTATCCGTGCAAAACATATTTAGAAAAATCTGGATCCTGGTTTGCTCCTTTACAAAATCTAATCTTGAGAAAATTATGGCCACATATCTACATGTCCTGAAACAGAAAACACTTCTTAAACAAAGCTATCCAATACTTATAATGCAGCTCCATTTTGATGCTATTGAATTTATTGTGTTTGGAGGTGGCCAATATCTAGGAAAATCTCACTCTTTTGTGAAAAAATTATTAGAACAGCTTTTTAAAAACATAGTATCAGTTTTGTTACACAATACACACATACAGTATCTCACTACAGTGAATACATGGTATTCTTACATTTGACAAGCATATAATCAAAGAATACAAGAAGTCACAATACAAGAAAAACATTGAATGATGTGTCATTAAGTCCTAATGGTTTTGTTGTTGAATCTTTCCATCAATAAATGCTTGCTTGCTGAAAACCAGGCATCAGTCAAACTGCCCTTGTGGTTAGATGGACTGTAATTTTCTCAGGGCATGTCTGAGTTGAGAGCCAGATTCTGCCACATCTATATCTTCTGAGAGAGTTAGCATTCATCTAATGCTCAAATCTAACATAAAAACCAGATACAGGGCAAAGCTGGAGGTGGGAGACGGGGTCTAGTCAAAAGGGTCATTTACAAAGGATGAGCAAGAGTTTCAGAACATATCTCCTGGTGGACTTTCAGGTGAATGGGCTGTGGAACGACAGAAGGCTTTGGGCTAGGATCTCCTACAAAAACAACCCAGGTTCAGAAGTAAAGGACACATGAAGGAAAGATGAGCTACACGACTAAACAGCTGAGTTCTACTCCTGACACTTAGAGGCCATGTCACCAGTTTCCTTTGGTCTCAGCTTCCTTGTTCCTGAGGTAGCACAGACTCTGCTCAGTTTCTAAGACTTCAGTGTAAAGAAGACTGGATATATAAAATGTCTTGCCAGAACAAGCCTAGTTCACTAATGCATAGCCAGCTAGCACCTCTGTTCCTAAATGTGTGTCTTGAAACAAGCTTTCTTAATTCTCCAGAACAAATGATTTCCAAGGCTCATTTTATTGTGGTTATCCATCATCTTCACAGAAGCAATGCCTCCAAGCCTCTTGAGGGCAAAGACTCTAACTTTATCATAACATATTTATACAGCAGTTAGTTTTCTAAAATCTCCATTAAAAAGAACTAATCCCCCTCTCCCCTAAAAGTTTTTAAATGTATATAATCTGAGAATATGAACAGTCCAGTTCAGGGTGTTTTGTTCATCCCTAAAAGCCCAGCCATTCTGCAAGCCATAGTTGGCACAGTTTCCTAAGCCTTGACCATCTTAGACCATGTGCCCAAACAACACACACTTGTCAGGAGTAGTGAGCTGCTTTCTGCTACTTACAAGTATACTCAGTAGTCAGGACACTGTCTCAGGTCCTGGGCAATAGACCCTCAATGAACTCTATTTCTTCTGGAATAATAAAAATAAGCAAATCCATTATGTAAGAGGTCATTAATAGAAGTCAGATACAATGAATGTATCAACTACTAGGAAAGAAATACCAAGAGGAAAAGCTGTTAGGTGCAAGTCAATCGAGAGAACTTAGGACTTAATGTGATATGCCTTACACTAGGGGAGAATTATGGTCGTCTATTACTTGAGGACTAGGATATCTATAGATGTGGCTAAGCCATCTTAAAATTATCTATATTTAGCCAGCATTCAAATAAGTCCCAAAGAACAAATCTTCACCAGTCTCCAATAGCAATACTCACATTGACGGCAACTCTGTGGACAGGATATGAAATAGTACATCCTTTTCCAACCCCAAGCTAGGAGAACAGCTGCACCACAAGAAGTCATTGCAGAATTTGTGAGAACTGAAGGTTATGATTTTGCATAAGAGTAAAGAACAGGGTCTGAGCGATTCAAAGCAGTGTGGATTTGTATCTAAATTTGACCTTTTTCCTTTTGTGCAGTGTGGATAAAGTGGAATCAGAAAAAAAATGGCAGATAATGAGCAAATGGGTGGCTAACAGAGCTAGCTCCCTTCATGCCTAGAGAGAAAGAATCCTTATTGATCATGGCGGGGGTTTTAGCCACAGTCTCTCCTAGATCAATTAAGGCTACGATTTGCTTCAAGATGATAGAACAGCTCATGCAGGAGTGGGCAGGAGCTTATGACTCCAAACTCTGTACTTCTCAAAGGGGCAAGATTCTCTGGTATGCTACCTCGCTCTTCTCTTACCTACTCAGAAGCTGAACTTGACAGAGTGAGATAAAGCTTTGGTAAAGAATGGTCTCAGCTCCAGCCTAGTAAGGAGTGGGCACTTTACATTAGGCAGACTGCAAGCAAAAGGAATCTCTTGCATGCTGGTGGGGTGATGCTCAGGACTGGGTACACACAGAGGGCAACAAGAGGCTATTTGAGCCAAGACATGCATGACAGGTAATTATCTGAACTACAAGTAATAATGGGAAAAGGCATACTTTAAATTCCCGTGCTAGAATTATCACCAATTCCCTAAGTGCTAATTACTCATTCCTGGGTTGAGGGACAGTTCTGTTTTTCAGAAGCACCTTCTTGAATTGTTAGAGATGAGGATGAGCTTCTAACAAGCAATATTTCTTTAAAATGAAGAAAATATAACACACAGAATCCTTCACGCTCTTACAGAATAACTCCACTACAGCAATTCACGCACTACTGAAAACAGAGATTTATCACTGTCTATACCACTCTTAATGAGTGGGAAAATGCATACTGTAAGACACAAATTAGTCCCAACTACTTATCCCTGGAAAAATAATCTGTGAACACTCATAACTTTATACATATAACTTCTTTGCTTACAATTAGATTTTAACCAAGGAGACACATGACAGCAGATTTTTTTTCAAGGCCCTTAACCCAAGTAGACAAAAAGCCTCATCTCCTGCACAAAAATTAAGCCAAGATTAAAGACAAAAAACAGAAGAGAACACCCAAATACAATAAGGTTAGTAGCCTTAAATAATAAAGAGCATATATAATTAAGAAAAGATAAACATTCTTTAAAAAGTAACAAAAAAGCCTTGATACCCACTCCCCACCCACCTACACCCCCACATCCCCTCACTCCCACTGTGTGAGGAGAAAAAGATGACACATGCCTCATACATGTACTTACTCCAGCCCACCCCCACCCCTATCGCCACTAGGTGTTTTAGCTTCCCTCATTCTGAGGCAGGAGCTCACTAAGTTATCTAGGCTGGCCTTGAACACACTCTGAGGCCCCAGGCAGGCCTTGAAGTTGCCACCCTCCCACTTTAGACTCCCATGTATCTAGGACTACAAGTCTCTGCCACCAGACCCAGCTAAATATTTTTTTAAACAGACTACATTTCCAAAATAAAAATCAGAAATTTATAACTTTAGCTGTAAAATTTCAAGTTATACTTTCAATATAATTCAGCTTAACAAAGTTATCATACACCCAAAGACACAGTAGTAAGGATTCACTTTCAGATTGTGCAGAAATGTAATAATACAGGAATATACTGCTAAGAAAAATGCCAATAAAACAGAATCTCTAGGGACTGAAGAGACGGCTCAGGGATTAAGAGCACTGGCTGCTCTTTCAGAGAATCTGTGTTTAGTTCCCAGCACCCACATGGCAGCTGACAACCAACCCTAAACTCTGGTTCAAGGGGATCCAACACCCTCTACTGGCCTCCATGAGCAGTGCATGACATGGGTACACTTACACATATGCAGGCAAACCATGCATACACATAAAAGTAAATTTTTTTTTTTTGGTCTTTTTGAGACAGGGTCTCCCTGTAGCCCCAGCTGACCTGGAACTCACCATGTAGACCACGCTGGCCTTGAACTCACAGAGCTTCTCCTGCCTCTACCTCCCGAGTGCTGGGATTAAAGGTGTGCACCACCACACCCAGCAAAAGTAATTTTTTAAAAAATATCTAGAATTGTATATTTTTCTTATACATTATGGGAGAGAGAGAATAACACAGAAAATGTTGACACAAAAATACAAGCTTCACCTCAAAGGAGATAAGAGATAGTTTAATCTGGAGTCAAGTATGAGTGAGCTCTGCTGGGAACTCAGATATCCCACATTCCATGTTTCAACGTGGTAAGCTTCATGAAGTAACAGAGTAAGGAAAGACATAAATCAAGGCACTTTCCAAATTCACTGGTGGAACATTAGGAAGGTGGAGGGAGGCCTCAGCTATGGGCATCAGGTGCTGGCTGACAGTACTCAGCCTTTGGGTTGGTAGAAGCAAAGGTATGTTAAATTAATACATTCAAAGGATTTCACCTGTTAGTCAGAAGGAAGGCAGATACAGTCGTGGGTCAGCAGTGGTTACTGAAGGAGCTAAAGATAACCCGAGATAAATTGTAATCAGGCTCTGGACCTGCAACAGTTCATTCTCTCCACAGTGATTGAACTTTTAATTGGTAAACAGCCTCAGAGAAGATTCAGCAGAAGATGCAGCTTCCTTCCAGGAACTTTGACTCACAAAGACATGTACCAAAATATAATAAATTATCTTTTAGGTGGTAGCAGTGATTTTTTTTTTTTTTTTGCCATTGCATATATTGGTCCCAAAGAAATACAGGGTCAACAATGAAAGCCATACTTAGAAAAAGGTTAGCATGAAAACTGTTCATTAGTCAATCTAAAACTCATTGTGCTAGAGTATCAATAAGCCTCATAAATTGAACTGGTCCAGACTACAAAACTGTCTAGTCTATCTGTTGGAGGACCTACTTTTCCAGTCTCACTGGTCAATTACCTGGTGATAGAACCATTCGCAGGAAGGCAGGTTCACCTTAAGTTATGCTAAATAGATGGGAGGAATACCTAGTGTATTAATAATGGTGTGTTAATATTTCTGCCTGGAACTAGCTCAGATCCCCGCAGAACGTCCAGACCAGCCACAGCCATGTAGGTCTCCGTAAGTCTGTCCACTTTCCTGAACTCTTCAGGAAAGCGCAATTTCTCCTTTTCTTCTTCATGCCTTTCTTACTAAACATGCTTTCTTTAAGGCTGTGGGCTGCCCCTAGCATCTTGTATTTCCTCACTTTTTCTGTAAAGCTTCCTTCTCCCAGCTATGTGGCTATGAGTCAGCCTCATGTCTGACCTCCATGAAGGCTGTAAACCTGCAATGGCTCCCATGGCTTTCTTTCCTTCTTCCCACTATTCACCTCCTCAAGGCAGCTGCCAAGATTACCAGCTCGCCTGCCCTGAGGATTTTTCTTTAAGATTCTAATAAAATCGTAAAAGCTTCCATTTGGGTCCACTTTTAAATTCTTTTACGAATGAGACTAAGAACCCTTAGGGGATTCGCTTTCTCTCCATTTCAATTGTATATACTTTCAACTATGAGAAAATAAACATATTCACTGGCAAAAAAAAAAAGATTGTAACAGTAAAAGCATAAGTATATAGTCACTTTTTAATATAAGCATAATTTCTTCAAGGTTGCTATAAAAATCCCTTTTGTGAACTGAAGTTTTCAGGAAAAAAACATACCTATGTTAAAGTTCTTCAGGGGTGGCTGAATGTTTTGCATCCACATTTTCACCCTAAAGTTAAGTTCTTCTAACGCTATCCAGAAGGTATTGTGCCAAAAGACAGGGGGCACATAAGACCGTAAGTCTGTGCAAAAGCCCAAACTGTAGCGCAGCACTTGGGAGGTTTACTCCTGCCCATGTGAACAAGAATTCTAAAAACCATGAACACATAAAGAGAAATTCAGGAGACAGTTGGGTGATCCAAGTTCTAGAAGAATATCCAGTAAGGATCTGGATACAAGGCCCTACCCTGCTACATAGCTATAGGCAGCAAGTGTCAAGGCCCCAGGTCACTTGCCAGCTGCCTTTCAGTCAGGGGTCGGACCCTGCTGAAAACTCTCCCAGGTTTCAGCACCATCTGTAAGGAAACAGAAAGCAGGAAAGAAACTAGGAAAATCAACCTCTTCAGAGCAAGCAGAGCCATTAGAGGATAGACTTGAGAGGGCACCCACACACCCATGATGGGGGCGGGGAGCAGAAGTGGGCACCTCCTCACAGCCTGGGATCCAAGAAGGGCACACCGCCCCTTACAGACTCAAGGAAGGGGCTTGGGGATGAGCTGTGTCATCTTGGGCAGATGCACAGGTTTCCCCAATAGGAGAAGAATCAGTCATGCAGGACTCCGGTCCACAGAGTACCTGTGACTGGGATTGAGTCGTATCAGGGGGGCCAGTTGGGGGTGGTTGCTGCTTTTCTGGGAAGGTAGCTGAAGGGTGGTGACCACGTGGGAAGTGTTCAGAACCTAATATTTCTCTATCACATACCATCAAAGTCATCCATGTCCAACATACAGTTAGGTGAAATTTTAGGAAATGGATACAACTAAACTCCCTTCATCCATTCTAGTTCATAACACATATTTCTGTGCCCAGAGTTCAGTGATCAACTCTACCTCCCATCTCAAATCTAGGCAATACTTTCCTAACTCAGAAAAGCATAACCTTTCCTTCTCCTTTTCTACTACTTTTCTTTCAGATAGCTTTCTGTCTTATAGTTTTGCCTTTTCTACAAGATTCAATGAAGTAAAATCAGACAAGTTACAGGGGTTTTTTGGCCTGGATTTTCTCTTTGCCCTTCATTCATTACTAGTGCCAGTGTCCTCTGTATGGAAACACCATTCATTAGCTGGTAGACAGCTGTGTGGTTCTTATGTTTTGGCTACTGTGTATGATGCCACTACTGATGGGGACAGGAGACAGAAGTTGAACAGGCAGTTTAGAGATAGGGGCTTTAATTTGTGTCCTTGTGCAGCCCCAACTGGAGGTCAAAATTACCAGAAGTACTTAGGGCCTCAGCCCCTTGGTCTGGTTCCTCAACAATTTTAGGGTTACCTCTTTAGGGGCAGAGCTACTGTAGGTGTGGAGAGCACTGAGGCTTTGGACTTCACCTCCCATTTCCCTGCTACTACTAGAAAAGTAAGCCTCAGCTCTGAGAGCTGAGAACATAAACTATCATATGAAAAGGTATCAGTGGTGGGATCTGGGGTGTGTTGAGGTCCATTAAGGCTAAGCTACTTTCTGCCAGTCAAAACAATAGAATCTGAGTTCTACCTCTGGCCCTGTGTGTAGAACCAAAACATTACACAGGACTCTCCCCCTCTTAAGAGTTAATCCAGCTGGGCCTGTCAATCACCTGGCCTAGAGGTCTAGCTGCCTGCCTCCCCTTAGGAATGCTGAATCACCTGAGACATGCTAAGGAGGGATTATCCCCTTAATAAAATATTGTATTTGTCCTTCCCAGAAGTCCTTTACGACATGCAGCTCCTGCAATGCTCCCTCCTTGTAGCGCTGTGGCGCCTCTGCCAGGTGGTGGCCCACTTTGCTGAATCCTAACTCAGAAAAGCTTAACTTTTCCTTCTCTTTCTTTTCTACTTCTTTCTCTTTCAGATACCGGCAAAGGTTGGACATGTTTTCCCTGACACTCTGGGCCTTCTCACTCGATCCCTGAAGCTCTACCCACTGTCAGAAACCGGTCTGAGGTCTCAGAAAAATGAGCACACACAATCCAAAGCACTTTGGCAAAGCAAACTTACTTCTGTAGGAGGGTGCAGTGCTTCCAGAGGGGGCAGGTACACCAAGCGGAAGTCCCACTGGGTTTTTATTCCTAATGCAAAAGGGGGTCCTGTTCTTCACTCTGGGTGGAGGGAACCTGCTCTGACATTTTTTTATGCAGTCTCTATTTTACATTTTAAAGCTCCCTTCAAAAGAAAGGGCAGCACATTTAATTTATGTTTCTTACAATCCCCCTCACCCCTTTATAATACATGTTTGTTCTTTCCTTCAAATCCAATTACAATTAGCATTGCATGGGATTATGCAACATCCAACTGTAATCTTAACTCCTAGAACCATAACAAGGGAGGTCAGAACTGAAGACATCAGATGTCCATAAGATTAGAAAGAAGGGCATTTATTCCTGGATTTTCAGCAAACTATTTAGATAAGCTAGTTAGTCCCTTAAGAGCCTTTGTAACGGTGCCTTCAGGAGCTGTATTAGGAATGAAAATACAGCACTGACATCACATAGACACCCCTTTTTCTGCTAATATCATGTCTAAGGCTAATCTATTGTCCCATGCTATTCTACTGGTAACTCCAACTGATCTGTTATGCCATCAGGCAACACTACTGTAATTTACAAATCTGTTGGTTGTAGTGTATATAATTAATCCATTCTATTTATGGTAGAACACCAGAGTAGCACTGACTCAAATCCTATGGGTATTCACTCCAGTGAAATCTACATAAACATGAGGGTCAAATGATTCTCCTGTGGTCAGAGGCTCCCTTTTCTATGAGACAACTGAGGTTGACATGTGTCAACTGACGATATACAACAGTGAAAAGAATAACCAACTGGACCAAAGAACGGGTCCCACTCCAACTTGCAGCTTAGATTTTGAGTAACCACAATACCATCAGACATCTTGCCCTGGCAATGCTCAGGCTGGAGTGGTACTGCATCTCTTCAAAGGCATGGAGGCCCTTCCATCCAGACTTATTTCCCAGGAATTCCAATTCCTCCCTCCACCTTTTGAGGCAGTAGGTATAACTGATTCCTAACTAGAGGTGTCAAACAATTCAGAGGAAGGGAACTTTGTGGCTAGGAACAGAAACGACAAAGACTTACATGTTGGATTCCCCCCAGGCTATCTCATCCTGGAAGAGGAAGAACTTACAGACCATTCCTAGGTTTTTGAGGTCCATCTAAGCAGGAACAGGACCACCCCAGCCTCCTGGCTATGCAAGTGTAACAATTGCTCTTATTTAACAGAGCCAGAGAATTATGGAATTATGGAGATCCAGTGGAATTATGCATTCCTTTCCCCATACCCAGTTTCAATCTTATAGTCTTCTTCAAATCTTTAATTTCTACTACTTGTATTTCTCTATCAGTAATCACTGGTTTAGAGGTGGGGCTAGGTTGGGCAACTAAGCTGTCATAGTTAGCTTTAGTTGTCAAGTTGACACTCTGGAAAGAGGAACCCTCAGTTGAAAATTGTCCTACATTAGAGTGGTCCATGGCTATGTCTGTGAGGCATTTTCTTAATTGTTAATTGATCAGGAGGGCTCAGGCCACTGTGGGCAGAACCATCCCTAGGCAGGAAGGCTTGGGCTGTATATAGAAGGAAGCTGAGCCAGCCAGGGAAGGAAGCCAGTAAGCAGAGCTCCTCTGGGGTCTGCCTCAGCTCCTACCTGCAGGTTCCTGCCTTGGCTTCCCCAATGATGGACTGTAACTTGTAAGCCAAATGAACCCTTTCCTCCCCAAGCTGCCTTTGATCATGGTGTTTATCATAGCAACAAAAAGCAAACTAGGACATAGTAGAAAAACATCTCAGGGTCTCTACTTCCCAGATGTGAATTGTATACTTAACCCATATGTTCTCGTAAGGAATGGTCCCTGGTCTGAGTCTTTGATTATTATTATTTTTAGTGAATATTTTCATTGAATTTTTGTGCATTTCATGCAATAAATCTTAATCATATTTAGGCCTCCTCCCCCAGCCACACCTCCCATGTCCCCCACTGGATTTCATACATTCTGTCATATATATCAGGTCTATACATCAAGCTTTCGTACCCAGATGTCCTCTGAGTCGCAGTTTGGGTGATTAATGGCACCAGAGCAGGCCCTTCCCAGTCAAAGTTGTTCTCTTTCCAGATTTTTATCAGCACTTCTGTCCCGAGCCTGGAAAGGATGGGACGGATATTCAAGTGGATGGGTCTGGGCAAAAAGGCCTCCTAACCTAAGGGAAAAGCAAAGTGGAGGAGAGAGCCAGCACATAATTTTTGAGAAACTGATCTTTAGCCTCAGGGTGGGAAGGTCAAGAGGCCCTTCCCAGATATGACAATCTATATGGCATTTCATACAAGGAGGGTTCTAGGTCCTTCTGAGGCACTGCGTAGATTCTAAGCAAAGCTATAAGCAATTACTTTGTCCAAGGCAATTTGGTCTCTAGAATTAATGCAGTAATTTATCACTTAAGGGTCTGATTTATTCTTTGGACTTTACCCAAGGAGGGTATGAAGGAGTAGGACAGTACGAATTAATGACTAATGCCTTCAAGTGGCCTTTTAGAACAGTGGCACTAAAATGACTTTCATTATCTGAGTCTATATTTTCTATTAACCCAAATCATGGAACTATTGACTCTAAGAGTGTTTTCATTACGTGATTAGCTGTAGCACTGGGGAAAAGGAGAGCTTCCTCCCAGATAGTAAGGTGGTCCACAATAAGCACTAAATATTTCAATTGACCCACTAGGCATTTCAGTATAGTCTACCTGGACACTTTGGAAAGATCTTAGCCCAAGATTTTGTCATTATTCACACACACACACATAAACACACACACACACACACACACACACACACACACACACTTGCATTCATTTGTGAAGGTTTTGATTATGAATTCTGCAACATACCACACAACTGCTGGTGACCTGTTCCTCTACAGTATAGATTCTTATACACCCCTAAGTCCTTAAAATGGTTTCACATATCACTGGGGAGCAGGCCCTCTCCTTACACTCCTTACACTTACAACGTGGGGTTGTAAGTTTGATGATTTGGGGTTTCTGTTTGATGATTTAGATACTGAATTCCTGGGTTCTCATCTACCTCCTTTAGATTGATTTAGAGCTGCCAACATTCATCTCTTCTTACAGAAACCTTTTCAACCTCCTTCAGTAACCCTACCAAGTATCTGTCCTTCCAGGCCTCAATCTTCTGTAGCTTCCTTGCTAGATCTGGCCAGCTGTTAGCTACAAAACATACTTTTAGCATCTCTTACCCCAAGCAAACTTCTCTACCACATACTTTCTCTTTGAACTTTCAGTCTTTCTAGGAAGTGCAGGCCCTTTTTTTCCTTGTACATTAAAGGCTTTATTCATATTCTAGGACCAGGGTACTGATTCACAAATCTCTCTTATAATCAAGCTTTGAAGGCCCCACATGTGGCCTCGATGAACCTCATTATTATCATCTTATGCAGGCTGTTGGTTGGAGACATTTTCATCACTGGAGTCACACTGTATGTGGGTGGATGTTCTCTTTTCCAAACAACACTGGTGTCCCTCTGTCCTAGTTTGTTTCTCCATTGCTGTGACAAAACACTCTGACCAATACCAACTTGGGGAGGAAAGGGTTTATTTGTCTTACATCTCCCAGGTCACAGTTCATCAGGGAGCCCAAGGTAGGAACTCAGGGCAGGAACTTGGAAGCAGGAGCTGGAGCACAGGCCATGGAGGAACACTGCTTACTGACTTGCTCCCCTGGCCCTGCTCAGCCTGCTTTCTTGTGTAGCACAGGCCCACCTGCCCAGGGGTGACACCACCCACAGTGGGCTGGGCCCTCCCACATCACTCATCAAGAAGCTGCCCCTCAGTCCAATAGAGGCAATTCCCTGATTGAGGCTCCCTCAACCCCGGTGTGTCAAGTTGACACTAAAGCTATCCAGCACACCCTCCTTACCATCCCTGTCTCTTTACCAGAGAACACTCAATACTGACATCAACTCCCACCAGTATAAAGTAGGGGCCCAAGAAATTGATCCAATTTATCAGCCACCCCATATGGACCTTCCATCAGAGGACTCAGTTTCTTTTTAAATCTCAGACCTCTGAATGGCACTAACAAATCCGGTCCCTCCCCTACCTAGAGGAACCTTCCTGAGTGGAAACACTGAAGAGGACCCTTTGTTGGAAACCACAGATTTTGAATGTCCTTCTGACACTGTGCAAGTTCTTTCCTTCCTCCAGCAAAAAGCATAATTGGTCTCCTCCTCCCTCACAGAGTTCTTACCATTAGCATATTAGAAGCTGACACACCTACTCCTCATCAGACCCTACCTTGGCCAATATATCACTGGTTTAAGAACAGATTCCTGGGATTAAACAACAGTATTTAATTGTGTGCTGTTTCTTTTTCCCTTTTGTTTCAGAATTATCCCCCCAATACTGAAGCGTGTACCACAGAGGACTATATAGGGAATCTTTATTCTTTTTAAAAAAATAATATTTTATTATTGCATGAGTGTATTGCCTGCATGTATGTAAGTGCACCCGTGTCATGCAATGACCGTGGAGGTCAGAAGAGGGCATTGGATTCCCCTGGAACTGGAGTTACAAACAGCTGTTAGCCACCATGTGAGTGCTGGGAATTAAACCCAGGTCCTCTGCAAGAGCAGCCTTTGCTCTTAACCGCTGAGCAATCTCTCCAGCCCCTGGAAACCTTATTATTGATCTCAGATAATCTATCTTTTCCTTTACCCAAACAGGTCTCTGAAACAAGGCAGTGGAGTATACTTCATAACATGGGAATCAGCCCACAAAGACCTCAGTCATGGGAAGAGCCCTACATTGGACACCAAGCTGTTAGAAATGGTCTGGCATCTCAGGAAAATGATCATACAATCCAAAGCACTTTAGCAATGTAAATATACTTTTACAAAAGGTATGTTCCTTTACAACACCCACCCATCCTGTTTGCCAGCCTCTACTGTAAGGCATGGCTTTCTGCCTTTCTCTTCTTCACTCCCTATTCTAAGCAGCTATCCAGATTGATAGCTTGCCTGGATGGCTGTTTTTTTTTCCCTCAAGCTCTAACAAAACTGTCCTCAAGCTTCCGAGTTCTTCTAACTATGTTCTTTATGGGATGAAGAACCCATGAATAACATGTAGTGTTATCAGTTTCCCTGGTAACACGACAAACATTTGCACGCATGTCCTTGTATCTTGGGTAGATACATGTAGGAGGAGAATTCTTAGGCAACATGGCAAAACCATACCTAACTTTTGATATCTTTTTTCCTTGTTACAGCAACAAGGTCTTGCACTCCCAGGGCTCAAGTGATCCTGCTACTCCACAGACTACTGACTATCTATGATTAAAGGTATATATCACTACTCCTGGATTCCATATACAACTTTGAGAAAGTGTCAAACTTTTCCAAAGCACTTACACCATTTTATATTGACACTAAAAATATACACGAACTTGAGTTTCTCCATATCCAATAACATTTATTATCTGTCCTTCTAATATTGACAATCTGGAACTGTATCAGTATTTCATGGTGACTTTAACTGGCATTTTCATAATGCCTAATGATGTAGGGCACCTTGTCAGTCCAGCTCAATTATACAGTGAAAATAGTAACACGCACACATGTGGGTGCAGGTACACACACACACACACACACACGCAAGATGCTTTTCATATAAATCTCATTTAACATCATGCTCACCCTGGGAGTTGGGTAGTGTCCTAGCTTGTTTTCTGTTGCTGTGATAAAACACTGACTGACCAAAACCATGTAGGAGAGGAAAGGGTTTATTTGGCTTAGGTCCATCATTGAGACCCCAAGGCAGGAATTCAAGGCAGGAAGCAAAGCAGAGACTGTGGAGGAACACTACTCACTGGATTACTCAACCTCCCTTCTTATACCATCCAGGTCCACCTGCCCAGGGATGGCACCACCACAGTGAGTTGAACCCCTCTACATCTATTAGCAATCAAAAAAATTCCCCACAGACATGCCCTCAGGCCAATCTGATGTATCCTGGTGCCTCTAGTTTATATCAAGTTAACAAAAACTAATCTGCACAATTGACCCTTTGTCAACATGACAAACACATCACTATTAAACTATAAACTTTCCTGTTTATCCCCAACATCTCTTGTTTCTATTACAATATAAAACAAGGACAATTTTATAAGTGCTACAGTCTTTAAAAGATTCCAATTTTTTTGTTTTTTTTTTAAATATTTTATTTATTATTTTTATTTTATGTGTATGCATGTATTGCCTGCATGTAGGCAAGTGCACCTGTGTCGTGCAATGCCTGCAGGGGACAGAAGAGACTGTCGGATCCCCTGGAACCAGAGTTACAGACAGTTGTTAGCTGTCATGTGGGTGCTGGGATTTGAACCCGGGTCTTCTGCAAAAACAACTGGTGTTCTTAGCCACTGAGCCAACTCTCCAGCCCAAGATTCCAATGTTTTAAAAATCAAAGTTCTCTTTAAAAATCCAAAGTCTTGGGGCTGGAGAGATGGCTCAGCAGTTAGGAGCACTGGCAGCTCTTGCAAAGGACCCCAGTTTGGTTCCCAGAACCCACATGGTAGTTCACAACCATCTGTAACTCCAGTTCCAGGGGATCTGACGCCCTCTTTTGGCCTCCACAGACATAGCACACATTTAATGCACTTATAAACATTCAGGCCAAACACATACAATAAAAATAAATTTTATCATCATTCATATGAAGGAACAAAACACTTTGCTGTTACAAGAAATTACTACACTTGTGCTGCTGATGTGGAAATGTCTCCAAGCACTGTCTCTAAAGGAAAAAAGAAGAAAGGAGATGTGGAACACCATGTCTAATCTCACTTGTGTAGCTCTAACAAAATATCTGCATATACAAATCAAAAATTCAAAGTGCTATGCAAGAAATTTAACAGTAGCTATCTTCAAAGGTAGCTCTGGGGCTGACAATGTGTAGGAGAGGCAGTAGGCCCCTTTTTCTTTAACCATGTACATACATTTTGTTTGAAAAATTAAAGCTATCAAATAATTTATTAAAATAAGAAATAAGATCAACGCAGATGAAATACTCAGATGATTTTGAAATGTCATTTCAATTCACTTCTTTACAACAAAGCTTCAAACAAATGGAATGTCATTTCTCTCTCTCTCTCTCTCATCTTTAAAAGGAAATAATGGGCTGTGAAAAGGTGTGTGGTTGAATGGATGAGGAACTAAGGATCTGAATAATTCACACCTGGATGATCGCTCTGCTACCAGGAGCTGACACTGAGGATGCTGGCCAGGGTGGGGCTCATATTTGCAGGCATGTTAGGTCTTGAGGGACAGAATCTCCAGAGCTGTATGTCTGAGGACAGTGACGGCCAGGCTGGTTCAATAAAGGGCTGCTCAACCAAACAGACAAAATCGAGGCTAAATGAACCAGCACATGACACATGTATATGTAAATATACATCTAGATGCAGATATGCATGTACTCATTACTTCTTTTTATGTACACACATAAACACTCGTGCAATGGTTCAGCTATCAGAAGAACTCTTTAGTGGTTTAGAAGTAACTGTTCCTTTTCTCACAGCAATGATGGTATGGATCTCTGGTTAGCTAACAGATTTCTGTTTAGCTGTTACAATAAATGAATTCCCCCTCTGGCTTTGTGTTTTGACCCAGGACTTTACTGAGACAAACAGCTATACTATTGGAGTTTCTAGGGTAAGCCTGAGCCCTGATGGCCCTAACAAGCTAGGCTCAGTGACCTTTCCCAGTGTGCTTATCAAAGAGAAGGGAAAGTGAAGAGCAGAAAGAAGACTTATTTAGTGTAGGGACAGTGGGAAGGGAATAAAAGAGGCCTAGAAATCTCTAATCCATCTTCAGGATACCAACACAGGTTTTAGGTTTAAATAGAGAACAAAGCCATGCATGACTAAGCAGTCCTAGTGAGGGTGTGGTACCACCTATCACTGGCTTCAATCTGTACTGCACCGTGATCTGCAGTACTTTGTGACATGTGACATGGTGACTTTGTGAAATCTCTTTCCAGGAGACAAGTTCCTTCTCTCAGAGGTATGAGGATTTTAGTCTTTTCTTCTCCCAGGATGAGATTCCTAGGGAAGTTTTAACAATTTGCTAGCCACAGGGAGGGGCTCTCTTGGGAGTATCTTCACTCCTGCTAGATGGCTATACTATTCTCTCAGAAGAGAACAACTGACTTCCAGGAGGCTGTGGGTCAACTACTCACAGCACCACCAGTGTGGCTATGGTTCTGTCCTCAAGGATTAACCTTAGCTACAGATTCTACCTGCTGCTGGCCCAATACACACATACATACACATACACACACACACACACACACACACACACACACACACACACACACACAGCTAGATGCCTGACACCAGACACCTGACACTCCAGACACCTGAATGCTGTCCTGCCACAGCTCCTGGGCATTGTGTAGTCACTAGACTAAGCACCTTTCAGCATGTCACTTCCACTGAGACATCAATACAGGGAACTTACTACCGGATTCACTGCCAACACTGGGTCAGAGTCAATGCTACCATTTTATATAACTCCATTTCACTTTTATGCCTGGCTTGCACTTCAAAAAGGGGCTTATATAAATAAGTACCAATTAACAATACAAGGAGAAAGACATGACACCAAAAGAAAGAAAAGAAAAAAACAGATACGTTGGATGAAATCAAAATATAAAACATAAAGACTGAAAATAATACCATCACAAAAATAAAAAGATTGATATTGTAGCTCGGTGATCTCAGTGGTAGAAAGTCTTCTTAGCATGCATGAGGCCTTTGGTTCATTCTCTAGCACAGGAAAGAAAAGAAAAGAGGAAAAGAAGAGAGAGAGAGAGAGAGAGAGAGAGAGAGAGAGAGAATGTTAAAAAGACAACCCACAGAATGAGAAAAAAAGATCTGCCAATCACATACTTGACACTGGCCTTCTTCAAGTGCAAGTACTGCCAATTAGTAATTGAAGTACATCTCACTAAAAATGAGCAAAGGACCAAGTACTAATGGGCACAGGGTTTCCTCTAGGAGGAAATGTTCTAAATTAAAGTTATGTTGGTCACACAATCATACAAATAGACTAAAAAATATTACAGTGGGAGTTGGAAAATGGCTCAGTGGCTAAGAGTGCTTGCTACTCTTGCAGAGGACCTGGGTTCGGTTCCCAGCACCTACATTGGATGGCTCCCAACTGCCTGTAACCCCAGTTTCGAGGAATCCAATGCCCTGTTCTGGTTCTGCAGCACCTGCACATGTGTGGTGCACATACATACACACAGGCACAACATACACAGAAAATAAAATGAATAAATAAATCATTAAAAATATTTGTAGTGTGTACTTTAAATAAATGTAGTTACTGTATATGACTGCCTCAGTCAATTTATTTTTAAAAATATAAGAAAAATTCAACATGTGTAGTTTTATGGCTATTTATAAAATGTTGTTTAAAAGATGGCAATTGAGCCAAAAGGGAACAAAAAGAGAGAAAACATGATGAAAATGGTAAATATTGAATGTATAAAATGCCATGGCTGTCGGGACCTGGGGAAAGGAGAGAAGAGGACAAGGGAAAGGCTTCACACTCGGCACCAAAGTCCTGGAGACCAAGGCCAAACCAGAACACAGTCAGTCAGAATGTCACAGCATCCTTCATGGAAAGGGGGTGAGGGGAGAGGAGTCTCTGTGATAATAAACTGTGATTGAACTTTCCTGAGTCTTAGTCCCAACTGACATGGAAGTACGGACATTCTCATGAAGGACCTTACCAGAGGGGGATCTGGAACTGGAAAAGTATGGACAATTTCATGAAGGACCTTACCAGAGGGGGATCTGGAACTGGAAAAGTACGGACAATTTCATGAAGGACCTTACCAGAGGGGGATCTGGAACTGGAAAAGTACGGACAATTTCATGAAGGACCTTACCAGAGGGGGATCTGGAACTGGAAAAGTACAGACATTTTCATGAAGGACCTTATCAGAGGAGGAGGAGAAGGAAAAGGAGATAGAAGATGACAGTTCTAAAAAACTACAATTTGTACATTTGGTGACAAATGGGAATTTAGCCAAACGTGAACTAAACTAATAAAAACATTTGGCCATTTTAAACTCAAGAAAAAGATTTTTTTAAGTTGTACAATAAAAGAAATGAAACTTTAGCATTTTTACATAGTTCAACCATCAGCAAAATTCAAATAGACACAATGAGGATGAGTATCATTTAATAAAACATTATACTATCTAAAATACCATGTTTATATGCAGTATTCTCATGTGCACATGCTAATATAGTATGTACTATAGTATATGCAATAGTTAGTTGTATTTGGACTGACTGACATAACAAAATACACTGAGTGGATAGAGGAAGACAGAATAATGGCAAACACTGTTCAATCGAGCTACAAGTGACTGTATACTATTTTAAAATGTAGAAGGTAAGTACTATCAGAAGCAATTCAAAGAATGGAAAGGGGCTGGAGAGATGGTTCAGTGGTTAAAAGCACTGGTGCATTTGGAGAGGACCTAGGTTTGATTACCAGCACCCACACAATGGCTAACAACTGCCTGTAACTCCAGTTCCAGGGTAGTCCGATGCCCTCTTCTGACCTCCATGGGCACTGCATGACACAGGTACACTTACACACATGCAGGCAATACATTCATACACACAAAATAAATTTTTAATTTAAAAACAAACAATTGAAAGTAGTTTCTCCCTAAAAAGTAGATCACAATAGCAAGGCAAAAAGTAGGACTTCTATCTTTAGTTTATACTTCGGTGCTATTAAGTTTTTCTAAGTGTATTTATGTTTAAAGTAAAAAATAATTTTAAAAAACTAAACTAGAGTGCTGGAGAGATGACTCAGCAGTTAAGAGCCCTGGCTGCTCTTGCAGAGGACCCAAGTTTGATTCCTAGCACCCACATGGCAGGTAACAACTGTCCTGTCTATAAGTCCAGTTCCAGGAGATCTAAGGCCCTCTTCTGACCTCCGGGGGCATTGAATAACACTGATGCCCCAACCTACATGCAAGCAATACACTCATACACATAAAATCAGAACAATAAATAAAATATTTTTAAAATTTTAAAACAACTTGTTACATGCCCAAAAAAGTCACTTATGGTCAATATTACCTGTGATCATCACCTCTTTGATGGGGCATCAGGTGAGCCCCTGAAAAATAACACTTACCAGATGTAGTGGCACAGGCCTTTAATCCCAGCACTTGGGAGGCAGAGGCAGAAGCAGAGACAACTCTGTGAGTTAGAGGCCAGTTAAGTCTACATGGAGAGTCCCAGGTTAGCCAGAGCTACATAGTAAGATGGGGGGGTGGCGGAATAGCAGCAGCACAAGGGGGGGCAACATTCTTTCATCAGGAAGGTCATCCCAGGGCTATCCCAGGTCACAGTACTTGGAGGATGAATGAAGAATGTACAGTTCCCAGTTTGTCCTGACTCTTGGTGTCCATTCTCAACAGCACAACACAAAGCAGTACATAACTGACCCTTGTCAGGGTTGAGATACCCAAAAGCGCACTGCCTGGGAGGGAAAAAGCACACCAAGCTGCCACTTTCTGCTTCTATGTGCACAGCTGAATTCACTCTAAGATGAACACCATTTGATTCTGCCTCACTGTGATGGAAACATGAACCTGGTGTGGTGATAGATGCAGCTGGAACTTACAAGTCACACTAGTCACATACCCAGCAGAGCTCAAGTACAGGCACCTGCCTTTGCCCTTCTTTTGAGGCCCCTGGTCTGGTAAGCACCACCTATTCCTTCAAGCTGGCAGGTCTCAGTTGCAGCAGTTGGAGCTCTTGCATTTTAAAAGAATAGCTGTACTAAGGGACACAATACGGTGGGCTAAATCGTGGAAGAAAAGAAAAAGAGGTACAAATGCCCAAATGCTGCAGGAGTTGGGGCTGAAGAAGATATTGTTTTTGAAGGGGGCTGTGCCCTGTCTCAGCACAGTTCAGCCTTGGACTCATTAACTCCAGTTAATGAAGTTTTTTTCAAATGGCAAGATAATAAGAAACTATTACAGAACTAATCAGGATTCCTCAACAGCTGTTGCTAAAACTACAGTTCAGAGCTGAAGGATTTTTGATAGCTGAGAAAATTCTTCAGAGTTCCTCAGATTCGGTGCTGATATGAGGCTTGAATGGGTGTTCTGTGAATATGGTTGAAGAAGGAATCCCTGATTAACAAAGGCTCTAAGAACTATTTTATTGGACGCTCTGGGATGACTTTTAATTGTCCTGGAATCCCTGAGGGACAGAAGGGCTCTGGTATGATGGGGATGGCATGTTCTAAATCTCCATTGTCAGGGAACCATGACAGGAAGCTCAGGACAGTAACTTCAGCTGAAGAAAATGACTGAAGAAAAGCCTGGTGACATTTACAGAAATCTCTGTAATTGTTGGTGACTGGTCTCAGTTGACAAAACATAACAGCTTACTGCTACAGATAATTTGTGTTTAGTTTTTAAAGAAAAAGACATATTTATATTCCTGATGCTGCGCACAAGAGCCATTTACCAGCATAGTGCCTTCAATTTAAATCACCTGAGATGCTTCTAGTGCTAATGTCAGGATTTGTGGGTAGCATTACCAGATGAGGTTAGAAGCAGCTTTCCTGTGAAGGAGAATAACCATCTACAAAGTATAGAAATATCTAATTATGTGACAACTTTTCTGTGATAAGTCTGTTGAAAATAGGAAAGGGAGGGAGGGAGGGAAGGAGGGAGAGAGGGAGGGAGGGAGGGAACAGATTCACTAAATCTGACTTTTCAGTTACTTCACAGTGAGCAGGACTTGGTTCTAGGCATGTATTAGACCCCTAGAACACAGCAACGGATGAAACAGAGCTGGGATCTCTATCACAAAGGTCACAGGACCTGGAGGAAAACTGGAACTGATAAAATCTAACCCACAAAGATCTAATTCCTAGAAGACTTGCTAAATTGGGACTGATCATACAAAGCAAATGCAATTGGTAGGGGGGAGGGAGAGAGGAACGGAAGAAGAGGAGGGTTGGGGAAAGGAGGAGCAGGAAGGGAAGAAAGGAAAGGTCTGGTGCACATCACCCCATAAACCATAAGGCGGGAAGACCAAGAAATTTGGGCCTTACCAAAGTAACACCAAATTGAATGTTGGATACTGGATTGGATTTTGGAACGGAAAGTGGAAACGGAAAGTTTGCAACCTTCCATAAGTCTACACTTATTCTAAAATTAAAAGTTATTATTTAAAAGGTTATTATTAAAAATATACTGCAGCGTGACGGGGAGCCCATGCAGAGCCCACACAGAGTCATGCTAAGGGTAGAGCTGGGTCCTTATCTCTAACCCAACAGGCAGCTGCTCCAGGAACACAGGATTCCCGACTCTGTCCAGTGTGCCTCTGCCACACAGGAAAAGGCCAGTCACTGACTCACAAATGAACGAAGCAGCAGAAGTAGACATGACTCATCATGAACACCCTTGACCTACATTCTCCAACTGCACCATCTGGCAAAGGGCCAGGCACATCATAATCCCTCTGACCTGGATTTTAGCAGCCCCAGGTAAACTATAAAATCTCAGAACAGTCAAAAGTTTCTAGAAGTGGTGGAGATTCGGATAAAGTCTCCACTGTCCTCGCCTACCATAGGCTCACATCTAGTCTTAACCCTGTCCTGCTGCTCCTGAGTCTGAGGAGTCAAGCTACAGACTCCAGGGATGTCACAGACACAGGATCTAGCAAGATCAAGGCTGCCTCTCCCCACAAAACAGGATAACTGTGAGAAGCAGAGGGCTCACCTCGGTGACCTCTGAGGCTTTCAACAACTGTCGATACAAAAGCAGAACTCTAAGCAACTCACAACAACTATGAGTGACCATGGCCCAGGAACACAGATGTAGGTTACCCCAAATCCCATGTTCCAATGTGGAAATACTCATATGGAATTTTTATAGTAATAGAAAAAAGAAAGTCACACATCAGGCACTTTTTTTCAAATACCTCAGTGAAAACATTCAGTGAACTGTTACACCACAACAGACACATCTCAGCCACAGCCTCATGTGCTGTCTGCACACGGGCTTTCAGTTGGTAGAAGCAAGGGTTCTGTTAAAGTTAATACATTCCAAACTGTTTTTATCCATTAGGCACAGGATATTAGGTCAGACATGGAGTGGGGCAAGGAATGGCTATTTAGGGGGCTAAAGATGGCCCAAGATAAATTGTAATTAAGCTCTGGACCTGCACCATTCCAAACTCTCCACAGTCCTTGAAGTTCTAATCAGACGATCAGCCTTGCAGAAGATAAACGTTTTTTTTTGGGTGGGGGGGGGGTACTTTCACACAACAGACACCAAGGCTGTGATGTCTGCTTTCCAAGGCTCGTTTTGGCACATTTTGTACTGAAAATTCATACTTCTCTAGCATTAAAGTATAAAGGTCTTGGGTATAATGGTGCACATCTTTAATCCTAGTACTCAGGAGGCAGAGACCAGGGGAATCTCTGTGAATTTGAGGCCAGCCTCGTCTACATAGAGACTTCTAGGCAAGATGGGACTACAAAGTGAAAACTTATCTCGAAAAATGTCTAGAGGTCGTTAAGTTTAAGCATCTGTGAACCAACACATCTTTATAACTTCTGGTTAAGTTACGGAATCTCAAGTAAACTCAAGAAACAGCAGGTAAGTACCTAGAGATGAGGGCCCAGGAGTCAAGACAGCTCCCCAGAAGGCAGATAGGGAAGGAAGAGAGGCTCTAGGTAGACAAATGTACTTCCCACTTTTCACATTTAAGATGGCCAACTTCTCTCTCACTAAGACAAAGACTTGGTGGGCTTTAACCAGCCAGTTCAGAGGAAACAAGGGAACTCATCCCACCACCAAACATATAAAAGTTTTGGCTCTACCAGACAAACTCAAATTTCTGGTCCTGATCTCCTTCCCACTTGGGAAGTTTCTTTGTGTGTTTTGTGTGCTTTCTGTATGTATGTGTAGGTGCATGTGTGTGTGCATATGTGTGTGTGCATATGTGTGGTGTATGTGTATATGTATGTCTCCATGTGTGTAAGTGTACTGTATATATGTGTGCATGTGTGTGCATATGTGTGGTGTTATATGTATATGTATGTCTGCATGTGTGTACATGTGTATATGTGTATATATGTGAATGTATGTATATGTGTGTGCATGTGTGTATGTATGTATGTGTATGGGTGTGTGGATGTGTACATGTGTATATATGTGAAGATATGTGTGTGTATGTTTATGTCTGTGTATGTGCATAATGTGTGTATATGTATGCATAAATGTGTATGCGTATATATGTCTGTGTGTATGTCTGTGTGTGCTTGTGAGAATGGAAGTGTGCACATGCATGTGTACATGTGTATGTGTGAAAATGTATGTGTTGTATGTACATGTGTGTATGCATGTGAATGTATATATTGTGTGTATGTGTATGTGTGTACCTATGTGTGCATGTGTGTATGTGTGATAAGAATGTACGTGTATGTGGTTGTGCATGTGTGTACATGTATGTTTGTGCATGCATATGCATAAATGTGTTGGTGCATAAATGTGTGTTCATGTGAGTGTACATGTGTTTATGAGTATACATGTTTGTGCGTGTGTACATATACATGCATGTGTGTACGTGTGTGTACATGTGTGTGTTTGTGAATGGATCAATGCACTTCTGCTTTCAATAAAACTTGGCTAAGTGCTGAGACTTTGCTTTTCTGCCTTTTTATTATTTAAGTCAGCAGAGGAAAACAATCTGTTCCTGCAACCCTAGATAACCCCACTGTGAGGGCATCACAGAGACCTCTGTACACATGGAACTACACATGTACATCATCAGTCCCTTACTACATTCACAGACTATCCTGGAAATTGAATTGGATTGGTGATTTACAATTAACCACCTGTGCATGTGTTTTATTTAGCTTATAGTTTTAAGGCCCTCTTGTTTTGGGGGGGGGATTCAGGGGAGAAGGGGCTGGTTTTTGGTTGTTTTTTTGTTTGTTTGCTTTTTTTCGCTTTTGAGACAGGGTCTTACTATGTAGCACTGGCTGACTTAGAATTCTCTATGTAGACCAAGCTGGCCTCAGACTCACAGATATCCACCTGCCTCTGCCTCCTGAGTGCCGGGATTAAAGGTGTGCACCACCATGCCTGGCTAGTTTTAAGATACAGAAACTTTACACAAAAATCTATATGTTCAACTCTCCAAAAATCTCAAAGGCTCACTGAAAATCAGATAAACTGGAGTGACTAGGCAGTACCCACAGCCCTATTCCTGGACATGTGAGACCTTTCCTATTTTACCACACAGACACTCACTTGCTAGCTAACACGATGAGGCACTACTTCCTACTACGAGCTCCGCACAGTCCCGACTTGCTCCATACCAGCTTTCTCGCAACACAGCAACATTCGTGGTGTGTCTCCATCTAATGGAATCTATCACCCTCATTTTCATCAGCCTTGTGCTTAGAGTTGCCACATTCCTCTTGGTCTGAGATCATATGAGAAATATGGGAAACATCATCCATAACTACCAGCATCTTTGCCACAACATAGTAGAAGGAAGTAGACAGTAGATAAAGGAAAACTGGCACACATCGTGAGTTCTATAACAGGCATTTCAGAATAACAAAATCCTAGAATGTCCTACAACCAACAAAACCTACCGTCCTGGGGGTAGCAATGCTGTTTCACTGCTGTCTAGGAGCCTGGGGTGGCCACCGTGGGACTAGGCACATGGAGACACAGGCCCCTGGGAGCTGATGGCCACTGAAGCATTGACAGTGGAAGGTTTTGACCCTGGGAGAGGTGCAGTCCAGCCCAGGAGGACACACCATTTACAAGAGGTCTACCACAGAACAATGGATAGTCCCAGCACATAGAGACCAGGAGTTCCAAGTCAACCCCAAATTATTTGAAGATCTGACAAAAGAGTTAAGACTAGTTCATCCAGGTCCACTCCAAATCAATAAAGATATCCAAGCTCTTAAATCAAATGCCCACTTATATACAGACACAGGACAAAAAGGTAGCAAAAGTCTAACCACTCACTCCTCTCTCCCGTTAGATCATCCCCAGGGGTGGGCATACAAACTCCCTTACAACAGACATGCCCACACACCAACCCAATAGAGGAAATTTCCCAATTGAGGTTCCCTCTCCCAGTGTGTGAAGTTGACAACTGAAGCTATCCTACACAGCAGGGTTCACAGCTGGTTACGAGTGACATTTTCTTTACTCCTGCAGTAGTATCCATGGTATCTTCCAGCACTACGAAAGCTAGCCAGTAGGGAAGAAGCTTTGAGGTCAGTACCATCTTGATTTCTCCATGTTCTATGATTCAATTACATGGTATTTTCAGAAACAGAGTCTTACTGTCAAGTTCTGGAGGGTAACCAGGAACCTATAATGTTTGGGAGTCTATAAGACCTCAGTAGCCAACAACTCCAAAAGAGGTAACCCATTCCTAGCACTGGATTTTTTATTTCTTAGCTTGTGGTGTCTAACAAGGTCACTGTCCCCCGTTATAGGGTAACTCCATTTAAACTGTGTGTGTGTGTGTGTGTGTGTGTGTGTGTGTGTGTGTGATTTTAGGAAGCTTCTACAGTAGTAGGTTTCCATGACTTTTTCAAAAGGTTTTTAGTGTTAGTTGTCCCACCCTGTACTCCCTCTCCACTCTGCCCTCCCATCTACTACCCCACTATTGCCAAATGTTTCATGCCACCCACAGACTAAGAAGCTGTATCCTAGAAACCTGGCTCTCTTGAGCTGATGTTCTATCCTTGGTTTGATACCTGAGTTGTGCTATGCCAGGAAATGAGTTCTTCTAGGAGTTCTTGAACTTCTGTAGTAAATCCCTGTTCTCCCCCAGCCGTAGGCTTTTTGTGTGTCCTTCATCTTCCGGGGAGTAGTCCTTGGGCATGGTTGCCCAGTTCCCTTGAAGCAACTCTGTCCTGCATTCTGGGGAGCCACTCTGCTCTGGATGTGAATGGCCCAGAGACTGTTTTCCTGGTCAGGCAGCCTGCCCCCACAGTGAGCATGACTCAGAGTGGTAACAGCATGTAAGTGCAGTCTTCCTAATATGGGGAATTTTTCTTAAAATGGGGATTTCTTACTGAATACTCTTATCTTGTATTGACTATAAAGAAGGCAGCAGGGGCTGGAAAGATGGCTCAGAAGTTACAAGCAATGGCTGCTCTTACAGAGGACCCAGGTTTGATTCCCAGCACCCACATGGCAGCTAACAACCATCTGTAACTCCAGTTCCAGGTAATCCAAAGCCCTCTTCTGACCTCCGTGGGCAGCGCACGACATGGGTGCACTTACATACATGCAGGCAATAACACTCATACATGTGTCTGTTTAGAATGTATTGTTGGGGGTGAAGGTCATAAAAAAATCTCATCTGTAGACACTTCTTTTGTTTTTATTTCTAAGGTCACTACACAGCACAATAGGTCCATGGTTGCCCTGCTGTGACATGTAAGCCAGTGCTCCTGCTTCTGTCAGTCACCATGGAGCCTTTTCTGAGAGTGTAGAAAAAAGGTCTTTTTATCACACTGAGCCATGGCTCAGTCACAACCACAATGATACTTGGGACATGCAATGGGTCGCAGCCCTAGGGGAGATAACTACTGTTATTCTGCTGAAAAAACACAGTACTAAACCAACTGCTCCTACTGACTTATCGTTATACCCACATATTAGTGCAGCTCTCATCAGAGAGGCTTCTTTAGGCAATAGATGGAGATTAACACAGATAGACAACTGCTCGAGGTGCAAAGAATAAGAAACTGAGACTGCTCAGTCCCTCCCGCTCCTCCCAACACTCAGGGATAATTGCAGAAGAGGGAGTGGGAAGATTAGGAAAGTCACAGGTGGTGGGTGACTGCAAGAAAACACAGACATCTGGACACAGCAAAACAGTTGCTCATATGAACTCATAGTGGTCATGACAGCATGTACAAGACTTGGGCAAGCTCAAGACACAAAATCTCAGCATGGAGAGGGAAGGGGGCACAATGTCCCACTCCTAGCTGAGGAGCTATTATTGGCAATTGATAGCTGCTGGGAGAGAGAAGGGATGGTCAGCATATGCAGATCAATAAATGAAAAGTGCACAAAAAAGACAGGGACAGAAACCACATGAAGATCTCAGTTGATGCACAGAAGGTCTTTGACAAAGTTCACCGTCCCTTCATGGTATAAGCCATAAAGAAATTACAAATAGAAGGAACATATTTTAACATAGTAAGGGCTATATATGACAAATCTACAGCCAACATTATAATAAATAGAGGAAAAGTGAAAATATTTCCTCTAAAAATAATGAGTCAAGAGTGTCCACTCTCATGATTCCACTAGAAACTCTTAGATCTGATAAATACTTTCACCAAAGTAACAGGATACAAAATCAACATACAGAAATTGGTAGCCTTTCTGTATATCAATAACAAATATGTCCAGAAAATAATCAGGAAAAGAATCCCATTTGCAACACCTTTTTAAAAAACAAAGGTTAAACCTAACTAAGAAGCCGACAGACCTCTACACTGAAAACAAATATTACAAAAATTACTACATCAAAATCAACCTAGATTCAACACAATCCCCATCAAAATTCTAATGAAATTACTTAGAGAACTAGAAGAAGCAATCCTGACACTCACAGAGAAGCACAAAAGAACTCACAGAGCCAAAACAATCCTAAGCAGGAAGAATAATGTTGGACATATCACAACACCAGTACTCAAGTTAGACTAGAGCCATAGTGCTAAAAACAGCACCCAAATCAAACACGCAGAGCAATGAAACAGAGGACCCAGAAATCAGCCCTTCCAGCTCTGCCCACCTAGTGTGTGAAGCCTAAAACACACTGCAGCAAAGAGCCTTTTCAACAAATACTGCCTGGGAGTCCTTAGAAGAAAGAAATCCAATCCACATCTCTAAACCCTACTCAAATCAATTCACAGTGGACTGAGACCCAAATGCCATAACTGAATCCTAGAGTGCTACAGAAAAGCACAGCGAAAACTCTTCATGGCATAGGCATAAGCAAGGACTTTCTGTAAAGGGTTACAACGGCACAGGAAATAATTCCAAGAACCGCTAAATGGGACTATGTGGAATTAAAAGAAACCATCAGCAGAGTGACAAGAGAGCCTACAGAACAGGAGGTCTACGGTGCCAACTCTACATCAAAGGATTAGTATCTAGAATCTATAAAGGGTTGCAAAAACTAAACAGCAAAAATAATAATAAATCATCCAAACAATAAATGGGAATGTGAAATGAAAGTTATCAAAAGAAATACAAAAGGTCAGTAAGTATGTGAAAAAGTGGCTGAATGTCCATTCCATGAGCTTTTGAGAGAAAAGCATGTTAAAACTGCTATGAGATTCCATCCTCACCCCAGTCAGAACAGTTATCACCCAGAAAAGGAAAGACAAACCTTTCTACAGTGCTGGTGTATGTACTTCCGTGGACCACTATGGAAACTACTGTGGAGGTTCCTAAAAACAGAACTACCATATGACCCAGCTGCACCACCCCTGGATATATATACCCAGAGGTAAATAAGTCAACCCACAGAGACAACCTTGAACACTCACGTTTATTGCTGTACTATTCACGATAACCAAGATAAGGAATCAGCTCGGGCTTCTATTAACAGATGAATAAGGAAAATGTGGTACATATATACAGGGAAATGTTATTCGTGTGCAAATGATGAAATTACATCATTTGCAGGAGCACGGATAAAACTGGAGATCATCATGGTAAGCACAATGAGCCGGTCTTGGAAAATGACAGTGGGAAGACTTTGGAGAGAGAGGAAAAGACCTGAAGGGACAAGAAGGTACACGGAAGGTTGACGATAGGAAACAACGGCAAAATTTCACATTCTCACATAGTCAGAATCTAGACTCAAACATATAGACACATACACATTTGTAGCATGAATGCAGAATGGGAACTGCTTGGGGTGGATAGGGAGGAGGGACAGGGTGGGAGTGGGGGTGGATAAGAACAAGGAATATGTGATATTTATGCATGAAAATGTCATAGTGAAACTTACTTTCTATGCTAACTGAAATATTAGGAGAGAAAGTGGGGAGAAAGAAAGATAAAGACAGACAGAAATATCATCAAAATAAACACCACTGAACTGGGCATCTTGTTAGTCTAGGCCAAATGGATTTCCAGTTGATACAGTTTAATAGCTCTTTATGGACCATGTTAATAGAAACACACAAGAAAATCTTGAAGTGACAGATGGTAGTTGCCAGGGTTTGTATGAGGAAGATGAGGAGGTGCTAGTCAAAAGCACAGTTTCAGTTATACAGGATGATCTGCTAAGCGGCTGTGTGCCTAGAGCTGGTAATGCTACATTATAGACAGAAAATCCTCTTAGTGAAGGTTAAGTGTTATCATCATCCACATACAAATAACAAGGTGAGTGCGAACTTTCAGGGGTGATGAGTTTATCATATGGGTGGCACAGACAGCTCCCTGACAGCCTGGTAATATCCAAACTTGTCAAGTTCCACACATTAGTTTAAGTGTAGCTTTTTGCAAGTCCCCCCCCCCCAAAAAAGGAAAAATGTTGAATTTGGAAAACAAAAGTAAGAAAATGTGTCCATTTCTTCCCAAGTTTAAACCTTCCCTAGAGGGCTGGATGAAAGCTGATATAAATACTGTACATACATCATAGCTGCTACCTTATTATGTGTCCTCAGCCATGCAGACAACACATACCACAGGAATCAGTGAGAGTGCCCTGCACGGCAAATCCAGCCATCCCTGTTCAGCATCACTAGAACCTTGGCACTCAGTATGAGACGACATGACTCTGGCATCCTATTGACACCCCTCACGTGCCATTTCTGCCCACTTGTATCTATTCACACCCCACCTCAGCCTCTTTGTGGTCAAAAAATAATGAAACTAGAACTTAAAATGTAGGACACCTAAAAGGCTGACTCCAAACCCCGCATCATCAGCAAAGCTGACTGACAAAGGAAGAGCTATTTCAGTGTTCTGAGATCTTCAAAACAATAATAAAACAGACTTGCTATAAATAAAGCAGAAAGCAAAGGAAGGGCCAATATTCAAAGTTAGAGACCAGATGGTCTCAGTGAATATATTATACTATTTTAAGGTTCCTCTGAAGATATGTCTATATTAATTATATTTATGCTCAAACTTTACAAACCACTTAGCTGTTAAAGGTTTCCTTTAACCTGGCTACATCATCTTCTGGGATAGCAGTTTCAATGAGATCCCAAGCCATCTAATAGAAGAATGTGTTTCTAATCAATAAAGGTGAGAGCCAAAAAAGGGACTGACTAGAGTTGTGAAAATCAGCACCAAGTGAATTCACCTCCATCCCTGACAGCCTTGGGTGTCACAATTTTGAAGACTGTTTCCTTCTTATCAGAAAATAATTGAAATATCAAGTGCATCTGGTTACCTCTGGTCTCTGTTTGTCTAAGGCTGCCATTGTGAGAGAAAACCTTTCCTTATCTGCCAAGTATCTTTTTTGTAATTCAGAAAATTAGAGTGAAATCTCAGCTTATGTTAAGGTGACCACATATTTTTATAGTTAGTCTACAAAAAAAAATCAAAGCATGGGGGCTGGAGAAATGGCTCAGTGGTTAAGAACACTGGTTGTTCTTGCAGAAGACCCAGGTTCAAATCCCAGCACCCACATGGCAGCTAACAACTGTCCAAAACTCCAGTCCCAGGGGATCTGACAGTCTCTTCTGACTTCAGCTTGCACTGCACAACATGGGTGCACTTACCTACATGCAGGCGATACACGCATACACACACAAAAATAAGTATTAAATAATTTTTTAAAAAAAAATCAAAGCATGGAGTAGTCCTATGACCTGCTAAACCTCACCCCAGTAAATTCTGCTATTTATTGTCCATAACACTCAATTTGAAATCTATCCAGTGAAATGTATAACTACAACTCAGTTGCTCATTTTTTAAATCTTTTAGAGGCATATCTGAAGAAAAACTTTTTAAAAATCAATTAACATATTTCATTACAAAAACAGATTTTCAAGCATAAATATGTACCTTGTTACAATAAAATTCTGTAGAAAGAGTAAAAGTTCAAAGAGTTAAGGGAATGTAATCACATTTCTGATACATAATATATCTGTGTATTCTTTTTTATTGTCTTCTTTTTCTTTTTTTTTTTTTTTTTTTTTTTTTTTTTTTTTCTTGTTCTAGAAGTTTTTCACTG
>NW_008332644.1:2692301-2720355 GCF_000622305.1 Nannospalax galili | reverse complement strand
TTTTTTTTTGGTCTTTTTGAGACAGGGTCTCCCTGTAGTTCCAGCTGGCCTTGAATTCACATAGATCCGCCTGCCTCTGCCTCCCAATTGCTGAGACTAAAGGCATGCGCCACCATGCCCAGCATTACTATTTTTATGTTAGGTGTATGAACGTATTGCCGGCATGTATGTTAAGTGCACCCATGTCATACAATGCCCATGGAGGCCAGAAGGGGGGCATTGGATCCCCTGGAAGTGGAGTTAATGGAAGGTTGTTAGCCGCCAAGTGGGTGCTGGAAACCAAACCCGGGTTCTCTGCAAGAGCAGCCAGTGCTAAGCCATCTCTCCAGACCCTATCTATATATTCTTAAGAAATAGTAATCAGTATCAAATTGCTAATGGTAGTTAGACTCCACTGAGTACATTAAAAGTGATGTGATAATTTAGCATTGAATATATTTATAATATGTGAGAAACATGATAAAGTGTTGCATATTCATTTTTAAATTATGTAAAAGGATAGAGATTTTGGAAAATTCTTAAAAGAATATAAAACAAAACAAATTGACAACCTCTATGTTAAAGGGTTCCAGTAGTAATGAAGGAAGGGAGGGGATGAAATGAAATAAAATTCTAACAAGATTCTAAAGCTAGTAGAAGCTTTTGGAACTAACCTTGTGGGCAACAGAGAACTGAGGTTGACAGATTTTATCTAGAGGAGGCTGCAGACTTTCATTTTCTTGAAAAATACCCTTAGGGTACAGGGGCCTGGGTCAGGTTTTTCTACTCTTGTGAATGAAGGAAGAACTAGAAACCAGAATCTTCCAGAAAGGCAATCTTATCATCTTCAAAGTCTCACTGTCTTACACCATCTATGTTGATTCTTTTGTTGATGATGAAACAAATCATAAAACACCAAGAGATACCATGGCCAACTACAGGGTGACATTCACCTGTGTGCTCAATTAAAAGCAAACACGCTACCTGACTAGCTAGCTGCTGTTTTGTGCTCAGCTCTCCAAATGATGTCTCAGGGGAGAGAAGGCTAGTTTGCTTTTACTGTTTTAATCAAGGCAGAAATGAAGAGCCAGGGATGATAACAATCATAATCATCCTTTCCCTGGCTATCGAAAGGTGTGGCCAGATACCTTAATCCAACCACTGGCCTCAATCTCACAACAGATCTGCATGCCTCTGCCTCTGGAATACTGAGATTAAAGGCATGCACCACCATACCCTATTTTAAACATTTTTAAATTTATTCCTTGACAGTTCACCTATGTATATAATTTATTTTTATCACGTTGACCCCTATTGCCTGTCTTGTCCCCCTTCTACTCCTTCTGAGACCCTTCTTCCCAATAAGCCCCCTACACACACACACACCTCCTTTCATGCTGGTTTGGGGTTGTTTGTGTGTTGTTTCGTGACCCACTGAGTTTAATTAGGGTTGCTTGCATGGGTGTGGGTATAATAGTCAGGGTTCACTAAAGGAACAGAACTGATAGAACAGATTTATTAGATTGGCTTACACGCTATGGTCTGGGCACTCCAACAATGGCTGCACCACACTGGAGAGGCCGAGAATCACAGTTGCTCAATGAGACTGGATGCCTCAGCAGTCCCAATCTGACAGAAGGCCTGGAGAATTCCTGGAGAGCTGCTGGTCTTCAGTCTACACTGACATCTGAAGTTGGTTCTAATACTGGCGAAGAAATACCTCAGCAACAGGAGGGATAAATTTGCCAGTTAGAGTGAAAGCAAGCAGGCAAAAGGCAGTTTCCTGCTTCTATGTCCTGTCTTCCTAGGAGCCATAGGAAGGTGCCGCCACGTTTAAAGTCTTCCTGCTTCAAATAATCTGATCAGGAAAATCCCTCACAGGAGTGCTCAGCAGCTTGTATTTCGGTGGATTCCAGATCCAGTCAAAATCACAACAGGCGTGAATTTATTTACTAGAACACAGACAATTTACCAGAAATGCAACTTTCAAATAAAGGGTTAACTGTAGCTCCCTCTTTAAGATGAGCAGCTGATTTTGGCAGAGACCTGGGCATGACCTTACTTGGTAATATTTAGAATCTCATTTATTTATAAGGTTTTATTTTTAATTATGTGTATATGTATATATCTATGGGGGTACACATGAGTATGGGTACCTACTGAGGACAAAGGAGGGGATTAAAACCCCTGGAACTGGAATCACAGGCAACTGTGAGCTGTTTAATGTGGATACTGGAAACCAAACTCCTGCAAGAACAGTGTGTGCTCTTAACCTCTGAGCCATCTCTCCAGCCCCTACTCATAATCTCTTAATTCAACCTGTTGAACCAGTTAAACTCCAGGTGGGGATTTTCCAAAATACTGTCAATGCCAAAACATTTCTCTTTTTAAAGGTGAATCAACTGAGTCTGTAAGATCTTAAATCCATAATTTACATTCTTCCAGCTAACTCCCAATGAACCAAGACCCTACATCAAATGATCACACTGCCATCTGAACAGGAGGAGCCTTAACTAACACCTAGATATCTCCTGTGCCCCAAGCAAGTATTTAATCAATTTCAAATCTCATTTATAAAATAATATCTCTTTGTTCTGATGTATGACACTGTTCTCTTATCAAAAATCTTGGAAGTAAACAGCTGTGCTTAAAGTATATATGCACATGTGTGTGTACATGTGTGTGTACACCCACTTCCTCCTTGTCTTCACTAAGCCCTGACTCTTTAACCCAACAAGCAGTCATCATGTCTGATCAATCACTAAATACAAGGGCTTTATGGAAGACTCCTTTCCTTGATCCCTTCTCACCAAGAGCACACAACCAAACGCTTCAAAACGAGTAAGTAAAACTGAATTCTGACTTCATAAAATTAAGGCTATGCTTTTCTCCTAATCAAAATCCCCAAATAGCTCAGAAAAAAGTCCCCATGTTCATGTTTGACTCCACTCTGCTCAGTATTTTTATTAATCAATCGGATAAAACTAATAATGGTATGGTAACCAATGTTTATGGCACAAAATAAAGATGCTATCTGGATTTTAAAACATCATATGAAGATAGACTTTAATAAGCTTAAGAAGACAGATAAATGATCATGAAATACAACCAGTTTACACTTTTAAAAAATAATAAACAGTTCTATGCCCACCGTGTGCAGAAGCACATGGTAAAATGAGTGGCATTCTATTGCTATTCAGTGTGGGTCTCTACTTCAGGAGCTGGGCTGGAAGGAGGGACTACAGACTAATACAGTTTTAACAGCCTAAAAACAAAGGTAAGTTCTGTGACAGTGTCAGTCACTTTGCACGTACAGGCTGTTGTGTAAGTGCCCGTGGGGAAGAATTAGGAGCCAAAGGCTTCAGGACAGAATGTACTGACCAGTGAACTTTTCCTTTCTAAAACAGTTCACTCCCCACTAACATTTAACCCTATAATCAAACTCGGATCACAGGGTCCCAGGAAAGTACAACACAAATGAACAGCAAAGTTAACTGTCAGACCTCACAAAGATACCGAACACAAAGACCTGATGTCAATGAAAGGATAAAAGAATTTGGCGGTGAAGTTCTGTAAGAACAGCCTAACTGGGGCCTAAGGAGAATGATATTAAAGACTAAGAAAGGTTGGAAGGAGTCCTATCAAGGGAGTGGGGGTTGGTAACTAGGGCAAATAACAAGACAGATAGGGTTCCCTCACTGATAAAATGCCACTAAAGTCAAGCAAAGATTCTGTTATTATAGATCACGGAATTTTTTTCAGGAAAATGACGCTCTTCTCATAAACTTTACTCATTCTAAAATGAACACTTTGAACAAAATTACCATATTTTTATAATTGATACTGTTTTTTTTTTCAAAATAAAGTTCTGATCAACATTTTTTCCCACTACCAATGATGGCATTTTGAATTTGGTTCAAATGGTAAACTTGCTTTGAGTGGCTTTCACTCAGGACCAGCTGTTTTCAGGCAATGAGTCCCTGCTAACGGTCTAGCTCAGCTTGTGGTCAAACTGCAGTTATAAGGGTGGTGAGATGACTCAAAACCACTTAGAAATGACACAAGAAAATGGGGTCTGGCAAAGTGCTTCACCAGGCCCCTGCCAGCTATGCTCAGAGATACTGTACTGGTGATACTGCTACAAAGGTCGAGTTCAGAAGGAGGTACCTGGCTCCATCCTCCCCGAGCTCTGTGCTGGTAGGTACCGTGGGATCTCTTCTAAGCTGGCTGGAGACCCTGCATTTTCTGGGTGATGTGGACTTGAGGGCCTGCACCGCACTTAAAGGCTTGGGGTGCCTGGGATGGAAAATGACTGGGCTTACTTAGGATTTTCAGGCCCAGGTATCCGAACAGGCAAAATATAGGGTAATGAGCCCACCTTACTCAAACCCTGGACAAGCCAAGAGGGAGGACTTAGCCTAGATTTTTCCCTCTGTTTTCTTAGAGCCTCCTTGTCAACTGCATTTAGATGGCTTCCAAAATGCTGGGTGGGAGAAGAAGGATTGTTCTGCCATCGACAGGTGGTGACCCAAGATTCACCATCAACATTCACAAGTGCATCCATGGAGTGGGCTTCAGGAAGCATGACCCTCCGGCATTTAAAGAAATACAGCAACCTGCCATACGGGAGATGGGGATTCCAAGTACACACACTGACACAAGGCTCAACAAAACTGTGTGGGCCAAAAGAATAAGTAATGTTCTATATCTTTCATGTAATTATTATTTTAATTTTATGTGTATGACTGTATTGACCGCATGTGTGTTAAGAGCACCCATGTTGTGCAATGCCTGCAGAGGAGAGAAGAGGGCGTCAGATCCCCTGGAACTGGAGTTAGGATGGTTGTTAGCCACAATGTGGGTGCTGGGAATTCAACCCGAGTCCTCTGCAAGAGCAGTCAGTGCTCTTACCACTAAGTCAACTTTCCACACCTTTTTTTTTTTTTTTTCTTTTTTGAGATAGAGTTTCACCATGCAGCCCTGGCTGGCCTGGAACTTCAAGAGCCCCACCTGCCTCTGGCTCTGGAAGCTGGGTCACCAGACTGGTTTTGTCTTTATTATTTTTTATGCTTGTGAGTGCAGTGGTCACAAAGGCCAGATGTCAGATCCCCTGGAGTTGGAGTTACAGTCAGTTGTGAGCTGTACCACATGACTTCTTGGAACAAAACTCCAGTCCTCTACAGGAACAGTACTTGCCCTGCTGAGCCATCCCTCCAGCCTCCAAAATTGTTCATATATTATGAGAACATCTGTCCAGGAGACACAGAGAACGAGAGTCACCAGCAAACTCTCCCCCTTGGTAACCAATACCCGCTGCCATGTACTACTGTCAGCACGGATTAGAACTGACTGCTAAGCACTGAAGCTAGAAAGCTGAAGAAAACAATAAACTAAAAGGAGTGCAGAACTAGATCCAGCTAGAAATGATGCTGTCATTCCCCCAATACAGCAGAAAGTTTTCATAAAGTTGCCCCCAAAGTTGATGCTCTGCCTTAAATAGAGCAAGTTTCCGTAACTAGAAATATTCAAACAGATTAGATGCAAACCCAGGAGTACAGACATTACACTTCACAAATACCATGTTTCCCAATACCTCTCAAGTGGTTATTAGCATCTTTTAGAAACAGAGTATTTTATGATTAAGATATTTTTTCATCAATTTTCTGTTGCTGTAACAAATACCTGAGGTAAATCAACTTAAAAAGGGGAAAGGTTTGTTTCAGTTCATGGTTTCACAGGTTTTAGTACATGACCACTTAGCCCTGTTTCTTGGGCCTGTTCATGGTGAAGGTAATCTCACAGTGGCTGGGAAATGGAAAAGAAGTTCCAGTGCCCAACACCTCCTTCCAGGGCACCACTCTAATTGCCTAACTTTTTCCCACTAGAATCTCCCTCCAAAAGGTTTCATCACCTCCCAATAACAAGCTAAGATGCCAGTCTTTAACATGTGGGCCTCAGGGAACATTCCAGATTCAAACTACAGCAGAGACACACATTTTAAATTTTTTATTTATTTTTATGTGTATGAGTGTTTGCCTGCATGTATGTAAGAGCACCCATGTTGTTCAGTGCCCATGGAGGTCATAAGAGGAAGTCAGATCCCCTGAAACTGGAGTTATGGATGATCGTTAGCTACCATGTGGGTGCTAGGAACTGAATCTGGGTCCTCTGCAAGAGCAACCAGTGTTCTTAATCTCTCCAGTCCTCAACACACACTATTTTTAAGACCTTATGCATATGTAATAGACTACATTATGATTGAAATATAGCTTCTATACATTCTAGGAAACAAAAAAAATCATGTGACTTGCTTTATTACAAAGTTTGCTTTGCTTCTTTTCAGTAGTCAGTACTGAGCCTGAACTATTTCTGACGTATTTCTGACCTAGGACAGGGGCCCCCTCTTTGGAGCCTGTAACTAATCACCTTCCTCCTGCCTTAGCCCAGGTCCTTCCTCATGATTACTTAGCCATTTATCCATTTACTTGTTCAAATATTTACTGAGTATTGTGTTTCAAGCACTGTGTGTGTGTGTGTGTGTGTGTGTGTGTGAGTTGGTTTGTTTTTGTTTTGAGACAGGGTCTCACAATGTAGCCCCGGCTGGCCTGGAACTCACAGATATCCACCTGCCTCTACCTCTTAAGTGCTGGGATTAAAGGTATGTGCCACCAGGTCCAGCATTATACATATTTTTGATGGTGCTGAGAAAAGAACACGCACATACTAGGCTAACACTCTACCACTGAGCTACATTCCCAGTCTCCTAGGATATTATGGCTAAGAAAAAGTATTAAAACAGCTATTTTTAGAGTGAAAGGTAAATCCCATCCTATTTTGAAGCTGGTGTGTACTAGAAAGGGAAGGAATTAACTGGGAAGAGACAGGCGGGCTGGGAAGGCACACGGATGGAAGTTATTTGGGTGGTCAAGACAGGCCTCGCTGAGGTGGTAACATTTCAAAGGCTTCACAGAGGATGTGATTAAAAAAAAAAAAAAAGTTAGTGCTGTAGAATTACATGCACCATGGACCTAATTAATTGGCCAGCCACTACTCTAACCCTGTCCTTGCTGGAGTCGCCATTGCCTCACCCCTACACCCAGTCAGCTTTTATCACCCGCACAATCTCAAGGAAGGTAAAAGACAAGCAGAGGCCCAGCTCAAACATCTCCTGACTTTCCTTGAACATCTGGCCACAGTCATCCCCATGAAATATAACTTAGTTCTAAGTTTGAGATTCCCAAGCATCAAAATACACAGTACTATAGAAAAACTTCTCAGTAATCGTCTTATTTTCCTAATTTCAAAAGACAGTTTTCACTTCCCCAATTTCTGTCTCCTAGAGATGACCCTTCTTCCAGTACAAGATCACCTGACTTTTTGCAGAACAGCTTTGACGCAAAAGGCAGCCTCCTTTAGCGTACAGCTTTTGGTGCTGGGGAAGGACCAGAGAGATATTAAGGCTGGCTCCATCCACAGTGTGAGTTCATATCCTCTGTGAGTGAATGTAGCTGACAGACTTGCACTGGTGACTGTTAACAATATACTAGGGAGTGTTTGGCTCAGTGGTATTGCCTAGCATGCACAAGGCCACCCCTGAAGACTGCCCCAAACAACAACAGAAAAAAAAAAAAAAACAGTAAAAATAAGTAACACATATAAATAAACTTTTAAATATAGCTTTTAGGGCTTATGTCAGGAAGGATAGAGCCCTTTTCATTAAGACTAAATATATTTCAAAAGCGTCACCAACTTAACTCCTAGAAAAAGAGAGTTGTAAAGATATCTAGAAAACAATGGGCTATGAGAAGTTCCAACAAGGCCCATGTGCTTGGGGTCTACTTGTTCCCCAGTCTCAACCAACATACAACCAAGTGTTTGGCTTGTTTCCAAGGTGCTGCTATGGTCCAGTGAAGGCCACTGGGAATTATTTCGCCAGGACTACTAAGCACTGGCTGCCTGCTCTGTCTTCCTACGAGGACTGCTGACAGGAGCTCTTGCCAGCCAGCAAAACTGAAGCATCAAACCTTGGAACCTGAGGACTCAAAAGGGCTTTGGGCTTTTCCCATAGAGCAGAACCAGAGACAGTAGCCAACCTATAGAATCAGCTACATTTCCCACCCACGTTCCTTGTATTTAAGCAGGTGGCACAGAGACAGGGGGAGGGGGAGCAGAAAATATAGGCCCTCAACAGCTGCTTATGTAACTCACAGGAAACCCGATGTGACAAGTGGAGGGGAGGAAGTAGTTCCAGGAAATGAACTCCAAGATGCCTTCCTGGGATGGGATGGTGCTGTTGGTTGCCTGTTCCTGCTTAGAATCCTGCCCTAGGCATCTGTTCTAGTTTGTTTCTCCATTGCTGTGACAAAATACTCTGACCAATACCAACCTGGGGAGGAAAGGGTTTATTTGTCTTACATTTCCTGGGTCACAGTTCATTAGCGAGCCCAAGGTAGGAACTCAGGGCAGGAACCTAGAGGCAGGATCTGGAGCACAGCCATGGAGGAGCTCTGCTTACTGGCTTGCTCCCCTGTCCCATGCTCAGCCTGCTTTCTTATACAACACAGGACAACCTACCTGACCAGGGGTGGCAGAACCCATACTGAGCTGGGCCCTCCCACATTACTCAAAAATCAAGAAAATACCCCACAGACATGGCCACAGGCCAGTCCAATGGAGGCAGTTCTCCAATTGAGGCTCCCTCTACCCAGGTGTATTAAGTTGACAACTAAAGCCGTCCAACACAATATCCAGTAAACAACTACCAGGTCTCCTGGGCTGTTCCTGTAGATGTTCACTGTCCAGTGCACACCTAAATTCCCTCTCCAAAATGTCACATTTGAGTGTTAAATTAGAAATTAAATTAGTGACTGGGTTTCTAGAAGGGTTTTGGTAGTTGACCTATATGTTGGACTACACATCTCTGCAAATCGACCCCTGGCTAGGCTAAAGCATATTCCCATGTAAGCAGAGTCTGGAGAGGAAGGAGACCATCATGGTAAGAGCACAAAAGAACAAAACTCCCTAAGTTTCTATCTCAAGCCCCTCACACTTAACAGTAGTGAGACTGGACAAACTGTAACATCTCCGATTTGAAATAACCATAAATGTGAGAGTAATTGCTGAGGACTTGTGAACTGGCATCTCTGTAAAGTGTTTAGATGGTGCTTGGCAACAGATTAAGATACTTTATGAATGTTGTTCACTAAATAAAAATATGCATTTTTACACCCAACATATAATTTCTTTTTTAAAATATTTTATTTTTTTAATATTTTGTATTTTTATTTTTTTAATATTTTATTTATTTTTATGTGTATGCATGTATTGCCTGCATGTAGGTAAGTGTACCCATGTCATGCAATGCCCAAGGAGAACAGAAGAGGCTCTTGGATCCCCTGGAACTGGAGTTACAGACAGTTGTTAGCTGCTATGTGGGTGCTGGGATTCGAACCCGGGTCTTCTGCAGGAACAGTCAGTGTTCTTAACCGCTAAGCCATCTCTCCAGCCCCCCAACATATAATTTCTATAGAAGAATGTCAAGGCAGGAGAGGAAAGCCCTCTCCAGACTCTATATTCTCTCTCACGAATGCCTTGCTAGTAAAACTTCTGCATCTGATCTTTGATGACACCAGTTGGGGAAAGGATGATACCGGAGGGCAGGAATGGAACACCCACTGCCACAGTCTTAGTTCCAGATGATTACTATAAACTACAATACAAATTTACATACTGAAACCATCTCAAGAAACATAAAGAGGCAAAACCAAGTGCCCTGGTTTCAGTCACCAGGCAGAGGCTGAAACATCGAATGCCTCCTGCAGCTGTTTTAATGCACTAACTAGAAGAGAACCTTTGCTTTCTCAGGTGCTCTACAACTGTACCTGCACATTCAAGCATGGGATTTGGTACTTTAAAAGCATCAAAAATATGCAGATAAGATGCATTCAAAGGGGGCTGGAGAGATTCTCAGCTGTTAAGAGCACTTGCCGTCTTGCAGAGAACACGGGCTCAGTTTCCAGCACCTACATGGTGACTAACAACTATCCTTAACTCCAGGTCCAGGGGACCCAATGCCCTCTTCTGGCCTCCTCAGGCATCGCATGGCATGGGTGCACTTACATACAAGCAGGCAAAGTACACATACATATACAAAATTTAATACATTCAAAGCAATCAGTTTAAGATGAAAAATCTCAAACAGAAGTATCACATTAAAATTTCATGGGGTAAATTATAAAGAAATGTTCTTAATTCCTCAGAGAGACACCTCTCCACCACAAAGCAGGTACTCAGGACAGTCATCATGTGTTAAGTGGGCTCCCCATACCATCTCCACAGAATACAATTATTACCTACATCTGGATAGTGGACTTTTGGGGTTTTTTGAGAAGCATAAGAATTCTGCCTTTGAGGTCTTTTATACCTTCAAACAAGATTTTAATTCCCTACCAAGACAATAAAATTCCAACCAGACATGACGGCCTGTCCCTGTAATCACAGCAGTTGGCAGGCTGAGGCCTGGGCTATATAGGGAGATCCTGTCTTTAAAACATGGGGACTATGGCTGGATGGAGCACTTGCCTAGCATGCATGAGAGGCCCTGGGCTCAATCTCCAGCACCTAAGCAAAAGAATAAAAATTTAATTAGTTGATTTAAAAATTCAGGAATGCAGCTCACTGGGAGAGTACTTGCCTAGCATATGCAACCTCTGATCTGAAGCAGCCCTGTAGGATACATACAAGGCACAGTACCATGTTGAGGGCCTAGGAGACACAAGCACAGAAACAAGGGAATGCTAAATAATTGTGTCAAGAAACACGATTTCAGGATTACAAAAGTTGGCAGTGATGTGTTAAGGTGAGCACACATTTATTTTTAAGTAGATAGCAGTCTCTGATTCACTTTTCTATTGTGCTAGCTCTTAGGTGAGTCACCACACAGAGGGTTTGATTTTACTGCCTTTTTTGTTTTGTAAGGTTTGTTTGTTTTGTTTTGATTTTTGGTTTTGGTTTTTTGAGACAGGGTCTCCCTGTAGCCCCAGCAGGCCTGCAATTCATAGGGGACTGCCTGCTTCTGCCTCCTAGGTGCTGGAGTTAAAGGCATGTGTCACAATAAACCAAGGTTTTAAAATTCTAAATTCTAACCAAATGGATAGAATGTAAGTGGGAGAGGCACTTTTCAAAAACATTAACTACCCAGGAAGAGGGAATATTTCTAAGGAAGAAATCTTTGCTCTATTTTAGAATTTGGAGCAAGGAGGAATTTTTCCACCAACGTTTCTTTCAAAAGAACATAGCCTTTCCTTCAACGTTTTATTTTTAGCAATTAACTTTTTAATGGGAAAAAGATGTCATTTCTAGCACTACTCATCTCAGCTACTAAGGAGTTTCACAACTCTCTAGAACAGGACTGAAATAGACAGGGGCTTACCATTACCACTGACACTATTAATGCAAAATCCTCTCAAAACCGTGAAACTGAGAACAGGGAGCTAACAACCCCTAAGCACACCCTACACACCAGAATTCCACTCCCTCACCTCAGAATGAGCTCGGTGGAGCTGGAAGGGATGCGCGCGTCACAGGATATCACAGTTCAACCTCAGCAGCCGCTGGTGGACCAGGACTGAGGACACCGGCTTCCACCCACAGAGCTCCTGGGCTTCAGCTCAGCCCACCTAACACCGAGCAGTCCAAGCGGTTTGCTTCTGCATCCAGAGGCCCGCGCTTCGTTTGCAAAAGCAGACACCCTCCAGCTGCGAGCTGGCTGTTTCCCAGTGACAGGTCCTTGCCACGCTCCTGTCGCTCTCGCTGCCCTCCTCCTCTGCCGCGGTCACCCCGCACCCCGACCCAGGAGCGTGAGCCGCCCGATGGACCCACTGCCCTGGGCGGCCGGGACGCGTGTGGACACGCACAAAGGTCACTCCCCGGGGCGCCACCCGAGCGAGAAGCGGCGGGAATCAGCGTCCCAGACGGGGTGCGGGAGAGGCCAAGGAGCAGGTCGGGCCGGGGAGCCGCTGTCTCCAGCTCCCGGGGAGCCCCTGTCTCCGGGTCCCGGGAACCCCTGTCTCCGGATCCCAGGGAGCCCCTGTCTCCAGGCCCCCGCGCCCAGCACCCACCCCGGCGCACCGCAGACCAGGCTAGCGGCGGACAGCGGTTCCGGCACGGTGCGCGCCCCCAGCGCACCCGGGGCGTCGGCAGCGGCGGCTCCTACCTGCACTAGCAGCCCGAGCAGCAGCGCCGCCGCCCTCGCCAGCCCGCAGCTCATGGCTCCGTGAGTCCTCCCGAAAGCCCGGCCGCACCGCAGGCTCGGCCGCACCGCAGGCTCGGCCGCGTCCCCGCGCCCTGGGCCGCCGGACTCCAGCAGCCAGCCGGGCACGCGGGGCCACCGGGCGGGACTCGGGGACGCGCCGCCCTAGCCGCGCTCCGCCCTCGCCGCGCGCTCCCGGGCTCTGAGCGCTGCGGGATGGGGGCTGAGCGCCGGGAGAACCGCGTGCCGGGGTGCGCCTGGCGCGGGGGGCGGGGTGGCAGACCCTGCGGGTGGAGGAAAGCTGCAGGGTGTCTCTCTTCCGCAGGGGACTGCTACGTCGCTCCTTAGTTCCAGGAAGGTTTTGAAAGGGCACAATGTTGCGGGGAGGGAAGGACAAAAAGGCGGTTACTCTGGGTCTTCCTGAAGTTTCCCCATTGCACTCTCCCTGGTGCCTGCTGGTGAGGCGACCCCTCCCAAGTGATAGAAAGGACAGTTAAAGGACAAGAGAAGGAAAAATGCTAGCAAAATGTTGGTGTCTGTGCCAGCGTCTTTCTACCTGACGCTGCTAGGAATCCACCACTCTTGACCCCACATGTGAAGTACTCGATTCAACCATGGATTTGGGAACAGTAAAGATAGCCTGCCTCCCTGAATCCCTGTGATGTGGACATTTACCTTTACTGAATGAATTCAGGTATCCTGTCAGGTGCCCCTCAAATGATCTCATCCAGGTTTCTCAGCAACTGACTTCCCAACAGACACTATCTTCTCTCACAACTCATGAGGTGTCTCAGATGCCACTTCATTCATGATGAAGTCATTAAAGCATTTTTGAATTTGTAATATGTAAAAGACCCTGAGCTGGAGACACATGTGTAGAGGTGGAAAAGAAAACAGCTCATGGGCTCTAGAAGGAAGATGTTCGTTTAAACAACGAAAATACAGACTGCTGAGTACAGAGATTAGGAGAATAGAGCTGCTTGGGTCCAGGAGATGGCCCCGCAGATAAAGCACTTGTCTGGGAAGCCTGGCAATAGGAGTTTCCTCCTGGGAACCTAAGGTAGAAAGAGAGCCAACTGACGAAAGTTGTCCTCTCACCTCCATAAACACACCACGGCATGTTGTGTGTGTGGTGCATGCCAACACGAGAGAGACTCACAATAATAATAAATAAGTAAATAAAAACATCTTTAATAGAGTTGGTTAAAGGACAGAAACTATCTCCAACTGGATCTGGATGGAAGGAGGTCATGAAAATAGATGTCACCTGAGGCAAGTCTCAAATATTTTGTCCACTTTCAATGCATACATTTATTTAGTGAGTACAAAGTGTGCACCATCACACTATACCTGTTAGAGTTCACAAGTGAAGCAGAAAAGGAGGCCTTCATGCTAATGATGACATAACAACAACAACAACAACACACCACAAAACAGAACCGTTGTTCTGGAGACAGATATAAGTGGCTATGGCTCAAGAACACAGATTCCATGTTCCAATGAAGTAATAGTTTCATGAAGCTTTATAGTATAAGAAGAGAGAAAAATCATAAATCAAGCCCCTTTTGAAATGCATTGGCGGAAGCATTCGTGGGTAGGTTACAACAAAGCAGACTAAGGCTGCTACAGGAAGGCCATCTGGTGACATCCTAAGCTTTCTGATTAGTTGAAGGTAGTGGTCTGTTAATGCACTTCGAAAGGTTTTTGGTGACAGTCACAAGGATGTTAGGTCACACAGAGGTGAACCAGGAATGGCTATTAAGGAAGGGGGGGGGCACAACTTTAGCTAGTTGAAGATAAAGATTCAAAACCTCTCAAAATTCTGTATATGCCTATTGTAAAAACAATGGAATGCACGTCTTTTTCGAGAAACTCACACCCTTTCCCTGCAGTGTGTCTTTCGTTCTAGGTGTTTTTTCCCCTCTTAACCTTTGTTAAGAGAAAGTCTATACTAAAATATCTTTACTAAACCTCCAACTTTGCTTCAAACTGGGCTAGTGCTAAAAATTCTTTTCTTAAAAAAAAAAAAAAAGACATGAATCCTTATTTGCCTGATTCAAGACTCCTTAAAAGAGTAACAGAAGTCTTCAAGCTGCTGAGAGTGGCTAAGCTGTGTATCTTTCTGTCACTGAAGACAGTATCAGGGTAGTTAGTATTCACTTTATAGAATGAGTCTGGTAGTCAACCTTCCTTTTTGTTTTGTGAAACAATTTCAGAATTACTGGTGTTAGCTCTTTCTTAAATACCAGGTAGATTTCAGAAGATTCCATTCAGTCCTGGGCTTTTCTTTATTGCAGTTCTTTCAGTTTTGAATGGGTGAGATTATTAAGTATATAGCAAACAAAAGTAAAAGAATAAATAGTGAGTGACAGATAGAGGCAGCAGGCAGATAGTAAAACATCATCGAACCAGGGGCTTACAAACATCCAGCAGAAATTGGCTAGGGAAGTCCAGTTGATGCACTCAGCTGAAGTTCCTGATTGAGAGTCTCAGGCTGAGCAGAACATTCCCTCAGGTGAGGCTTACAAGAAAAAGAAAAAGTAGCAGAAGATAGACAACATCATCAAATTGTGCACTCACAGCGTCCACAAAAACTGTCTAGAAAAGTTGAGGCAGTCAGAGTTGCTGCTTGAGCCATCTTTCCATGGGTTATCTCATGGCTGAAGTTCTGGCTTTCTGTATCCATTGCAGGCCTTTTATATCGTGGGAAGATATACCACCCTAGTTTGGTATCTGTTGGTATGATGAAAGACTAACTAAAAACAACTTTGGGAGGAAAGGGTTTATTGCATCCTCTACTTCCAAGAGACAGTCCATCACTGAGGGAAGCCAATCTGATAGAGGAAATTCCTCATTAAGGTTCCCTCTTCCTGGTGACTCTACTTTTTGTCAAGTTGACAAAAACACTAACCAAAATAATTGACCCCTTTTCAAGTTGACATACAAACATGTCACTATTAAATCATAACCTTTCCTTTCTTGTTTATCCCCCAAATCTCATGTTGATATCATAATATAAACCACAGTCCATCTTTTAAAAGTCCCAGGTCCTTAAAAATTCCAAGGCTTGGCCAGGGGTGGTGGTGCACGCCTTTAATCCCAGCACTCCGGAGGCAGAGGCAGGCAGATCTCTGTGAGTTCAAGGCCAGCCTGAGTTCCAAGACAGCCGGGCTACAGGGAGACCCTGTCTCAAAAAGACTAAAAAAAAAAAAATTCCAAGGCTTTAAAAGTTCAAGATCTCTCTAAAATAATCCAAGGTCTCTTAACTGTGGGCCCCTGTAACATAAAAAAGTTACATCAGATCAAGGAAGAGCCATACTCAAACAATGTAAACAGGTCAATGTCTGCTGGATTCACGCATGATATGGGCTCTAAAGAGTTGGGTAGCCCTACCTCTCAGGCTCTTCCTTCCACAGAACACAATTATCTCATAGGCTCAGGCTGGTTTCAATCTGCACCTGCTGCTGTCCTTGGCAGACATCCCATGGTGCTCACATCTCCAATAAGATGAGGCCTCCACTGCTACTAAGGCTACACCTTCACCAATGGCCTCCTGATGTCCCTCTCTTCAGAGACTCCAACCCTGCCATGTGGTACCAAGCCTCAGCTTTTCTCCATAACCATTCAACCCTACAGTTTCCACTGCAACTGAGGCTGTAACTGTCACCAACAGCCTTCTCTGGCCTTTCACAATACCAAGTCTCAACTTATCTTTATGGCCCTTCAATTCTGCAGCTCTCATGCCACCAAAACCAGTACCATGTGGGAGACTCCTACACATTACCAAGTTTGACTTCCACCTTGAGATGCAGTGTTGGCACCCTCTGGACCACAGCTTCCAGGTGCTGATCCTCAGGAAACAATTCCCAGAAGATTTCACCACAATAATTCTTGTATCTTATTATTCTGCAAGACCATTTATGTGAAGCAGTGAAGGCTTTTTTATTGTGCCTTGATGGCAATTACAGTATCTGCCTGTACACACACACACACACACGCATGCACGCACTCACACACACACACACACACACACACACACACACAAACATAGCTCTCTCAATAGAATAAGAGATAGCTTATTTTGGAAACAAATATGAGTGAGCAGGAACACAGATTCAGGTTACCTCAAGTTCTGTGTTTCAGGTAGTTACTATTTGACAGTATTCTTAGTTCTTTAGTTGGTGGAAGTTGGGGGTCTGTTTGTATCTGTCAAAGGACTTAACTAATATTCATAAATATGCCACTGGACTTGGAATATTCCAACCTCTCCACCTCACTGACATTCTGATCAGTCAATTTGTACTTGCAGCATCTTTCTGGGACTTTTCCTTCACACACTCTAATCTGCTGTAATGTCAAAGATAGGTTTCTGGCCGAGCTTTTTAATGTTAAAATTCCCACAGGCAGAAATATATTTCTTACTCTACTCTAACCCAGCCATATTTAGGAGGCCAAACTCAAGAATATTCAGCACCCCTGGCATATCACCTCTCTCTCTTTTCATATATATCAGGAAGGTCTCAAAAAAGGACCCTGTGATAGGTTTAATTGTCAACTTGGCACAATCTAGAATCAACTGGAAAGAGAGTCTCAACTAGGAATTGTCTACATCAGGCTGGCCTGTGGATATGTCTGTGAAGGATTGTCTTATGTTAAGGGGTTCAGAAAGACCCAGTCCACTGTGGACAGCACCATTCCCTAGGCAGGGGATCCCAGACAGCGTAAGAGCTGAGAGAGAGCTGAACCCTAGTGTTTAGGCATACATTCATCTCTGTCTGCCGTTGACTGTGGATGTGATGTGATTAGCTGCTTCAGATCCCTACTGCCTTGAGTTCTCTGTAATAATAGACTGTAGTCTGGAATTGTGAGCTAGAGCAAATCCTTTCTCACCTAAGCTGCCTTTTGTCTGGGTATTTTATAGAAATGAAATAGAACAAATGTCAAGGTGGTATATGTTTGTACATCTGGGAAAGTAAACACAACAATACATCCACTTCACCATCTCTGGGACAGGGCAGAAAATCTCCTTGTTCTAAATTAAAAGAAATATTCAGTGTCCTGTAAGTTTATAGCACTTGACCCTTAGAACCAAATATATTTTTAAGAAATAGATATTGAAAAGTTTTGGGGGTAAAAATAGAGGGGTTGCATGTTTTCCAAGATTCAGCAGAAGAGGGATAGTTTCTAAGGAAATAATCACGTATGCATATTCAAGGGTAAGAGGCACTGTTGTGGGTCGCTTGGCAGGCCACATTTCAAGTAACAAGGATGAGAAGATTGAATTCTGGAAAATAGCTTGGGTGGCCTTTACTATGATTGTTTTATAACAGAAAGCTGATATTTTGGCAGAGTTATGAAAAAAGCTTTTTTTAGTACCACTGGTTAATAGGGTACATTCGGAGTGGTTGCTAACAATATTTAAAGCTTCTGTTGTCTCAGGACACATGGAAAGTAAGATCATAGCATTTGTGAAGCCTCTGTTTCTCAGGATGATCTCTCTCCTTCCCACACAAATTGTGCACTGGAATTGAACAGGGAGACATTTAGGACCCCGTTGAAAGGACCAGTTCCATCAAAATGAAGAAAATAAAAACTCAATTTACCTGTTTTGTTTTTTTTTGTTTTTTTTTTTGTTGTTGTTCTTTTTGAGACAGGGTCTCCCTGTAGCCCCAGCTGTCCCGGAACTCACTATGTAGACCAGGCTGGCCTTGAACTCACAGAGATCCACCTGCCTCTGCCTCCTGAGTGCTGGGATTAAAGGCATGTGCCACCACACCTGGCAATTTACCTGTTTTTAAAATATATTTTTATTTCTGTTTTGACAATTTCATACTTGTAGATAATGTATTTTCATCATATTCACCCATTATTACTCTCCCTTACCTCCCTCCCATTCCCTCTGGGCCTCTGCTTCTTCCCAACAAGTCCTCTGCTTCATGCTGTTCTTTTGACATTTTGTGCACTTGGATCCTTGGCGCCTGTGTATGTCTATAAAGTCATCGGGCAGATTTCAGTGGTATTGTTTATCACCTCTAGTAATTAGCATGACGTAAATTTCCATGCTTCCTCCTCAAACATGGATCTCTCCCTTCCCTCGAGGGCTGTTGGCCACCAATCCACAAAAACAAAGAGAGCAGAAGTGACAAACGGGGTCAGGATGGCCAGTGAGCAGGACGGAAAAGACTTTCCGGGGAGTCAGATTCAGTGATACAGCTCCATTTATTCAGTGGGGGTCAGGGAAAATATAGTGTGGAGGCAGAAGCCAAAGCTTCAGCTGATAGGTGCTCATAGTATGCTTTATTTACATGTGCCAAATAAGGGCAGGCATCCGTGCTTGGTGGCACTTTCCAGGTAAGTCAGGCAGAGAGTAGGAGGCTCCTGCTGAGAAAGGGAGTCCTTCCATATAGCGCTGAGCCCCTTAGAGCTATCCGGACATGGTGGACTGCAACCTTAGCAGCAGGGTCCCCAACACTCAAATACAATGCATTTTTTTTTTAATTGTTGATTTGTGTGTGTGGGTGCAGGCATCCGTGCTTGGTGGCACTTTCCAGGTAAGTCAGGCAGAGAGTAGGAGGCTCCTGCTGAGAAAGGGAGTCCTTCCATATAGCGCTGAGCCCCTTAGAGCTATCCGGACATGGTGGACTGCAACCTTAGCAGCAGGGTCCCCAACACTCAAATACAATGCATTTTTTTTTTAATTGTTGATTTGTGTGTGTGGGTGTGGGTGTGTATATCATACAGAACATCCCAAACCATCTCATTCAACTATATACCCACTTCCAAGATAGCACCCTCCCATAGCCTCCCTCCCCTCACTAGAGCCCTTATACTCTGTCATCCCTGCTACTGTCTGCTGTGTTGTCAGCACCCCCAGCCATTCTCCACTACTTGCCCTTCTGGTGAATCTAGTCAGCCTATCTAGAGGTCTTTGTTTTAGGAGGGTGAGCTGTTCCTCATCTAGAAGTAATCAGTTGTCCTTTCTTGTTATGTAGCCTTTAGCTATGCATATAGACTCTTAAGAAATTATATTGACCCCTTTAATCTTTGATTATACTTTCCTTTTGGGTGTTTAAGGCCATATAGTTGGCCCAGATAAACCAATTTATTTTTACTCTTAAGGTCGTTTGAGGATCTGTTCCTCAGAAGTAACATGGGCTTGGGAGGAGCCCCTGGCTCCTTTCTTTTACCAGTTCCACCTATGTGAAGATAAGTCAAAGGTCCTGCTCAACCATCATTGGCTTTGCTTGGAAGCATGGAGGAAATGGATTCCTCTCTGTTGACCCTCCTCTTTGTAGACTGGACACTGGTTCAAATACATCTGGTGGGGTCTCCTCAGCCTCCTTGATCAAGAGCACAGGTGACCCACTACCATTACAAGACATTTTGAGAGATGCTCATAGTCCCCTGGAACTAGTCGACCTAGGAGGGCAAGGAACAAAATGTGTCCTTTATGTCCCTCTGACCAAATTATTATAGACCTCAAAGTATGTCTGTTAAACACCCAAGAAGTTTAGTTCCACCAGTCTGGTACTTTTAATTACTGTGTGTCATGTAGATAAATCTTGGGCAAAGCCCAGTTGTTCTCAGATAAACCTTACCTAGACATATGTTTCTTGATCTGCTATGTATAATTTGTCAGGAGGTTGTAGGACTAATATGGTTCCCTCTGGTTTTCAAAACTAGGTAGGCATTGTTTGCATTGTCTCACCCCTTCATCATGGTTTTCCCACTTAAAATGCCCCCATTTCCCCCCCCTTTCCCCCTTAATAATACCCTTCTCCTATGGTCCTACCTCTCTTGAGCTCCTTCTTTCCCTTTATCCCCTAGGTTCCTTGTATACCCTTCTCTCCCCGCTCCCTTAGACTAACCCAATTTTTATCCATATCTCCCTTATTAAGGCCTGTTTCCTACTGTTCTTCTCTTTCAGGTTCTTTCTTTTCCTTTACTTCCCTGTTTCCTTTCCATTATCCTGGTTCCTGTAGTTATGTCTGGTTACATGCTCATTTATCAGGGTCTGGTTCTAGGATCCACATATGAGGGAGAACATATGTCTATTTTTTTTCTGAGTCTGTGTTACTTCACTTAGTGTAACAGTTTCTAGTTCCATCCATTTACCTGCAAATTTCATGATTTCATCTTTCTTTACTGCTGAGTAAAACTCCATCATATAAATGAACATTTTCATTATCCACTCATCAATTGAGGGATGCTTAGGTTGCTTCCATCTCTTAGCTATTGTGAAAAGAGCAGCAAAAAACATGGATGTACAAGTGTCTCTGCAATAGGATGAATTCTTTGGGTATATGCCAAGGAGTGGTATTACTGGATCAAATGGTACGTTCATTTGTAGTTTTTTAAGCATTCTCCACACTGCTTTCCATAGAGGTTGAACCAGTTTGCAGCCCCTCTAGTAAATTGGGCTAAGTATGAGAATGTAGAAGTGTAAAGGATCTCTGCAGAGTGGGAGGAGATGTTTCATCTAAGTCCTGTTACCTATTGTTTCCTGTTTTAAAAACAGGAATTTATACACCACCTAAGACAGAAACACAACTCTTACCACAAAGGTGATAAGAAATAGCTTATACTGGTCCAAATATGACTAGCCATGGCCCAAGGTCACAGATTCAGGTTACTTCAAATTCCATGTTCCAATGAGGTAACAATTTTAAGTTTTTATTGAAACAGAACAAAGAGGGACATAAATCAACACACTTTTCAAATACATTGGTGGAAACAGCAGGTAGGTGGTTCACAGAAATGCAGGGAAACCTCACCCATAAGCCTCAGATGCTATGTGGTAGTATTCTTAACCTTTATGTCCATGGGAGCAGGTGTTTGAACATTCCAAAGAATTTACCTAATGGTAAATACACATCCAGAGGAGGGCAACTAATAGGTATGGAGGGGGCCAAAGATGGTCCAAGATGACTTGGCCTCGGGACTTCTGACATTCCCAACTCTTAACAATCACCAGTGTTCTAATTGCTTAATAAATTCTGATCACTTAATTAGCAGTTTAGTGTAAGGCACTGTTCTTTCCAGGAACTTTTGTTCACACTTTGGACCACAGATCTCTCCTGGGGTTTTTTTGTTTTGTTTTGTTTTTTGCTGTTGTTTCATTTTGTTTTTGCTTATTCCTGTTTCCTGGTAGAAAGCCATGAAGGCCTGAACATAAGGTACTTCAGAACATTGCCTTGATTCCAACAAAATACATCTGGTTATGGGCAGGGGATCTGACTCCCTCTTCTGACCTCCTCAGACACTGCATGACACAGGTGCACTTACATACATGCAGGCAACACACTCAAACACATAAAATAAAATACATATATATGAGGCCAGGCATGGCAGCACACATGTTTAATCCCAGTGCTCGGGAGGCAGAGGCGGGTGGATCTCTTGTGAGTTCAAGTTCAGCCTGGTCTACATAGTGAGTTCCAGGCCAGCTGGGGCTACAGGAAGACCCTGTCTCAAAATATATATATATATGGTTGTAGAATCATATTATAATTTAAGCTTCCATCATTTTGATGCAGGAAAATAGGAAACGGGAGGAGGAAATCATTCCAGAGATAAATATTGGAAGGCAGCCTCAGTGAAAGTTGGTGTTCCTTAGTCTATCTGAGGCTCATTTAGCCAAAGAAGAATGCTCAGAAAACTTCACATTATAAGAACTTGGAAGAGGCAAGTACTATGTTAATGACCCATAAAAGATCATTGCAAGGCCTGCACTCAGGAGGTAGAGGCAGGTGGATCTCTGTAAGATTGAAGCCAGACTGAATCTACAAATTGAGTTCCAGGCCAGTTATGACTATGGGGAGACGCTGTCTCAAAAACAAATAAATAAATAAAGATCGCTGCAAACCTCACTCAGCCCTTTTTCATTTATTGCCCTCTGGGTGCTAGACCACAGGCCTAATAGGGCACATCTCCAGGCTCCCCTTAATAAACTATCTCTTTTCCTGTAACTATCCATGTGTCTCTGCACAGTTTATTGTAAAGAGGCACAAGAACCTGCAAACTCCAGCTTCTGCCCTCCAGACTCAGATCTGTGCCTGCTATGCGTTGGTCAAATTTACCCATCACCTAACTTTTATTGAAGCTAAATGCTGTTACAGTAAAGCACAAGCCTTTTCTTTAGGTTCTTAGAATCAAGTCTATTTCAATTCCTGAGAATATACAGTAGCTGAGAATCCAAGGAAATGGAAGGTGAAATTAAATACATAAAAGATAGTTTATTCTGAAGCCAAATATGACTGACCATGGCTTGGGAACACTGATTTAGTTTACTCCAAATTCCATGTTCCATGAAGTTTTTATAGTAAGAGAACAATCAAGACACTTTTCAGAGAGGTGAGTTACAGAGGCAGGAAACCTCTACATCGGCCTATCTGATGGCACTCCTAGCTTTTGGGTTGGTGGAAGCTAAATGGTCTGCTAAGTTAGTACATTTCAAAAGCTTTCACTTGATAGTGACACTGATGTTAGATCAGGCACAGAGCTGGGAGAGGAATGGATAACATGGGGGCTAAAGTTAACCTAAGAAGATTTGAGTTAGGCTCTGGACCTGCAACATTCCAACTTCTCTGTAATCTTTGAAGTCCTACTAAGTTGACCAGCTTGCAGACAGTTCAGTGGGAGTTTCAGCATCTTTCCCAGACTGTGATTCACAGTGTCCCCTGTTGGCCAAGCATCACATTTGTGCATGTGGAGGGGGCCCATATTATTTATTAAATATTATAATAATATAATGTCTCTCGGTGCTGCGAAGGCTCATTCCTAGGATCTGATGTAGATGATGCTTTGTAGTAGGTGGGACAGCAGTGTTCAGGAAAGAAGATCAGCTGGTAAAGCCATTAAAGGAAATAAAAAAACTCCTGGATCATATCATTAAAATCTATTAATCATTACTATATCAAAAACTAAAATAATCAAGAACATAGTCTGACCTAATGAAGTAAAAGTGGATGAAGAAAGTAGGCATCCAAACCAACCAAAAGTCCCCTGCATGTGTCATCAAGCTCCTTAGCCAGACTGACTACATGTTTGCCCCCTGTGTCTACAGTCATTTGTTTCTTGTGGAACCTTTTATTTGATGTTTAGAGCACTTGAACTAGTTCATTATCCTTTAACTCTAATTTTTCTTCAGGCCAGTTTGATTCCATAGCTATAATTTCATATGAAGTGGCTCACTCTAATTCTAGAAAAGATTGGTTTTCAATACCTAAATTACTATAATTTTTATTTCTAGGTAATAACTTATCTGTTCTAATATCTTGGTATTGTACTAGATTCTAGTTTTGGAAGTAAATGAACATATAATAACTAGGGTATCATTTTTAATTCTTTCCCAACAAAATCGACATTTTTCAGTGCATGAAATATAATTTATGGCAGGTAAAGAAACAAGAGGTCAGACCTGTGAGGTCAGGATTCCATATGTTCTGTGGATATAACCAAAGCTTGTTTCTCATTTCATGGTCAGAGAGGGAAATGGGACTCCAGTAGGGGTCATTTTGAATATTGCCCATCTGTTTCCCCTGGGCAGGATACAAGTATTTTATTCAGTATTTTCCTAATCCCAGACAACTACAGAATACTTTGAAGATTAATTTAATCAGGGAACATGTGCTCTTAAAGTGAAGTGCCTTTAATTACAAACTATCTATTCTTTTCCATAATTGAGGTTTTCCATTAAATTTCCATAGACCATTAGCCCTAGCCGCTGCATGAAGAAGCATTGGCCATTGCCCCATAGCTACCCCAGAGTCCATCAGTATTAGCATTCTCAACAATCCTTGCTGAGTCAAAGTAGAGGCTCTTTCCCATCTCTGAGTTTGGGAGTAATCCTGGATAGTCTGCCTCATGTTTTTGACCCATTCATGTAATACATCATTTTCCTTTGAAAGAGGTTCTCCACATTTTCCCTCTTCTTGGAATATCATTACCTCTATATATCCTATTTTTAAAAGTGAGTCCTTTTCTAAGGAATGTCTTTCTTCATTTGCAGTGAATTCAGCTTGTCCTAGAATTCCTGGTCTAGCACCTATACCCCCAGTAAGGTCTCTTTTGGCTCTGGCACCTGACCAATTTTGGTTAATTCATTATGAATGTCTTTGCCATTGGAGACTAATAGCTTTTGTACAGTTTGGATAAAAAGAGTCAACCGCAAATCTCTGATTTTTCTATACAAGAGTCAAGAAAGTAGAAGTTACTCCAAGGTAAGCAGAAGTCTGAGTGTGTCACAGAGCCTCCCAGAGCCTTTCGGGCCTGATAGCAGTATACATCATCTGGAATTTGGGTCAACCAAGTTACTCCTATGAGTTGGAGTTCATGTGATTGGTGGATTTCATTAGGTCCCATACTGTGAGGTATCCGGCCACATTTACAGGGCAAATGATCATTAGGGAAGGTTATACTGTGGCAGGAAACACAGGCGGCTGCAATAGCTTGACTGTTATATCCAGGTATCTGCAGTACCTTGTCATCTCCAATATCATTGGCAGCATAGTAATCTGATTGTCTGCACCCAGTTAAAATTCTTCCCTTTTCCTTAATGGGAAAATTTTCTATCGCATTGGACACAGGGGTTGTGACTTTAAAAATAGAGATATCTCCAAAAGGGAATTCCCTTGGGCAGATTTAAATTAGAGCTCTATCAGTCCGAAACCTGACGTTTTTCTTTATCCAAATAAATTATACTACAGCACTCAGGAGATAAAGGCAGGTGGATCTCTGTGAAATCAATATACATAGCAAGTTCCAGGCCAGCTAGGGCTACAGGGAGACCCGGTTGCAACAAACAAACACTACCAACTCTTACTGAGGAATAAGGAAATTCTGTCCTGCAGGTAGAATCTTTGAATCTTTCCAACATAAAGACTTGGTTCAAGAAAGATAGGAGATTTGGGCACACAAACAGGCATAGTAAAACATGGTTCACAAAAGGTGCAGTATTATAAAAGTCACTATTAAATTCATCATCTAAGAAAGTATACTAAAGTAATTTTCAGATTTCTCAGAAAATTTATAAATCAAACCCTAATATATATTATGTGATATATTAATATGTCATATATATATATATATTAGGATTAGGGTTTTAGTTCGTCTAGTTTTTGACTAATGGATGATTCAGTAGAAAGTGAATATCATCCAGCAGCTCTGAAGTCCACGTGGATGTGTTCTCAGGAAGCTTGGTGCATCTTTGAGGTGGGAAATATGAAACAAAGAGTCTCACCCTTGAAGTCTTACAACACATGAGGTCGTTAAAAGTACCTTATAAAGTCTTTCCCAACAATTCTGGAGGAATACTTGATGTGGTGTCTTTTCCAATAGACGCAGTCACCTGATTCTAGTTTGCTCAGTTCTTTATTTCCCGGGAGCTCACTGTGGAAAGATTCTACAACCAATTTTGAATTTTTAGTTGTCATTTTCATAAGTCACTTACAGTAGTGCATAATAGCTCCCTTTAACAGAGATGGTTCATATAATCCTTCATCCATTCTCACAGTCCAGTGACTATTTCAAAAGGAGATAATTGATGTTTTCCAAAAGGGGTAAATCTAAGATTTAGGAGAACTCATGGAAGCTTTTGGCCAAGGGAGACCAAAAGCTTCAGTCACCTTTGCCAGTTGTTTTTTATAGCACCATTTGCTTGCTCGGCCAATCCAGAGGATTCAGGGTGGTAAGCACAGTGAAAATGTGTGATAAGCCAAATTTTGCAGATAGATTTAAACAGTTGTCCAGTGAAATGTGTTCCAAGATCACTATGTAATTTAGCAGGGATGCCCCAAGTTGGAATAATTCTAATGGAAAATTTCCTAGTACTAAGGCAGTGACTTTCCAGCAAGGAAATATTCAGCCCAATGGAAAAATACACAGACCAGTTTCAAGATATATTTATATCATTGTGCTGGAATCATTTGGATAAAGAGAAACTGCCAGGTTTCAAATGGCCCATTCAGTAAAAGGAAATGCCCTTGTATCACATGAAGGGGATTATCAGTGTTTTGTGTGAGCAAATAGGTCATCTTGAGGATATCTTGGGAGCTATTATTGGGGAAGGCTTCAAAAAACATTTTTTGCCCCAAGAGACCGTATTCTCATGTGACCAAGGAGTTAAACTATGTATTTCAGAAAAGAACATTGGGTGCTTAGGGGTGTATGGACTTCCCATTTGGACCAACCAAAGATTACTCTGGAAGTTGAGATTATAACTCTTCTGTTCTTAGTTGTCCTTTTCTTGCTGTGGAGTCATCTTCTGAGCAAGAGGAGGAGGAAGAGATAGAGTGGGCATAGCAGACAGGACAGGTTCTCTCAGGATACACAGCTCCATGTAGTGCTTTACCAGCCCAGTTATTACCCTTTGCTTCTTCAGTGTTCATTTTAAAGTGTCCTGGGATTTTACTGGCCATGTCTTCCAACCACTATGCCGGCAAGCTATAGTCACACCTCCTTCCCATGCTCATCAAGGAGTCGATGGGGCAGTCAATGGGGAAATCGGTTACCTTCTCATGCAATCAATTGAGCTTAGCTGCATGTGGGGGAGGGGCTAAGGATATATAAGCTGAGAATGCCATGAAGCACCTCTCTTGCCATTTTGTGTAGCTGTTGGGCAGTTACAGGATGTATATTTGAGTGTGGACTTTCCAGTGCAGCCATAAGTGAGAGGGGGCACTCTTCTATAAATAAATCCCCACCCTATACTCTGTTAGCAAGCCTGATAAACTCGTTAGAATTTTCCAGAAAAAAAAAAAGCTAATGGAAACCTTCATTATTCCACCAAAGTTGACCCCACATTGGCAAATCCTTTGGTCTTTGATTTTTTTTTTTTTTTTACAAAAACTTTACTGAGAATTTCATCCATGCATATAAGGTGTTTTAATCAAATCCATGTCCACTCCCTCCCCTTCAACATTCCCCCCTCTGAAGAGGTAACCCTAAAATCTTTAAGGATTAGATACAAGCTCCCAAATACTTTTGACATTTTTAGCCTCGGAACAGAGTATGTTGCTAACAGGCCCAAGGACATTTTGACTTTTAGCCAAGAAACTGGCTACATTTCTTTGAGGTCTTTTTACCCTAACTGCCTAACCAATTCCTACCTCCTATTCTTATCACGCCATCCTCTGAAGGGGTTACCCAAATTGCCAATAGGGAATAAAGACACCGACCGCTCTGGCTTCTTCCATGCTGAACAGGGACGCAGGGTGAAGCAATTGGAGTACCCCTTCAATGGGTCTATTTAAAATGACTCCCAAATTGCATAACTCTTGTCTCTAAAGGGAGAAGAAAGTCCTTGAATCATGAATGGGAGATGTGAAGGAGAGGTAAAGGCAAGAGTAATCAGCATTATAAATTCTAGACAAGGAACTAGAAAAAAGTCAGAACAGGGCAATTTTGAAATGTTCATATGAGAGTCCATTGGAGTTCCTTGGCAAGGGCTTCCAAAAGCATCCTTCTATTGGGTTCTTCCTCATTTTTCTTTTGTCTTCCAAGGCTGGACTAGTTGGTTGGGAAGAGTGGCTGGGAAGAGGGGGGGGGTATTTAGGTGAGGGGCCAGGGACCCTGCTTGGCACTCCTTTAATGAATGAGCACAACCATCAGCAAGCCCACTTGTGACTATGTTGAGTGATCAGGCTCAGCTGAAATTGTGATGGTAGTTATTTCGTGTAGAAAGACTGTTGTATATCATCATCTATTAAAAGGACCAGGAATTTAAAAGGATTTGGTGCTAGGAGACACATATGGGGGAGAACATATGTAGTTTATTTTTCTGAGTCTGTGTTACTTCACTTAGTATAACAGTTTCTAGATCCATCC
>NW_008332644.1:2690556-2692215 GCF_000622305.1 Nannospalax galili | reverse complement strand
TTATCCACTCATCAACTGGGGGACACTTAAGTTGCTTCCATCTCTTAGCTATTGTGAAAAGAACAGCAACAAACATGGATGTACATGTGCAATAGGATGAGTTCTTTGGGTATATGCCAAGGAGTGGGATAACTGGGTCAAATGGTAGATTCATTTGTAGTTTTTTTTAAGAGTTCTCCACACTGCTTTCCATAGGGGTTGAACCAGTTTGCAGTCCCACCAGCAGTGGATGAGTGTTACCCTTTCCCCACATCCTCTCCAACACTTGGTATCATTTGTTCTCTAGATCTTAGCTAGTCTGACTGGGGTAAGATGAAATCTTAAAATTGTTTTAATTTGCATCTCCCTAATTACTAATGATGCTGAACACTTTTTGAGATGTTTCTTAGCCATCTTTATTTCTTCCTTTGAGAACTCTCTGTTTAGATATTTAGCCCATCTTTTAATTGGGTCATTTGGCTTCTCACTTCTTTATTTATTGAGTTCTTTATATATTCTGGATGTTAAACCTCTGTCACTGGTGAAGACTTTTTTCCCATTCTGTGGGTTTTCTCTTCACTTTTTTTATTGTTTCTTTTGCTGTACAGATGCTTTTAATGAGGTCCCACTTATTGATTGTTGACCTTAATTTCTGAGCAACTTCTGTCTGATTTAGAAAATCCTTTCCTACACCTATATTTTTTTAAGTTACTTCCAATATTTTGTAAAGTATTACCTATGTTTTCTTTTAATAGTTTCAGAGTTTCAGGTTTTATGTTGAGGTCTTTGATCCATTTGGAGTGAGTTTTGTGCAGCATGAAAGATAAGGTTCCAATTTCATCCTTCTGTAGGTGGAGATCCAGTTTTCCCAGCACCATTTGTTGAAGATACTGTCTTTCCTCCATTGTGTGTTCTTGGCACCTTTGTCAAATATTGGGTGGCTGAAATTGCGTGTACTCAGGTTTGGATCTTCAACGATGTTCCATTGATCTATGTGTCTGTTTTTGTGGCTGTTTCTATGACTTTGGCCCTGTAGTATATTTTGAGATCTGGTATAGTAATCCCCCCAGTATTGCTCTTTGTGCTCAGGGTTATTTTGGCTATCTGGGGTCTTTTATGCCTCCATATGAATTTAACGATGGATTTTTCTAATTCTGTGAAGTATGTCACAGGGACTTTGATTGGGATTGCATTGAATCTATATGTTGCTTTTGGTAGGATGTTCGTTTTCACATTATTAATTCTTCCAAGCCATGAACAAGGGAGGTCCTTCCATCTCCTGGTGACTTCCTCAATCTCTTTCTTTAATGATTTAAAATTTTCATTGTAGAGATCTTTGGTGTCTTTCATCAGATTTATTCCAAGATATTTTAATTTTTTGCAGCAATTTTGAATGGGAGCATTTTCCTGTATTCCTTCTCCTGTTGCGTGTTATTGTTATGTAGAAAGGCTACTGATTTTTGTAGATTGGTTTTATAACCTGCCACTATACTGCAAGTGTTGATCGGTTCTAGGACTTTCCTGGTGGATTTTTTTGGGAGATCTTAGGTATAGTATCATATTATCTGCAAAAAGTGATAGTTTGACCTCTTCCTTTCCAATTAGTACTTCTTTAATTTCCTTCTCCTGTTTTATTGCTCTAGCAAGAGTTTCAAGCACTATGTTGAAAAGGAGTGGACA
>NW_008332644.1:2680011-2690202 GCF_000622305.1 Nannospalax galili | reverse complement strand
TCTATAATTTTCTTTTTTGGTTGTGTCTTTACCTGGTTTGGGTATTAGAGTGATGCTGGCTTCACAGAAGGAATTTGGGAGTTCTCCCTGTTTCTATCATTTTGAATAATTTAAGTAGTATTGGTTGGTGTCTTTCTTTAAATGTCTGGTAGAATTTTGCTGTAAATCCATCTGGGCCTGGGCCTTTTTTAGTTGGGAGGCTTTGTATTACTGTTTCGATTTCCTTATATGTTATGGGTCTGTTTAAACTGCTTTAACTTTGGAGGTTCCCATTATTTCAGATATCCATCCATTTCTTTTAAATGTTTAGATTTAGTAGCATATAGGTTTTTAAGATATTCCCTTATAATGGTTTGGATCTTTTGGGGGTGTCTGTTGTGATGTTTCCCCTTTCATCTCTGATTTTGTTGATTTGGATTTGCTCTTTCTTTTCGTTAACTGGGCTAAGGGTCTGTCTAGCTTGTTTAGCTTTTCAAAGAACCAGCTCTTATATTCACTGATTCTTTGTATTGTTTTCTTTGTATTTCATTAATTTCTGCTCTGATTTTTGTTATATCTTCTCTTCTGCTGGGTTTGGGTTTCATGTGTTCTTGCCTTTCCAGTTCCTTGAATTGCAGTGTTAGGTCATTTATTTGGGCTCTTTCTAATTGGTCTTTGATTTCTTATTCCTATTTTTCACCCCTTACATAACCTGCTTCAAGTTATTTCTGGAAAAAAGTGTGTTAAAAAATTTCCTCTCTTTGGAATAATAAAAAAGTAGAATAAATAAATAAAATTTTAAAAATTAAATGTCCTAGGATTTTAATGATGGTTGTTTGGACAAATGAGTCGCATTCAGCCATTCAGAGATCTGTTGGCTATATTAAATAGGTTGACCAGAAGCGGTGAGAAATCCTTTGTCTCCACAGCATGCCATAATTATGCACCACTCCAAATGCATAGCAACTGTCTGCATAGATATTAACTCTTTTGTTTTCTGCTAAAAGGCATGCTCTAGTTAAGACTATGAGTTCAGTCATTTGAGCAGATTTAATCTCAGGTAAATGAGCACGTTCAGTTATATCAAGAGTTGCACATCCTGTCTGAAAATGACCTTTTTCATCTTGCAAACAAGAACCATCAGTAAATAGAATCAACTCTGCATTTTTGATAGGTAATAGTTCTTTCCTCGGGGAAAGAGGTATATCAGTTATTTGAGTACAGTCATGTTTATCCTCTTCCAATTCATCTAAGGGGTTAAGGTAGCAGGATCTCAAATCTCCAAAGGGACATTTGGAGATGAAAGCAACCTATAGGAAGTTACTCAATTCACAGAGTAATGCTGGTTGTGATGGAAATTTAGCAAAAGTTCTATGGAAAGAGGCAGATCAGTGGTGAGAGGAGAGCCTAAAGTGACTCCTTTAGTTGTTTTTAGTAAAGTTGCAGGGACAGAGATGGCTCTCACACAGGGAAGATGTCCTCTGGATAGTGGATCTAACTGTTGACTGAAGTATCCCAGAAATTTGGTTTAAAACTGTCTTCAGAGTTTTAATTGATGTCTCTTTCTCCAGGCCTAGCTTTATGGTATCTGGCAGGTCCTGTTCAAGCTTGTTGTATACTGGCTGGCCAATTAATAAAAAGTTTGAAATTCAATGTCAACAACAACTAGTTAGTCTTAAGAATCCACTTAATTGCTTTTTGTTCAGGGGTGGGGATTTCTAATAGCAGAATTATGGTCAGAATTTATGAGCAATACTGTGGAAGCCACTATATGACCCAAATATTTAACTTCCTGCTGTCAAAGTTACATTTTGTCTTTTTATATTTTATAGCCCTTCTTAGGTAGTTGCTGTCATAAGAAGATTGTGTCTCATGACTGGAGAGGTCTTACTATATTCTAAATATGTATCCTTATATTTATAGACAAGTGGATCTCTTACCACTCCTCAAATAAGTTTCTTTTGCAACAAATAGAGACATTGCAAAGTTCTATGAAAGAAAGTCCCCGAAAGAACTCCTGCACCTTGAACTGAACTTCCTGCAAGGCTCACCAACTGATTATCACTCCAGAGATTGTGGAGAGTCTGGAATGTTGCAGATCCAGAGCCTATTCACAAAGCATCTGGGGATATGGTATCTTTAACCCATAAATAGCCAAACATTGCCTACCTCTGTTCCTGAATTAACATTCTTATGACCAATAAAGTGTATTAACTTAGCAGGCCACCAGCTCTCACCAACCAAAAGGCTAAGAATGTCATCAGATAGCATCTGAGACCTATAGTAGAAACTGCCTACTTTGCTAAGACCTGCCTATTGAATGTATCAACCAATGTATTTGAAAGGTGTCTTGATTTATGACTTTTCTTTGTTCTGTTACTATAAAAATGTAATGTAACTGTTACCACGTTGGAACATGGAATTTGGGGTAACCTAAATCTGTGTTCCCGAGACATGGTCACTCATATTTGGCTCCAAAATAAATTATCTTTTTTATAAATTTTATTTATTATTTTTATTTTATGTGTATGTGTGTATTGCTTGCATGTAGGCAATACATGCATACACAGAATAAATTATCTTTTATCCCCTTTGATGGGAGAGATATGCTTTTGCATTGACAGTTCCTCAACTTGTCATACACAGAGAGTATGTGCCCATGAGGTCCCCAGTCCTAAGTGACACATCTACAATGCAACCTCTTCACCTAAGGCTCAGGGAACATCTCAGAAGAGGGGGTGGAAAAAATGTAAGAGCCAGAGGGACAAGACACCTGCTTCTAGTTAATGCATTCTAAACATGTGGGGAAGTTACACCAATGAAATCTCCACAGTATAGTAGTCTAACAAGATATGCATAATGACAAAACCAGTTGACATGCCACGTGGGCTGGGTAAATTTTCACAGGGTCCAACCTCAAGATGAAGAACTACAGGATGCTGAGGAAGGGAGAATCAGTTTTCTCCAGGGACTAGCTCCCTAAAAGGCTATCTAATCCCAAGTGGGCATCCCTAAACACAGGTATACCTGACAACACTAGATGGACTCAGTGTATCATGTATGAAATTCTCAAAAATAAAATATATTTTTAAAAGATATCTGTTTTTAAGACCGGCATCATATGGGGAAGAACACAGCAGCTAGTCATCCTCAATTGAATTTAAGAAGATTCATGAAAAAAATTGTACACCTTGTAAATCAGATTTAAGAGCTTGAGAAAAGTACGTGGGACTTTCAGTGTATCCCTGTGGCATCACAGCCCACATGTACTACCGTTCGTCTTGCATGAAGGCAAACAAAATAAGCTGTTTGATGCAACAGGGATGCAAAACAAAAACAACAACAGCAAAAGGCACTGCAAAGATCTGTTACTGAAAAATAGGCTGTATTGAGAAGAATATTAGATAACAATGTGTGGGGATTAGGTACCACTAGATGGCAAAGAATGGCAACCTTATTTATAGCCCAGAGGTTTGCACAAATCTCCATTCACTTCCATATGGCTTCTTTATAGATAATATTAGAGCATTGCAAGGGCTGGTGCAAGGGATTATAAACCCCTTTTCTTGGTTTTCTTCTATGATGGGTTTGATTCCTATTAGGGCTTCTTCCTTCAACGGGTATTATTTTAAGTTTGGTAAGGGTTTGCTTTTGTCTACAGTTATTTCAATCAGGGCAGCTGATCTGATTCATCATGTCTGGTGAGGATTTTGTCCATAATTCCTCTGGAACTTATGAAAGGAGGTTATCCATTTCCTCCTGTGAGATCTTTGTTGACTCCTTCATAAGTGGCATGAAGAAAATGGGGCCCTGGAGATTTCCATTGTCCCTTAAGTGCAGGACCATTCCTCCCTTTCAGGAGAAGGAGATATGGACATTTTGTATTTCCAGAAAGCCACATCATAACAAGTAGATAGGGGCACAATGTATGATACCTACAGATTCTCCTACTTGAAATCAGAGGGTTTGTCTTAAAAGCAGTTATGGGCAGCTTAGAAACTTCCTCCATTTAAATTGTATTTTCATTCTGAGGGATAGAGTTTTTAAACATTGTGGTATTTAAAACAAATAGTGTTGACCCAGTATCTACTAGGGCCTTTGCTTCCTCTTAGTTAATAATTATCTCTATCTCTCTCAAGGTATTAGTAAGGTATAGGAATGACTTTAATAAAATGGACATGATCTAAACTGATGACTTTTAATTAACCTTGGCAAACTCACTGAACCGTGTACTCTTGTGATCTGGGCACCTGATCTTGTTTCCTGGGAACCCCAACTTGCTACTCCACTCAAAGAGATAATGAATGCATATGAAGACTGAACCTATTAGAGCACTGAAAGGCAAATCAAGGAAGATGGAGAAGTGTTGCTTGTCCTTGTGTCCATGAGATATTTTGGGCGTAGGGATAGAAAGGCAAGACTGTCTGTTAAGATAAGGGTCCAGTCCAAGCTTGTACCTCCCAACTGAAGTCAAGTTTGAGGTGACTCTTTAAAACTAAGGAGCCAGGCTGTTTTGCTCAGGTAACAGTAGTGGGCATGGTAACACTACAGAAAGGAGATTAGGACTCCCTCAGAGCAGCCCTATTCTAGCATGGTTTTTGTTTCAAGGTCTCTCAGAGGCCTGCTATTTTTCGGGAGAGAGGATTCATTTCAGTTTCTTATAATCTCTTGAAACGGCCAGGCCTTTTACAATATTTACAAATTACTTTGTCTTTTTCAAGACAGAAGGAATTTGTAGGTTTCTTTGCTCTGGAGCTTAACTCTTTTAATTGTAAACTCATAATTTTGGTAGTGATGTCCTATTTTCCTTTTTTATAGTAGTTCTTGAAAGCTGGTCTGCTAAAGTAACAAGAGCATGTGTGGGAAGCAAGGCCCAGGTTATATTATTCCTCTTTCCCAAAGTTGCCATATTTTCTTTTAGCCCTTCCATAAATACAGAATTCAATAAGACATTGCTTCTGTGATCCTCAGAGTTCTCAGAGGGAATGCCTGAGTGCTGTTTAAATGTTTTTACAAATTGGATGTAGAAATCAAGTTCACTTTCTCCTGGCCTTGTCTTACATTGCTGTATTTTGGCCCAGTCAATAAATTGTGGGAATAATTTTGGTATCACAGCACAGAGGCAGTTTCCTAACTCACAGCAAACTATTTTAGCATCAGCATCTGTTATAGTGGCAGGAAGCCCTTGGGAGGAGAAATCTCATCATGAGGATAGGAATCTCTTGCCTGGATGAAGATCTTAACTTTCCAGTTTTTCTGAGTTAGTCTCCTGGTCATGGGACCACCCCTAGGAAGGAGGGTTTACCTTAAGTCACGCTAGAGATAAGTGAAATACCTAGTGTGTTAATGAGGTGGTGAACTTTTCCTGCCTGAAATTTCCACCCCCAAAGTCAGTGCTTCTGGACTGGGCCACAGACATGTGGCTCTCAGTAGGTCTGTCTGCTTTTCTGAAGTCTTCAGAAAAGTGTACCTCTCCCTTCCCTCTTTGTATCTCTTTTCTAACCATACTTTCCTAATGCTTTGGGCTACCCTAATGCTTGGAGTTTCTTTTCTTTATCTCTAACATTCCCTTCCCCACCCTGCCATGTGGCCACCATGGCTCTCAGCAGGCGTGGTTTTATGGCCTTTTTTCTTTACCTCTCAATTCTCTTCCTACTAAGATTTATGGCTTCTCCACCTGAGGATTTTTCTTTATGTTCTAAGAAAATTGTACTAAATCTCCCATTTGAGTCCATTCTTAAATTCTTCCCTTTTCATCTGTAAGTTTTATGATTTTATTTTTGTTACTTCTGAATAAAATTCTGTTGCACATATGTAGTACATTTTCCTTGCCCCATCATCAAGATATAAAGTGCCTTTCTGTATATACCCAGTAGTAGCACAGCTGAGCCGTGTGGTAGTTCCATTTCTAGGTTTTTGAGAAACATCCAGACTACTTTCCAGAGTGGTTGCCTTAATTGACACTTCCTCCAACAGTGTATAAGAGTTCCATCATCCCTACATACACACCAACATTTGTTGTCATTTATATTTCTGATAATGGTCATTCTGATTGGGATGAGATGTATGCCCATTAGTTTTTATTGTCAACTTGACACAACTGAGTCACCTGGGAAAAGGGACCTCAACTGAGGGATTAACTAGATCAGATTGACCTGTGGGCATGTCTGTGGGACATTGCCGCAATTTCTGGGTGATATAGAAGGGCCCAGTTCACCCTAGGCAGGTGGTCCTTCTTGTATAAGAAAGCTACCAAAACACAAGCCAGAGAGTGAGCGGTAGTGAGCAGTCGTCCATCCTCTGTGGTTCCTGCCTTGAGTTCTTGCCCTGGCTTCCCTCAGTGCTGGGCTGTGACCTGGAAGTGCAAAAATGAAATAAATTAAAGTTGATTTTGGTCAGTGTTCTATCATAGCAACAGAAAAGAAGGTAGAGCAGAAATTGGTACCAAGAAATGGGATTATTGCTGTGATTAACTCTTTTTAAACTATTTAATAACCACGTACTTAGAAAAAGCATTTCATTACATCAGCATTGACATAGTCAATAACAATTTTCTGAGCTAGGCTGCATCTCTTACAAAATTAGCTGTACATTTTTAGGTTTACAGTTGAATTATTACAGTTATACAATACTGTACTCCATATAAACCCTATAAGACATAAAATTAAATGAGGTCTTAACCTTTAAAAAAGATCTCCATTTCATTATTAAAATTCAGTTTCATGTAGAAAACTTCATTTTTAATGCAATTGACATTAAAATGTTTGCACATGCATTTCTAATCTCTATATATCTGATTATTACTAGTTACAGTAGGTTACTTTCTGAGCTCCTTGGCATCTAAGCATGGATATAAAGTCATCAGGTAGATTTCAATAATAATGTTTTTCACATCTCCTAATTATTAAGGAGGAAATTTTTATGCTTTGAAGAACTATTATTTTTTTAATCATTATACTTTTTAAATTTTTAATAACAACATGATTAGAAGCTTTTCACTACAGCTTTAACATATTCAGTAACACACTCCAGAGCCATAGTACATCTCTTTCACAAGTGGGTGCAAGTTTCTAGGTTCACAGTTGAATTAATATAGTTATATATTATTGAATTCAGTATAAGCCCTGTAAGACATAACATTGGATGAGTTTTTAACCTTTAGAAAAGATCTCCATTTCATTTTAGTTGTTCCTTGCAGACAGACTCATTTTTGCTACTAACACTGAGATGTTGGTGCTTGCATCTCTAATCTGTATGTATCTGATGATTACTAGTCATACTTGGTTGCACTTGGATCCTTGGCACCTGTGTATATCTATAGAGTCATTAGGCAGATTTCAATGGTGTTGTTTATCACCTCTACTAATTAGCATGACATAAATTTCCATGCTTCCTCCTCAAATATAATACATTTTTTTTAATTTTGTTGATTTCTGTGTGTGTGTGTATATATCACACAGAACATACCAAACCATCTCATTCGACTATACACCCACTTCCCAGATAGCATGCTCCCATAGCCTCCTTCCTCCCACTAGAGCCCTTACACTCTGATATCCCTGCCACTGTATGCTGTGTTGTTGACACCCCAGCCATTCCCCATTACCTGCCCTTCTGGTGAATCTAATCAGCCTGTCTAGAGGTCTTTGTTTTTTTAGAAGAGTCAGCTGTTCCTCATCTAGCAGTAACCAGTTGTCAATATTCCTTTAGACAGAACTAGGGTCCACTGCTCACCTTCCCAGCTCTATGCTGGGTTACTATCTGGGAGTCCCTTGGGCCACCCTGGCCAACAACTCAAAAGAAGTTATTGCCTGTCTGGTATTGTTACTCATTATGTAGCCTTTAGCTATGCATATGGACTATTAAGAAATTATATTGGCCCCTTTAATCTTCTATTATACTTTCCTTTTGGGGATTTAAGGCCATATAGTTGGCCCAGATAAACCAATTTATTTTTATTCTTGAGGTCGTTTGAGGATCTGTTCCTCAGGGGTCACATGGGCTTGGGAGGAGCCCCTGGCTCCTTTCTTTTACCAGTTCTGCCTATGTGAAGGTAAGCCAAAGATCCTACTCGACCATGGTTTTGCTTCGCTTGGAAGCATGGAGGAAATGATTCCTCTCTGTTGACCCTCCTCTTTGTAGACTGGACACTGGTTCAAGTCCATCTGGAGGGGTCTCCTCAGCCTCCTTGATCAAGAGGACAGGTGACCCACGACCATTACAGGACATTATGAGAGATGCTTATAGTCCCCTGGAACTAATCGACACAGGAGGGCAAGGAGCAAAAAGTGTCCTTTATGTTCCTCTGACCAAATTATTTTAGGCCTCAAAGTATGTCTGTTAAATACGTGAGAAGGTTAGTTCCACCAGACTGGTACTTTTAATTACTGTGTGTCATGTAGATAAATCTTGGGCAAAGACCAATTATCCTCAGATAAAGCTTACTTAGACATATATTTCTTGATCTGCCATGTATAATTTGTCAGTAGGTTGTAGGACTAATATGGTTCCCTCTGGTTTTCAAAACTAGCTAGGCATTATCTCTCACATTGTCTCACCCCTCCATCATGCTTTTCCCACTTAAGGTGCCCCCATTTCCCCACCTTCCTCCCTTAATAATACCCTTCTCCTATGGGTCTACCTCTCTTGAGCTCCTTCTTTCCCTTTATCCCCTAGGTGTCTTGGATACCCTTTCCTCCCACCTCCCTTGAACTAACCCAATATTTATTCATATCTCCCTTATTAAGGCCTGTTTCCTACTGTTCTTCTCTTTCAGGTTCTTTCTTTTCCTTTATCACCCTATTTCCTTTCCATTATCCTGGTTCCTGTAGTTATGTCTGGATACATACTCACTTATCAGGATTTGGTTCTAGGATCCACATATGAGGGAGAACATGCATCGATTTTTTTTCTGAGTCTATGTTACTTCACTTAGTATAATAGTTTCTAGTTCCATCCATTTACCTGCAAATTTCATGATTTCATCTTTCTTTACTGCTGAGTAAAACTCCACCGTATAAATGAACCACATTTTCATTATTCACTCATCGGTTCAGGGACACTTAGGTTGCATCCATCTCTTAGCTATTGTGAAAAGAGTAGTAACAAACATGGATGTACAAGTGTCTCTGCAATAGGATGAGTTCTTTGGGTATATGCCAAGGAGTGGTATAACTGGGTCAAATGGTAGGTTCATTTGTATAGTGCTCCCCTTTCCCCACAACCTCTCCAACATTTAGTATCATTTGTTTTCTTGATCTTAGCCAGTCTGACTGGGGTGAGGCGAAATCTTAAAGTGGTTTTAATTTGCATTTCCCTAATTATTAGTGATGAACATCTTTTAAGATGTTTCATAGGCATCTTACTTCTTCTTTTGAGAACTCTCTGTTCAGCTCCTTAGTCCATCTTTTAATTGGGTTGCTTCTTGTCTTGGTTCTCTGTTTTTTGAGTTTGTTATAAATTCTGGTTATTAAACCTCTTTTGGATGTGTCGTTGGTGAAGATTTTCTCCCATTCTGTGGGTTTTCTGTTTGCTTCCATGGTTGCCTACATTGATATACAGAAGATTTTTAGTTTAATGAGGTTCCACTTGTTAATTCTTGCACCTGTTTCATGAGCAATTGATGTTCGGTTTAGAAAATCCTTTCCTACACCTATGTCTTGTAGGCTTTTCCTAGTGGTTTCTTCTAACAGTTTCAGAGTTTCAGGCTTTACATTGAGGTCTTTGATCCATTTGGAATTGACTTTTGTGCTGGGTGAAACAGGGTGAAAGATAGGGGTTTAGTTTCATTCTTCTACAAGTGGAGATCCAGTTTTGCCAGCACCATTTGCTCAACATGCTGCCTTTCCTGCATTTGATGTTCTTGACGCCTTTGTCAAATATCAGGTGGCTGAAATTGCATTTGCTCTTATTTGAGTCTTCAATTTTGTTCCGTTGGTCTATGGGCCTATTTTTGTGCCAGTACCATGTTGTTTTTATGACTATAGCTCTGTAATACTGCTTGAAATATAGTATAGTAATCCCCCATGGCATTGCTCTTAGTGCTCAGGGTTGCTTTGGCTAGCCAAGGTCTTTTGTGCTTCCATATGAATCTTAGGATGGTTTTTTCCAATTCTGTGAAAAATATCATGGGGATTTTGATTGGTATTGCATTGAATCTATAAATAACTTTTGGTAGGATGGTCATTTTCACAATATTAAGATGGAGGTCCT
>NW_008332644.1:2675802-2679971 GCF_000622305.1 Nannospalax galili | reverse complement strand
CTCAATTTCTTTCTTTAAACATTTAAATTTTTCATTGTAGAGCTCTTTAATCTCTTTGGTTAGGTTTATTCCGATATATATTTGCAGCTATTGTGAAGGGGAGTGTTTCCATGTGCTCTTTCTCTGCTTGCTTATTATTGGTATATAGAAAGGCTACAGATTTTTGTAGGTTAATTTTGTAAGCTGCCACTATACTGAACATGTTAATAATTTCTTGGAGTTTTCAGGTGGAATTCTTGGTGTCTATTAGATACAGTATATCATCTGCAAAAAGGGATAATTTGAGCTCTTCTTTTCTAGTTAGGACTCCTTTAATTTCCTTCTCCTAACTTATTCCTCTAAAAAGTGGAGATAGTGGACATCCTTGTCTGGTTCCTGATTTTAATGTGAATACTTCCAGTTTTTCTCCATTTAGAATGATGTTGGCTGTGGGTTTGTTGTATACAGCTTTAATTATGTTGAGGCATGTTCCCTCCAGTCCAAATCCTCCTAGGACTTTGAACATAAATGCATGCTGAATTTTGTCAAAAGCCTTTTCTGCATCTATTGAGATGACAATATCAATTGATCTTTGAGCCCATTTATATGATTAATGATATTTATTGAGTTGCATATATTGAACCAGTCCTGCATCTCTGGGATAAAGCTTACTTGATCATGATGAATGATCTTTTTATTGTGTGTCTGTATGTGGTTTGCAAGTATTTAGTTGAGAATTTTTGCATCCATGTTCATTAAGGATATGGGTCTATAGTTTTCTTTTTTGGTTGTGTCTTTACCCAGTTTGGGTAGTAGAGTGATGCTGACTTCATAGAACGAATTTGGTAGATAGAAGGAATTTGGAAGTTTTCCCTCCATTTCTATTGTTTTGAATAATTTAAGTAATATTGGATGTAGATCTTCTTTAAATGCCTGATAGAATTCTGCTCTAAATCCATCTGGTTCTGGGCTTTTTTTAGTTTGGAGGTTTTGTATTACTCTTTCAATTTCTTTTTGTGTTATGGGTCTGTTTAAGCTGTTAATCTCTCCTTGGTTTAGTTTTGGTGGTTCCTATGCCTTCAGGTAGCCGTCCATTTCTTTTAGGTTTTCAAATTTAGTAACATTTAAGTTTTTAAAGTATTCCCTTATAATGTTCTTTATCTTTCTGGTATCTGTTGTGATGTTTCCCCTTTCATCTGATTTTGTTGATTTGGAGGTGCTCTTCCTTTCTTTTTGTTAACTAGGCTAGCGGTCTGTCATTCTTGTTTATCTTTTCAAAGAACCAGCTCTTGGAATTGTTGATTCTTTGTATTGTTTTCTTTGTTTCAATTTCATTAATTTCTGCCCTGATTTTTGTTATTTCTTCTTGTCTGCTGTGTTTGGGTTTCATTTACTGTTGCTTTTCAAGTGTGGCAAGTTGCAATTTTAAGTCATTTATTTGTGTTCTTTCCGATTTTTTGATGTAGACACTTAGAACTATAAACTTCCCTCTAAGGACCGCTTTCAGCATGTCCCAGAAGTTTTGTTGTGTTGTATTGTCCTTTTCATTTAGTTCCAGGAATGCTTGTATTGCTTTCTTAATTTCTCTTTTGACCCATTCATCATTCAGGAGTGTGTTGTTTAATCTCCATGTGTTCACGTAGTGATCAGGGCTTCTTCTGGTGTTGATTGTAAGCTTTATTGAATTGTGGTGTGATAGAATGCATGGGATTATTTCAATTTTTTTGTATTTGTTGAGGTTTGTTTTGTGTCCCAGTATATGATCGTTTTTGGAGAAGGTTCCCTGGGGTGCTGAGGAGAAAGTATGTCCTTTGGTGCTTGGGTGGAATACTCAGTAGATGTCTGTTAATTCCATATCCATTTGATATATGGTATTGTATCATTCAGATGTCTCTCTGTTAACTCTCTGCCCTGTTGACCTATCTAATGGAGACAGAGGGGCATTGAAGTCCCCTACTAATAATGAGTTGGGATTAATCTGGATCTTAAAGTCCTGTAGTATTTTTTTTATGAAGTTGGGTGCACCAGAGTTTGGTGAATATATGTTCATGAATGTAATATCTTCTTGAGTCATTGTTCCTTTGACCAAAATGAAGTGTCCCTCTTTGTCTCTTCTGATCAGCCTTAGTTTAAAGTCTATTTTGTCAGATATTAGAATTACTACGCCTGCTTTTTTCTTAGTGCCATTTGCTTGGTATATTTTTTTCCATCCTTTCACTTTGAGATAGTGTCTGTCCTTGAAAGTGAGATGAGTTTCTTGCAGACAACAAAAAGATGGGTTTTGTTTCTTAATCCATTCACCTAGTCTGTGTCTTTTGACTGGGGAGTTCAGTCCGTTAATATTTAAAGTTGTTAATGAAAGATGAGTAATGAATCCTGTCATCTTTATTTGTTTACATTCTTGATATAGCTGTACTTTTGCACAGTTATACCTTCATTGGATTTCTTTCCACAACCCCTTGGGTATAGTCATTCCTTTCTTCAGCTCTTTGTATTGCTTCCAGAACTCTCTGAAGGGCTGGTTTTGTGGACATGAACTCCTTCAGCCTATTTATGTCATGGAAGATTTTCTTTCCCTTTGACTATAATAGACATTTTGGATGGGTATAGTAATCTGGGTTGGCATCTGTGGTCATTTAAAACTGGGAATGCTTTGGTCCAGGCTCTTCTAGCTTTCAAAGTTTTCACTGAAAAGTCAGCTGTAATCATAATGGGTTTTCCTTTATATGTGACCTGTTAGCTCTCTTTTGCAGCTTTCAGTATTGTCTCTTTGTTCTGTACATTTAGTGCTTTTACTATGATGTACTGAGGAGAGTTTCTCTTCTGGTGTGTCTGTTTGGTGTTCTATATGCTTCTTGTATTTGTATGGGCATGTCTTCCTTTAAATTTGGGAAATTTTCTTCTACAGTCCTGTAGAGGATCTGGTCCATACCATTATCCTGAGATTCTTCTCCTTCCTGTATGCCTATGATTTGCAAGTTTGCTCTTTTTATGGTGTCACACAATTCCTGCATATTCCGTTCTTGTGTTTTCTTAAATTTTTCATAATCTTTGCTTGAGTGGTCTAGTTCGTCCACTTTGTCTTCCAACCTTAATATTCTGTCTTCCACTTCATTCATCCTGTTGGTGTAGCTTTCTCTTATTGTTTCTAATTGGCTTATTGAGTGTTTCATTTCCTTCTTCATTTCAGGCTGATTATTCTTCAATATTTCTAACTCTTTTCTGAATTCATTCAGAAGTTTGTACCTATCGTTCCATGTCCTGCATTATCTCTAGGGGATTTTCATTGTACTCCTCTAGAGAACTATTGGTATATGGTGGGGATATGTTGTTTTGGTTTTTCATGTTATTATTTTTTTCTGTGATTTTGGCATGTGGATTTCTATTGTAGTTTCTGATTCTTGTGTGAGACTCAAGCCTTCAAGTTTAGGTCTGCTTCTTTTTATGAACCTTGTGTGACTTTGTGGTTTACTTTGGGGGCATGAAAAGCTCGTTCTTCAAAGCTTCCGTTTCTCTCTTCTGATTTTTATATTGGAGTGGCCAGATTTCTTTTGTCTTCAGGAGTTCCCACAGAGGCCCAAGCCAGATGAGGATCAGATGCTCTCAGCCTTTCTCCTAAGGTCTGGATCCCTCCAGGAAAGATTTTGGCCTCAGGAATTTTGGGGTTGGAGTGGCCTGGGACCCAGGCCCAGGAAAGATGCTGGTCTAGGACAGCTGGTGGTGGTTCCATACAGAAATGCCAAGGAAGATGGGGTCAGGAAGTGGCCCCAATGGCTCCTGGCGACTGCACTGAGGAGCTGGGTTGGTCTGGGTGCAAAGGATCAGGAAGAGGAAAGGTCAGTCCTGGTCTCCAGGAAAGAGGCTTGAGGGTACTGCAGGCCCAGTGAAGTAGAGGGAGGTGAGGGCAGGGCCAGGCCCAGAGTGCTCCTGGGGACCCGAGAAGGAACTGACTTGGTTTGGATGCAAAGGATCAGGAAACAGTGTTCGTTCCACAGGTGTCTGGGGTGCCAAGACAAGGAGTGGGACAGGACCTAGGCTAGGAGGAGAGCCTGGTGTGGGAGATGGGAGGGTGAATGAGGTTGGGGGAGTTAAGGCATGGAGGGCGCTGGACTTACCCCGGAGAGAGAAACCTGTGGGTCGCAGAGAGTTCTTAAGAATTTTTGTATTTCTATTCTTCAAGGAGATTAGTG
>NW_008332644.1:2641744-2675586 GCF_000622305.1 Nannospalax galili | reverse complement strand
TGGAGGCAGGAGCTAGAGCACAGGCCATGGAGGAATGCTGCTTACTGGCTTGTTCCCCAGGCCCCTGCTCAGCCTGCTTTCTTATGCAACACAGGCCCACCTGCCTAGTGGTGGCACCACCCACAGTGGGCTGGGCCTTCCCACATCACTCATCAAGAAGATGCCCTTCAGACATGGCCACAGGCCAGTCCAATAGAGGCAATCCCCCAATTGAGGCTCCCTCAGCCAGGTATGTTGAGTTGACACTAAAGCTATCCAGCACACTCTGTGGTGAAGTGTGTGTGTGTGTGTGTGTGTGTGTGTGTGTGTGTGTGTGTGTGTTTGTATCTGTTCTTGGTATCAGGGAGGATAATACTGACTTTACTAAAAAGTTTGGAAGCCTTCCTACTTCACGGAATATTTTGTATGGTATTGGTATTAGTTCTTCTTTGACTGTCTGGTAGAATTCTGCAGTCACTCTGAGTAACAAGAATTTATGTACTCCTGGTTGTGGTGGCACACACCTTTAATCCCAGCACTCAGGAGGCAGAGGCAGGTAGATCTCTGTGAGATTGAAGTCAGCCTGGTCTACATAGCTTGTTCCAGGTGGAACTACGCTACAGGGAGACCCTGTCTCAAAAATATAAAAAATAAATAAATATCAGAACAGAAATCAATGAAGAAAACATTACAAAGAGTCTAAGAGCTAGTTCTTCGTATGCATATATGTATATATATCTTATTGTTTAATGGATTATTCACACTCAAAAAAGTGAAACAATGCTTGCTTTAGCCTTTGAAAATCAAGTTGTTCTGAAGGAAGAGTACATCTTTTCTTACTTTGAATCACAGAGAGAAAAAAGTTCATGTGTTTTCATGAATCTCAAAAAGTTCATTGCTAAAAGCAGTCTTCCTTATGATTCACGTGAATTATTAATTATAGGTAATGAGGTATCTATCAGGATTCCAGAAAATCAGACTGCCCAAAGTTGAAGAGTGATTCTTTTGGCTTTGCTCCTAGAGAGAAGCTAACAAGAGACACTCTTTGAAACTAGTACAAAAACATTCTAAGTTGTATTTCTTGTTGCATGTGAATGCTTTATTCACAATATGAAAAGAAGGCTATTATAGCCTTTTAAAGAATCGCAAATTTTGAAGTAAGTAAGCATATTTCCTGCTTTAACTCCTGAGGAAAATTAAATTTCTCAGTCTTTGATGTAACTTAATTTCTGCCTATGTTATAAGCTCTTCCATGTAATTCAGGTGTATTTTCATTATAGATAAAGAAGCCTGCATTAGGACGACAAGACTCCCAGAAGTTTAAGTATGATTTTCTCTTTTGTTTTCTTTTTTTTTTTTGGTCTTTTTGAGACAGGGTCTCCCTGTAGCCCCAGTGGCCTGGGACTTGTGATGTAGACAAGGCTGGCCTTGAACTCACAGAGATCTGCCTGCCTCTGGCTCCTGAGTGCTGGGATTACAGGTGTGTGCCACCACACCCAGCAAGAATGATTTTCTTAATTGTACTCCAAGAGTTCAGTTAAGGAAAGATCTTACAAGTCACAAAAAAACTTTCTGAGGTATAAGCACTCATTTCTAATTGCCTATGAATGCTTTATTAACAATGAAACAGAATCCTACTGTAGCATTTGAAAAACCAAATTGTTCTGAACCAAACTGAGCATGCTGCCCTCTTTCACTACAAGAGAGAATGTTTCTTATATGTCTTTGAAGTATCTTAAAGAGTACCTATGTAATAGGGCTGGAGAGATGGCTTAGTGGTTAAGAGCACTGGCTGTTCTTGCAGAAGACCTGGGTTTGAGTCCTAGCACTCACATGGTGGCTAACAACTGTCTATAACTCCAGTTCCAGGGGATCTGCCACCCTCTTTTGTCCTGTACAGATACTGCATGACATGGGTGTACTTACATACATGCAAGTATAACACTCATATACATAAAATAAATTTAATTTAATTTTTAATTTAAAAAATGTGTACCTATGTAAAAGCACTTTTTCAGCATGCTCAGTGTAGGTAAAGAGGCCTATATTATAACTCCATGAAGTTAGAATATTAGAAGGTTAATTTTCTTAGTTGTACTCCAAAATAGAAGTTAAGGGGAGAAAGCTTTAAAAGTAGCACACGAACCTTCTGAGTCACAGCTTTCATTTCTTGTTGCCTATAAATGCTTTATTCACAAAGCAAAAGGAATCCTGTGTAGCCTTTGAGAAGCCAAATAGTTCTGAAGAATGTGAATATGATTCCTTCTTTGACTCCTAGGGAGAAGTCAGATTCTCATACATCTTTGATGTGCCTCAAATATTGCCTGTGTCATAAGCACTTTTTCCTAAAAATTCAACACATATTATTCAATGTAGGTAAAGAGGCCTATACTAGGACTCCACAAGGCAAGACTCTTGGAAGCTTAAGAAGGATTTTCTTAGGTGCACTCCAAGAAAGAGTTTAAGGAGAGACAGCTCTAAAAGTCACTGCAAGAACTCTGAATTATAAGAATTCATTTCATACTGCCTAGAATGCTTTGTTCTCAAAGCAAAATGAATCCTACTATAGCATGTGAAAAATGAAATAGTTCGGAATCAAGTGACTATGTTTCCTTCTTTGAATCCTGGAGAGAAGTTTCTCATGTCTTTTATTAATACCCAAAAGTGCATGTGGTTTTTTTGTTTTTGTTTTTGTTTTTTCTTTTTTCTTTTTTTGTCTTTTTTGAGACAGGGTCTCTCTGTAGCCCCAGCTGGCCTAGAATTCGCTTTGTAGACCAGGCTGGCCTTGAACTCACAGAGATCCTCTGCCTCCTGAGTGCTGAGATTAAAGGTGTGTGCCACCACACCTGGCCACATGTGTTTTTTAAAAGCTCTGTTTCCTTATAATGCACCTTGCATTATTCATTATAGGTAAAGAGGCCTTTATTTGAACTCCACAAAGCAAAACTCTCTGAACTTTAAGACTAATTCTCTTAGTTGCGCTCTAAGAGTTAAGGGGGAGACATTTCTTACAACTAACACAAGAACTTTCTATAAGCATTCATTTCTTGTGTATGAATGCTTTAGTCACAATGCAAAAAGAAACCTATTGCAGGCTTTGAAAAACCAATACTTGTGTATCTAGTGGACATGATTCTCTCTTTGTTTCCTGGAGAGAATTAAGTAGACATGATTCCCACTTTGTTTCCTAGAGAGAATTAAGTTTCTCCTGTGTCTTCGATGTTCATAAATAGTGCCTGTGTTATAAGCACTCTTTCCCTATAATGTGTTTTTCATTATAGGTGAAGAGGTCTGTACTAGGAATCTACAAAGAAATACAAAGAAATACTCTCAGAAGGTTAAGAAAGGTTAAGAATGATTTTCTTTCTTTTTTTTTTTTTTTTTTTTTTTTTTGGTCTTTTCGAGACAGGGTCTTCCTGTAGAATGATTTTCTTAATGGCATTCAAAGAGCAAAGTTAAGGGGAGACAGCTCTTACAACTAACAGAAGAATTCTCTGAGTTATAAGCATTCATTTCTTTTTGCCTACAAATACTTCATGAACAATGAAAAAAGAAGCCAATTGTAGCCTTTGAAAAACCAAGTTGTCCTGAAGCAAGTCAGAAAACGTATTTGATTACTGGAGAGAAAAAAGTTTCTCATATGGTTTTGTATCTCAAACAGTGACTGTGTAAAAAGCAAACCTTCCCTCAAAATTCACCATGCATTGATCACTATAGGTGAAGAGGCCTATATTAGAACGTTACAAAGCAAGACCTCAGTAGATTAAGAAGGATTTTCTTAGTTGCAGCCTAAGATAGAAGTCAAAGTGAGAAAGCTCTCACAACTAACGAGAGAGCTCCGAGTGACAAGCATTCGTTCCTTGTTGCCTACAAATACTTCAAACAGTGGGAAAAGAAGCTGTTGTAGCATTTGAAAAGTCAAATAGTTCTGAAGCAAGTGAGCGTGCTTCCTTCTTTGACTCATACAGAGAAGTTAAAGGGAGACAGTGTTAGCAGGTAGCGCAGGAACTTCCTGTGTTTTAAGCATTTATTTCTGTTGCCTATGAATGAATATTCACAATGCAAAAAGCCTACAATAGCCTTTAAAAAGACCAAATAATTTTGAACCAAATGACTATGTTTCTTGTCTTGACTCCTAGATCCTAGAGATAAATACATTTCTCATATGCATTAAATGTAACTCACAAAGTCCCTATATTAAAAGGACACTTTCTTTGTAATTCAGTATGCATTGTTCACTATAGGTAAAGAGGTCTATATTACTACTCTGCAAAGTAATCCTCTCAGAAGCTTAATATTTTTCTTATTTGTAAGCCAAAGAGACTTTAAGGGGAAATACCTCTAACAACTAGAATCAGAACATTTGTTTCTTTTTGCTTATGAGTGCATTATTCACAACAAGAAACCTACTGTAGCCTTTGAAAAACTAAATACTTCTGTAGCATGTAAACATTTTCTTTGGTGAAGAAAGTAAATTTCTTCTGTGCCTTTGATGTATCTCAAAAATTCCCTGTGTTGAAAGCATTCTTTCTTTTTTATTTTTTAAAAATGTGTATGAGTATTTGCATGTATTTAAATGTACCCATGTTGTACAATACCCTCAGAGGCCAGAAGAGGGTGTTGGATTCCCTAGAAATGGAGTTAAGGATAGTTGTTAGCTGCCATATGGGTGCTTGGAACTGAACCAGGTCCCCTGCAAGATCAACCACTGCTCTTAACCACTGAGTCATCTCTCCAGCCCTAAAGCACTCTTATGCATGTTCAATATGCATTGTTCACTGTAGATCAAGAGCTCTGGATTATGTCTCCTTACAGCAAGCCTCCCAGAAACTTAAGAATGATTTTCTTAGTTATACTCCAAGAGAAAGGTTAAGGCAACACAATATCTACCAACTAGCATAAGAGTGTTCTGAGTTATGAGAATTCATTTCTCCTTGCCTATGACTGATATACTCATAATGCAAAAAAGAAATCAAATTGTTTTGAAACAGGTGAACATGTTTCCTTCTTTGACTACTGCAGATAAACTCCTCCATATCTTTATAAGTCACCATGACATATTCATTATAGTTACATAGGTATATTGGGACTCCATAAAGCAAAACTCTTAGAAGCTGAAGAATGGTTTCCTAGTTACACTATAAAAGAGAGGTAAAGAAACCTCTTATAACTGACATAAGAATTCTCTAAGTTAAGCCTTCATTTCTTGTTGCCTATAAGTGGTTTATTCACAATGAAAAAGAAACTTGTTATAGCCTTTGAAAAATCAATAGTTCGGAAGCAAGTGAACATGTTTCTTAGAATTGTACAGATTTTCTCTTAAGTCTTTGATGTGTCTCAAAAAGTGCCCCTGTTATAAGCATTCTTTCCTTTTAATTCACCATGCTTTGTTCAGTATGGTGTACAGGCCTATATCTGAACCCCACAAAGCAAAACACTCAGAACCTTCAGAATGGCTTCTTGATTGAACTTCATAAGAGAAGTTAAGAGAATGCAGCGCTTAAAACTAGCACAGGAGCTTTCTGAGTTATAAATATTCTTTCTTGTTGGCTATGAATGTTTTATTCACAGTGGGAAAGGAATCCTATCATAGTCTTTGAAAAACCAAATACTTTTGAAAAAAGAGAAAATGCTTCTTTTACTCCTAGAGGAAAGAAAATTTCTCATGTGCCTTTGATGTATGTGAAAAGCGCCTATGCTAAAAGCACTCTTTCCCCTTAATTCACCATGTATTGCTCACTAATGTTGAAGATAAAGGCTGATGTCTTAACTGAACTCCGAGAGAGAAGTTAAAGGGAGACAGCATTAACACCTATTGGAATAATTTTCTGGATTATACATTCATTTCTTATTGTCTATGAATACTTTATTCAGAAGGTGAAAAGAAGTCTATTACAGCCTTTGAGAAAAATTTAGAGTTCTGAACCAAGTCAACATTTTCCCTCTTTTCCTGTCAAAGTAAGCTAAATCAGATTTTTTGTTGTTCAAGAATGTCATACATGCATATAATTTGTTTTCATCAAATTTACCCACTTCCAAATTTTCCACTACCTGCCCCCACTAGTTTTCCCTCCCAACTTCATTGCTCTCTTTTTTTTAAACCAATTGAGTCCTCTTAATTCTGCCTGTATGTATGAGGGCATGGGTGTAGGACCATCTATTGGAGCATGGGTAACCTCCCAGGGGTTACATCCCTGAAGAAAACTGACTCTCCTTCCCCAAACGCTATCAATTGCCAATGGCACCTCAGTGAGGGGTGGAACTCACGAGCCCCTCCTCCATCCATGCTGGAATTTTGACTGGCTTACCATGTGCAGGTCTTGTGTGTACAGTCACAGGTGCTGTGAGTTCCTGTGCGTAATGGCACTGTCATGTCTGGCAAATGCTGTTTCCCTGCAGGCATCCAGTTCCTGTGGCTCTTACAGACTTTCTGCTCCCTGTTTGGTGATGATCTCTGAGCCTTGAGGGCAAGAGATGTAATATAGATATCCCATTTAGAGCTGAGCAGTCTGTAATCTTTAGTTTTCTGCACAGGCTGGCCAATTCTGGGTCTCTGTATTAATCTCCATCTATTGCAAAAAGAAGCCTCTCTGATGAGGATTGAAAGATGATTTATGCATATAAAGATAAAAATTTATGGGGCTGGAGATGTTTCTCAATGATTAAGGGCACCCAGGAGAGAACCCAGGTTGGGTTCCCACCGCCTACATGATGGCTCGCAACTGCCTGAAACTCCAGTTCCAGGGTTCCCAATGCCCTCTTCTTGTCTCTGAAAGCACTGCACGCACATGGTGCACATGCATACATGCAGGCAAATCATTCATACACATTAAAAAAGGTAGTTCACCCACCCACCTCCACCCTGTCCCCCTGCTAGCCTTGGGCCCAGGCCCGCTCCTGCTCTTCCACCTCAGATCTCTGGACTGGCTTCCTAACCCAGACTAGCTTAATCTTCTAGCCTTGGGTCCAGGCCCATTCCTGATTGTCAACCTCTGATCTCTGGATGGTTCTCTTAGTGCAGGTCTATAACCAATACTTAAATTATTCAAAAAGATAGAAACAGAGGGTGAATTCCCAAATTCCTTGTATGACACCAGTATCACTTTAATACCAAAACCAAGAAAAGACAAAACAGAAAAAGAAAATAATGGGTTCGTATATATCCTTAATGAACATAGATGCAAAGAGTCTCAACAAAATACTTGCAAACTGCATACAGACACACATCAAAAATATCATGCACCATGATCAAATCAGCTTTATTCCAGAGATGTAGGCATGGTTCAATATACATAAGTCAATAAATGTAATAAATCATATAAATGAACTTAAAAACAAAAATCACTTGTTTATCCCAATAGATGAAGAAATGGCCTTTGACAAAATCCAACATGCATTTATGTGAAAAGAGGGACTTGAACTGGAGGAAACATACTTCAACACAATTAAAGCTGGATACAAGAAACCCATAACCAACATCATTCTAAATGAAGAAAAACTGGAAGCATTCCCATTAAAATAAGAAACCAGACAAGGCTATCCACTATCCCCACTCCTTTTCAATACAGTGCTTGAAACTCTTGCTAAAGCAGTAAGACAAGAGAAATAAATTAAATAAGTACGAATAAGATATCCCAAAATTTCCACCAGAAAACTCCTAGAAATGATTAATGCTTTTAGTAAAGTAGCAGGTTACAAAATTAACTTACAAAAATCAGTAGCCTTTCTATATACCAGTAACTAACAATCAAAAAAGTGTAATAGCCCAAGCGCTTCCATTTTGTGTAAGTTTAACTGGTCAATCATCTGCTCATAAGACCACCCCTAGGAAGGTTGGTTATGCTAAATAGATGGGCGGAATACTTAGTGCGTTAATGAGATAGTGAGTTTTTCCTGTCTAGAATCCCACCTACTAGCGCAGAACTTCTGGACCAGTCACATCGTCTATAAGTCTTCCCGCTTTTCTGATGAATCCAGAAAAGCATGATCTTTCCTTTTTTTCCTCCATATCCCTTTTCTAAACATGCTTTCTTTCTAAACATGCCAAAGCATCTTGTATTTCTTTACTTTCTCTAAAGCCTCCTTCTCCCAGCCATGTGGCTGCCAGTCAGCCATGTGCTTGACCACCATGCAGGCTATAACCTGCATGGCTTCATGGCTTTCTTTCCTTCTCCTCTTCATTCTCCTCCTTAAGGCAGCTGACAAGATTACTAGCTTGCCTGCCCCCATGAGGATTTTTCTTTATAATTCTAATAAAATAGTGAACGCTTAATTTGGCTGATTCAGAACTTTCTGAGTCTGACTGGTCTTTCCCAGTGGTCCAGAACTCTATAACAAAAGCATTCAAGGAAACCTTCCTATTCACAGTAGCCTCAAAAAGATTATATCTAAGAATAAATCTAATCAAAGTCAATAAAAATCTCTACAATGAAAATTTTAAATTTTAAATGGAAGCAACCTAAATGTCCCTCAACCGACAAATGCCTAAGGAAAATGTAGTACATTTATACAATGGAGTTCTACTCAGCAATTAGAAAAGATGAGATTATGAAATTTGCAGATAAATAGATGGAACTAGAAGCTGTTATACTAAATGAAGTAACACAGACTCAGTAAAGGAAGTGAACTATGTTCTCCCTCATTTTCAGATCGTAACACCAATCCCTTTTATTTGAGTATATATCCTGATGTAATAGCAAGGAGCCCAGAAAATAGAAAAGAAAAATGGAGGTAAAGAGAAAGAGCCTGAAAGAGGGGGATAATAGGGAATAGATGTTATGGGGAGGGGAAGTGGGGAAAGTAAGAGTGTTGGCTGAGAGGGGAGTAGGGAGGGACAAGGAGGGGATCATGGGGGGGTGACTCAGGAGAGGGATGATGGTGGGAGGCAGGTGTTGTAAGGCCAAAGGTGGGGGGAATGGGGGCACTTGGACTGGGGAGGGAGGGGAGAAGTTGGACACGGGGAGAGAGAGGAAACATGAATGGAGCTTGGGTGGTATGGGAAGCCAGAGGGAAACATGTTGGCTTGGGAGCCCCCTGATAAATACACATGTGGTGTCTGAGCATTAGTGAAGGTGTGTACCTGGATGCTGTATGGCAAGGAATATAGTGCCAGACAGGAGAGACCCGCCTTCAAGTCGCTGATCAGAATAGTCCAAGAGACTCCCAAAATAACACAAGCCATTGCCAGAGCCCTTGGTTATCTCCCAGAATTTGAAGGTAAGACCCTACTGCTGAAGACAGGACATACTTTGGACACACTTGGAGCAATGACCTGGAATTGAACTGGAAACCTTCTCCCTAAAAATTAGCTCTCACAGCTTTAGAGGATTTTATACAAGCTACTAAGGGAGAAAAATCAGTCAATGGTCCAACTCAGCTCTAAAACCTAATAACCACAGTAACTACCTCTATTGGTGCAGCAGTGGCACTGTTATCTGGGGGTTAATCAATAGCTTTCTAATTGGATTTAAATCCCTCTCAATTAGAGGGAACTCATGGATGGCACTGTAATTATAGCCAAATTTACATGGATGGAGGAGAGGTTGTAGATCCTAGAGAAAACCCTGTCTCTGTTATATCACTAGACAAATGAAATTTCTTACCATATGCTAAATATGGATCTTTATATTTACAGACAACTGTACCATACACCACTCATCAAAGAGCTTTTCTTCAACAGATGGAGGCTATTACAGAGTTCCACACCTGGTCACACACAGAGAATCTGACAGGTGCCCAGCCCTAGGTGACACATCTACAGTGGAATCTCTACACCTAAACTTCATGGAACATAATGGAACAGAGGGCAAAGAGAATGCTAATACATCCCTCAACTCTCACCAGTGAAGCTTCTTCATACAATAGAGTGCAATGCCACAACTGGCTAAATTTTACAGAATAAGAGACTGCAGAGTGTGTGTCCCTGTATAGGACTCCTATATTAAATCTCACCCACCCACAGCTCAGGGACCATTGTGGAAGAGGGTATAGAAAGACCGTAAGAACTAGGGTTGGTCCATGAACATAGGGTAACAGAGGCTTTCAGGTCACTGGAAACTTGCTCATGTTAACTTGTGGCAATGGTTGCATCATGCACAAGACCAATGCCAACTCAATCAGACAAGGGTCTAGCATGGAGTGAAGGAAATGGGCGGTGGGCCCTGGCCCTAGCCGGGGAACTGTTAGAGACTGATTACTACTGGGTAGGAGAGTAGATCCTTAAGATCTCTAGATAGGCTGACTAGACTCCAACAGATGAACTTCAACCGAAAGACATCTGGGTACAAATATTTGACCAGATAGGACTTAACATATATGACAGAATGCATGAAGTCTGGGGGTGGGGGATGGTGGGAGGATCTTGGATTGGAAGAGGGTCTAAATTAAGAACTATTTATTAAGAACTATTGTATGAATTGTACAAAAATTCAATTAAAAATATTTTTAAAAGAGGTAGTTGATTACTATCTACTTAGCAGAATAATAGTAGTAGGCTGTCCTCTAAGGTATATGACCTAGCCAGCCACTAATTTTTTTGACCTTGTTAACAGTACCAGGCATATGTTCCATCTTATGGAGCAGGCCTTCATCCAATCAGAAAGTGATTGATTGCTCCCATAATATTCATGCTATTATTGCACCAATTGACAAATCTTGCTGGGCCCATCATTCTTATACTTTCCAGAGTTAACTCCCAAGTAAGACTGTTGCATTGAACTTTCCATCACTATAAAAAGATAGGATGAAGCATCCCAGATTGGTATCAGCATGATTTCTCCATGTCCTATGATTCAGGTATGTGGTGTCTTCAGCAATAGGCCTTACCAACAAGTTCTAGAAGGTAATCAATAGCAATGACAACAGTCTGTAATGTTTGGGGTGGACAATGGAATCCCATTGACTAAAACTTCAAGAAGAGGTAACCCATACCTGGCACTGCACTTTTTATTTGATAGCCTATGGTGTCTGGTGAGGCATTGTTGTCCAGTTATAGGTAATTCTATTTAAACTCCTTTTATATATGCATGTGTGTATATATTAGGAAGCTTCTGCAATAGTAGGTTTCTGTGTGACTTTTTCAAAGGACTTTAGTGTTAGTTATCCCTTCCCAAACTCATCTCTCTACCCTGCTCTCCCATCGCCCCAACCTATTTAACTCTTATTGAATTAGTCCCTTTCTCCCTTCATAATACCTGCATTCTATCCTGCATCCCTTGAGCTCCACCCACCCACGGTCCCTTACTAGTGTCCTGCCTTCTATAGGTACCTGTCTGGCACCAGGGTTGTATACAGCTTCCAAGAATTTTACTCCATGAGCCCAGCCCATATGCCCTACTGAAGCAAATATGGGGACCCCACCTTTCCCTGCTTAGGCCCCCATATGTTGCCCGGTCACTTCCTGTACCAGGAGCCCGCCTGCATGGCCTACTGTACTGCAATTCACCTGCATAGGACCTACTACACTATCAGGAGCAAGCTTTCAGGCACCAACCATCTGCTTTTTGCCCCTGGCTTGCCTACAGCTCTTGGGAATTTTGTTCAAGAAGCCCAAACTGCATCACCTCTTGCAGCAGGGAGGAGACCCCAGCTTCCCCTGCTTAGGACCACCTCTGCCACCCCAGAACTTCCTGCACCAGCCCCACAAAGCAAAGTGGGTGTCTCTACCCTACAAAGACAGTCCTCTCCTGAACAGTGTAAATACCTCCACTGAAAGAAAAAAAGCGACTTGAACAAAAAAGAAAGACGTCAACAAACTACTCCAGATATGCAAGTTCCAGGGTAGAAACAAGAATGTGCAAAGCAACCTGTCTCTTCCCACAGTTACTAATTCCACAATAATGGCACCTAAAGAAAATGATCCAGAAGAACACCTGACAAAGAAAACAAAAGAATGATTGTAGGCATATTCGAACAACTAAAAGAGGACATGACTATACTCTGAGAGAACAAAAACAAAGAGATAAACGAAATAATGAAATCAACACAAGATATGAAAATAAAATTCAACAGAGAGATAGAATTACTGGAAAAAACCCAAACTGAAATGATGCCGGAAATGAGAAACTCAATAAGTCAACTGAAAACCTCTATTCTCTCTCCAATAGAATGGATCATGTGGAAAACAGAGTATTGGTGCTGGAAGACAAAGTGGAATTGGATCACCCAGTAAAGGTCGACAATAACATTTTTTAAATATAACAAAACATGGGAGAGTACTGAGACGTTATTAAAAGGCTTAACCTTCAGATTTATGGGCATAGAATAAGGAGGAGAGGACTGGAGCGATGGCTCAGAGGTTAAGAGCATTTGCCACATAATCATGAGGACCAGAGTTAAAATACCAGCACCCACATCAGGCGGCTCACAGATGTCTCTAACCCTAGCTCTAGGGAATCTGATGCCCTCTTCTTCTGGACCCTATAGGCACCCACACAGGTGTGTGCACACAGACTCATGCACATACACACATGAATCAAATAAATATTTTTTTAAAAGAATAAGAATACCAAACTAAAGGCACAGAATGTATTTTCAATAAAATCACAGATTTTTCTAGGCCAAGAGAATATAACTATAAGAACCCCACAGAACATCAAATAGACAGGACCAGAAAAGAAATTCCCCATGACATATTATCCTTAAAACACAGACTCATGCACATACACACATGAATCAAATAAATATTTTTTTAAAAGAATAAGAATACCAAACTAAAGGCACAGAATGTATTTTCAATAAAATCACAGATTTTTCTAGGCCAAGAGAATATAACTATAAGAACCCCACAGAACATCAAATAGACAGGACCAGAAAAGAAATTCCCCATGACATATTATCCTTAAAACATTAAAATGCAGAATAAAGAAAGGATATTGAAAACTAAGAGAAAAAGCCCCACAGAACATCAAATAGACAGGACCAGAAAAGAAATTCCCCATGACATATTATCCTTAAAACATTAAAATGCAGAATAAAGAAAGGATATTGAAAACTACAAGAGAAAAAGGTTAAGTGACTAACGGCAGGTTCATCAGAATAACAATTATTTGACAGAAAAATTTAAGGCCAGAAAGGCCTGGGAAGATGTATTTAAAGTTCTGAATGATAGTTGACAACCTAGATGTTCTAGCTTGGTTTCCTGTTGCTGTGATAAAACACTGACCAAAACCAACATGGGGAAAAAAGGGTTTATTTCAGCTTCCATGTTACAGCCTATCATTGAGGGAAGCCAAGACAGTATGTCCAGGCAGAATCTTGAAGCCGAGACCATGTAGGAAAGCTGCTTATTGGCTTTCTTTCCTCTGGCTTGCTCAGCTATTTTTCTTATACACCTCGGGCCCATCTGCCTAGGAATGGCACTGCCTACAGTAGACTGGACCATCCTACATCAATCAGCAGTCAAGAAAATGCCCCACAGATGTGGCCACAGGCCAATCTGATGAAGGAAATTCCTCATTTAACATTTGTTCTTCCTAGGTGACTAGTTTGTGTCAAGTTGAGAAAAACTAACCAACATACCAGACTATTAGAGCCGCCAAAATGACCTGTAAAACTGAATGAAAAATAAAAAGTTTCCATTATAAAAACAGATTTCAAAAGTCTATGATCACTAAGCAAGTTCTACAGAGGGTACTAGAAGGAATACTTCAGTCTGAAGAGGATCTACACACCCAGGAGGTCCAAGGGAATAAATAGATCATTCCAGAACAGTTCATCCAAAGAGGCCCAAGAAAACACCACACAATCAGTAATATGACGGGAATTAATATACACATTTGAATAAAAACTTTCAATTCCCCAATAAAAGGACACAGACTAGCAGACTGGGTTAGAAAACAGAATCCATCTTTTTGCTGTCTCCAAGCAATTTACCATCACAAGATAAGATTGTAGATGAAAAAGATGAGGTAATATAGCCATACAATTAACCATCAAAGATAGATACTACTTTAGGAAAAATGAGATGAAAAAAGGATGGAAAAAAAGTATTCCAGACAAATGAAACTGAGAATCAAGCAGGTGTAGATATTCTAATATCTGACAAAATGGGCTTTAAATCAAAACTAGTCAAAAGAGATAAGGAAGGTCACTTCATACTCATTAAAGGAACAACCCATCAAGAGGGTATTCTCTAAACATATAGTCACTAAACTTAGGTGCACTCAATTTCATAAAAGAAATGCTGCTAGATCTAAAACCACAGACTCACCCCAAAACAGTGATAATGGGTGGCTTAAATGATGGTTTACTCTCCCTAAAACACAGGTCATCTGGACAAAAACTAGCTAGAGAAACACTGAAGTCAAATTACTCCATAAATCAAGTAGACCTAGGCAATGTCTATAATACATTCTACCACACAATAAAGAATACAGATCATTTGCAGTAGCCCATGGAACTTTCTCCAAAATTGACCACATATTAGGATGTAAAGCAAATCTAAATAAATACAGGAAAATTAACATAACATGTTGTATTCTATCTTAATACAATGTAGTAAAGTTAGATATCAACAGCAGTAGGAATTACAACATGTGTCCAAAGTCATAGAGACCAAACAACACACTACTAAATGATAAATGGGCCAAAGAAGAAATCATGAAGGAAAATTTTAAATTCTTAGAATTAAACAAAAATGAAAACACAACATACCAAAATCTATGGGACACAGTGATGGCAGTACTAAGAGGAAAGTTTATAACATAAAATGTCTACATTTGAGGGGGGGGAGCTATAGAAATGGCTCAGTGATTAACAGCACTGGCTGCTCTTGAGAAGGCTTGGGTTTGAATCCCAGCACCCACATGACAGCTAGTAACTGCCTGTAACTCCAGTACCAGGAGATATAACCCCCCTCTTCTCTCCTCTATGTACACTGCACAACACAGATGCACTTACGTACATGCAGGTATAACGCTCATACACATAAAATAAAATAAAATTTGAAAAGATACATCTCAAATTAATAGTTTAATGATAGACATGAAGGCTTTGAGTAAAAAAGAATAAACAACACCTAAAAACAGTAGACAGGAATAGATAATCAAAATCAGGGCTGAAACTAATGAAATAGAAAATTTTAAAACTACATAAGAATCAATGAAGAGTTGGTTCTTCAAAAATATTAATTATATTGAAAGAACTTTAGCTGAATTAATGTAAAGAAAGAAAGAGAAGATTCAAATTGACAAGACTGTAGATGAAAAAGATGATATAATATATCCAGAGGATTGTTAAGGACACACTTCCTAAACTTATTTCACCAAACTGGAAAATCTAAAAGAATGAAATAAATTTCTTAATTCTTATGAGACAGAAATTCTATACCAAAAGAGAAAGGCTTGAAACATTTCTACTACAATCAGGAGCAAGATCGGGATGTCCACTCTCTCTGGTCCCGCTTAAATAGTGCCTGAAGTTTTAGGTAGAAAAATAAGGCAAGAAAAAGAGGTAAAATGGATACAGATGGGAAAGAAGGAAGTCAAAGTATCCTTATTGTAGATATGAGTAAACACATCAAAGACCCTTAAGACTTCAGCAGAAAACTCCTACAGCTGGAAAACATGTTTAAACTATCAAGATACAAAATTAACACACAAAACCCAGCAACATTCTTATACTTGAACCACAAACATACTAAGGAAGAAGTCAAATAATCCCACTCATAATGGCCTCAAAAAATGTTTTGGGGGTTGGAGAGATGATTCAACAATTAAGAGCACTGGCTGCCTTTGCAGAGGACTCAGGTTGGGTTCCCAGCACCCACATGGAGGCTAACAGCCATTCCTAATTCCAGTTCCAGGAAGTCTGACACCCTCTTCTGGCCTCCATGGGCATTGCGTGCACAGTACACTTACATACAGGTAAAACAAACAAATGACTGAATGAACAAACAAACAAACAAACAAATAAATAAATAAACAAACATTTTGGGACAAGACACTGAAGCAAGAAATTGAATAGACTATCAGGAGATGGAAAGGCTTCCCTTGCTCATGGAGTGGTAGGATCTATAGATTCAGCACAATCCTCAGCAAAATTCCAATGCAATCCTTCACAGAATTGTTTGTTTTTAATATCTAAGTTCACATGGAAACACAAAAGACCCAAGATAGTCAAAACAGTCTTGAACAATAAAGAGACTATTGGAGGTATCACCACCCCTGGTTTCAAGTTATACTACAGATCCATAGTAATAATCAACATTATAGTACTAGCATAAAAATAGATACCTTGATCAGTGAAACAGAATTGAGGATGCAGATAAAAGCCCATGCTCCTCTATCTTGTTTTTGAAAGAGAGATTGAAAATATACATTTGTAGAAAAGAGCATGTTCAACAAATGGTGCTAGTCAATCTGGGCACATACCCAAAGACTCGCTATTCCTCCACAGAGACACTTGCTCATCAGTGTTCATTGTTGCTCAAATTCACAATAGCCAGGAAGAGGAAACAACCTAGATTTCCAACAGCTGATGAATGGAAGATGCAAATGTGGTACACATATACAATGAAGTATTATTCAGCTGTAAAGAAAAGTGGAATTTACAGGTAAATGAATGGAACTAGAAATAATCATTCTGAGTGGAGTAACCCTGACCCAGAAAGACAAACATTGTTCTCTCTCATATGTGGATGCTAGCTTAAATTGAACTACCAATAGAAGACAGGATACTACTAAGAGGAAATGGGGGGGGGGGACTTCCAGGGAAGGGGGATTTTCCTTCAGTTGTTATGAAGGAAAAAAGGGGAACAATGGAACAGGAGGGGTTAAATGTGGTGGGGGTGGGAGGGAAGATAGACAAGTGAGTATAGGGAGGGATAACTAACACTAAAGACTTTTGAAACGGTCATATGGAAACCTACTATTGTAAGTTTCCTAAAATATATACTTATACACATATAAAAGGAGTTTAAATGGAATTACTCTATAGTAGAGGGACAATGTATCTCAGAGACATCATAAGCTATTAAATAAATGGCATGTTACCGTGGAAACTGAGGTTCTCTTTTGGGATTCTTAGTCTTATTAATAAAAGAAAATGGACTCAAAATGAAGTGTATGGACAATTTTATTAGTTTAAAAGAAAACAGTGTAAATTAAGTGAAGCTAGTGAGTGAGGGAAGAACCCCAAAAGGCATCTGGCCTTGGGATGGATGGTCTTTTGTAGCCTCCTCCTGTTCATATGTTAAGGGCTATGTTTGGAATATGCTGTTGTTTAGATGATACCACATGAAGGAAAGGCTTCCAGTCCTCCTCTGCAAACTGGCTTCCTTTGCATTTTAATCTTGATTAAACTTTTTTTCTAAACTCCCTCCTCTATTGTCATAACTCCCCACTGGGCACTGTGGTCCGTAAAATATTTTAGGGTACAGAAGAGTGATGATCAATTGCCTTCTTTAGCTATTTCCATGCTGTTGATGTGTGCGGTCCCTCCCTTCAGCTATACACATGGACTCACGTATATATTGTAAGTGTCTTTTTCAGCATGACATTGAACTAATACATTTCCCTGTGGTTTTTCACGCCATCTAAGCATTAATCTTCCTTTTCATTCTCCCTGTATAGCCCTCCTAACCCCTCCCCAGTTAAAGTAACCCCCCTTTTTCTCATTTCCCCCTTAGTAACACCTGTCTCCTACTATCCCACTCTCTCTGACTTCTTCTTCCCCTTTACCTCTATGGCTCCTTTCCATTTTCCCTGGCTCCTGTGGTTATATCAGGATATATACTCATATCTAAGGATTTAGAGCTAAGATCCACAAATGAGAGACCATATGTCAATTGTTTTCCTGAGTCTGTAACTTCACTTAGCATAACAGTTTCTAGTTCCATCCATTTACCTGAAAATTTCATGATTTCATCTTTCTTTACTGCTGAGTAGAACTCATTGTGTAAATGTACTGCATTGTCATTATCCATTCACCAGTTGAGAGACATTAAGGTTCTTTCCATCTCTTAGCTATTGTGAAAAGAGCAGCAACAAACATGGCTGTGCAAATATCTCTGCATTAGGATGAACCCATTGGATGTATGCCAAGGAGTGGTATGATCAGCTCATATGGTAGATTTATTTTTAGTTTTTAAAGAGTTCTTCATGTTGATTTCCACAGTGGTTGCACCAATTTGCAATTCCAACAGTGAATGAAGGTTCCTCTTCCCCCATGTCACTCGAGTTCCCTCTGGGTCTCCTGTGCTTTCAAACAAACCATATAACATACCTTTATGTGCATTTATTAACTTACAAAGGAATGAGTACCCAGTGCCTAGCCCTGCACCTTGGTTCAGAGCCTGCCATATCAGACCGCACCACACCCATAGTCACGGCTAGCATTTGCTCATGCCTCTGGGGCCAGAGATCTTGCCCCAGGTCCATAAGAGTCAGGCCATTCTGTCCCTGAGCTGTATGGCTGTGAGTTCCCCAGCCACGTGCACTGCCACATGCACTACCCACGTGCACTACCCACACAAGGCTTCCATCCCAAGATGGCTCCTAGCAGCCCTTCCATAGTCCACACTCTGCAGCAGGCCCCACCCCTTGGAGGAACTAGCCAATTGGGAGACACCCCACATACACTCAAGCATTTGGAGTCATTTGTTCATTTGATCTTAGCCATTCTGGCTGAGCTAAGATGAAAAAGTAATTTTGATTTGCATTTCCATAATTACTAAGGATGTTGAACAAGCTTTAAGGAGTTTCTTAGGCATTTTTATTTCTTCTTTTGAGAGTTCTCTGTTCAGATCTATAGCCATTTTTTAATTGAGTCATTTGTTTCCTTGCTTCTTTGTTTTTTAAGTTATTTGTATACTCTGGGTATTAATCCTCTCTCACATGTATAGCTGATGAGGATTTTCTCCCACTCTGTGGACTTTCTCTTCAGTCAGTTGATTGTTTCCTTTGCTGTACAGAAGATTTTTAGTTTAATGAGGTCCCATTTGTTGATTGTTGACCTTCTTTCCTGAGTGACTGATGTCTGATTTAGAAAGTCCTTTCCTGTGCCTATCTTGTGGCGTGCTGCCTATGTTTTCATCTAATACTGTCAGCATTTCAGACTTCACATTGAGTTCTTTGATCCATTTGGAGTTGACTTTTGTGCAAAGTGATTAGTATGGGTCTAATTTCATTCTTCTACACGTGGAGATCCAGTTTTCCCAGCAGCGAAGAATGAAGATGCTGTTATTCTTCTAGTGTATGTTCTTGACACCTTTGTCAAATCAGGTATAGCCACTGTTTTTAAATAAAAGAGCACTGGATAGAGACATGGGGGTAAATGAGTAAAATCAAGAGGAGTCAGGGAGAAGGAGGCATCTAGTAACTTGGGGTGTGAAAGAGTTTAGGGTTTCCACTCATAAATTTTTAAGCCTTGGAGAGTAATGAAAGTGACCATGTAGATGGTGTTAGATTGCCATAGGACCATTTGAGTACAGATTGACTGTAAATAGGATGACATAAAACTCAATCAGCAGTTAAGTACACAAGGTCTAAAGACTAGTAGTCACTAATTTTTTTCCCAAATATTCCACATGAAGCAAACTTCGTTTTTTTTTATTTTTAAATTTAATAATTACATGATTAGAAGAAGCATTTCATTACAGCTTTAACATATTCAGTAACACATTCCAGAGCAAGGATACATCTCTTTCAAAGGTGGCTGTAAATTTTTAGGTTCAATTAAAGAAGATCTCCATTTTATTTTAAAATATGCTGTTTCCTACATTTTTAATGGTACTAACACATGAGCAAAATTTGCTTTTATCTTTGTTATTTTAAAAATATTTTACTATTTTTATTTGATGAGTGTATTGCTTACATATAGGTAGGTGCACCCTGTTGTGCAATGCCCACCGTGGTCAGAAGAGGGCATAAGATCCCTTAAGAAGATCTCCATTTTATTTTAAAATATGCTGTTTCCTACATTTTTAATGGTACTAACACATGAGCAAAATTTGCTTTTATCTTTGTTATTTTAAAAATATTTTACTATTTTTATTTGATGAGTGTATTGCTTACATATAGGTAGGTGCACCCTGTTGTGCAATGCCCACCGTGGTCAGAAGAGGGCATAAGATCCCTTGGAACTGCAGTTATTGATGGTTGTTATCTGCAATATGGGTGCTTGGAATTGAACCCAGGTCCTCTGCAAGAATAGCCAGTATTCTTAACCACTAAGCCATTTCTCTAGCCACTAGAATCACTATTAAGATTATAATAATCATAACCCATTGCCATGATAAAAATCCAGAGATCTCATTCCAAAGATGTTTATAGCCAAGTGGGAAAGATTAGGGGAGTTTAGGCTGGGCCTGGTGGTTGCATGCCTTTAGTCCCAGCACTCAGGAGGCAAAGGCAGGAGAATTTCTGTGAGTTTGTGACTAGCCTGGTCTCCATAGTGAATCCAGGCCAGTTGGGGCTACAGGGAGACCCTGTCTCAAAAAGACAAAAAAAAAAAAAAAATAAGATTAGGGATTTGCCAGCAGTTCTGGGAAATGTAGGTGATGCCATCTTGGCTGTTTCCCAGTCTACACAATTCACTGGCTGCCTTTGGCCATTGAGGTCCTGCACCCTCAATTCACAATACTTGGGGCCACTGCACGCAGCCCAGGCCTGTCTGTAGCTGGGCACAGACTTCAAAACTGAGGCCCCCCACTGGTAACCCAGGATGTGAGCACACAGACTAGGGGTACCTGGAGCCAGGTACCCCTGCAGTCTTCACTGTCTGGGACCTGCTATGGACCCACAGGGGATCTGGGAGTGTGATAGGACAAAAAGACAAAGGCTGAAAATTGAAATTTCAGAAAAGTATCTTAGACAAATAGTAGCTGTCAGGGACTTGAGAAGGAACTTACCTGAGTCCTGGTAGCTATAGTCTTCAGAGAAGCTTCCTTGGGGCCCCATCTACAGTTGCCACATGTTACTAGGTGTATTAGTCAGGGTTCTCCAAAGAAACAGAACTGGTAGAATGAATATGTATAGAGACTTATCAGCTTAGCTCACAGAATAGAGTCCGAGTAGTCCAACAATGGCTGCACCACACTGGAGAGGCTGAGAATCCATAGTTGCTCAGTCCACAAGGCTGGATGTCTCAGTAGTCCCAATCCGGTGCTGAAGGTCTGACAAATTCCAAAAGATCAGCTAGTCTTCAGTCTACAGCAGCAAGACGAACTCACCAGCGAGAGAGAAGGCAAGCTGCAAAAAGCCTGGCATTCTGCTCTGCCTTGGTCTTTTATACCAGCTGCCATCAGAAGGTAACGCCCACATCTAGGGTATGTCTTCTGGCTTTAGTTGATCCAATCAAGATCATCTCTTTCATTTCAGTTAATCCCAGATCCAATCAAGTTGACACCCAGGATTAGCCATCACACTAGGGAAACTGAAGTTCTTTGGGGGGTTCTTAGTCTCATTAATAAAAGAATTTATGAATAAACTCAATGGAAATCTCAAGGACAATTTTACTAGAGTTTAAGGGAAAACAGTACAAATTAGGTGAAAATCCCATCAGCTGCCAGGAGGAGATGGAAAAATTAGTCATAGACTAGCAATAGCTTATTAAGAAAGGGGAGGGGGGATCACTCACACGAGAGAAAATTAAGTGAGCTGAGGAAAGAGCCTGATTTAGTTAACTTCAGCTGTCAACTCAACAAAGCCTAGAGTCATGTGACAGAATCTCAACTGAAGGATTGTCTAAATCGGCTGACCTGAGACTATGCCTGTGAGAGATTGTTTTGATTGGTGACTGATATGGGAAGAGCCAGCCCCTTGTGGACCACCTCTAAGCAAGTATGTCTGGGCTGAGCATGAGCCAGGGAGCCAGCTAGAGAGTGAGCCAATAAGCAGCATTCCTCCATGTCTCCTGCCTTGAGTTCCTTCCTTCCTTGACTTCCCTTAATGATGGACATTCACCTGGAAGTGTAAATAAAATAAACCCTTTCCTCCCCTAGTTGCTTTTGGTCAGGATGTTTTATTATAGCAGCAGAAAAGCAAACCATTATGGAGCCCCCAAAGTATCTGACCACCCAGTATGTTGTGGTTTATAACACCCATCCCCATCCAGTTTGTTTTTCCTGGGATTTGTTTCACTCCTCTTTTGTTCTTTAGATGATGCTTAGGGAAGGAAGGATTTTTCAGTCTTTCTCTGAAAACTGGCTTCTTTCTTATGGCAACTTTTTGTTTGTTTGTTTGTTTGTTTGTTTGTTTGTTTGTTTTGTTCCTACTCTCCTCTCACAGTATGGGTTGCCTCTTTGAGCTGTTGGCTGGTGAGGTCCAACAGACCTCCCAAACAATACAGGCTATTGTCATTACTCTTGATTACCCTCCAGAACTTGATGTTAAAACCCTATGGGTGAAAACACCACATACCTGAGACATAGTCATGGAGAAATCAATCTGGTACCAACCTAGAAGCTTCATCCCTACTGAGTAGCTTTCATAGTCCTGGAAGGTTCTATGCATGATACTAGCAGAGAAAAGTAATTGCCATTCTTACCCAGCTGTAAACTTTGTGAGATACAATGACTAGCCTGCTAAGATATGCCACTGGTGTAATAGTGGCACAAATGTCATGGAAGTAACCAACCATTTTCTGATTGTATTTAAGGCCCACTCCGTAAGATGGAGTTCATATCTGGTAAAAACTAAAAGGTTTTCCTTTAAAAATATGTATATGTGGTTAAGTGCTTGGATGTCAATTATTCACTTCTGATTAGGAGCAGTAACACTTTCATGGTACAGGAAAACTCTCAAAGTATTATGAACCACAGCAAAATTAAATAGAAACCAAACTAGAGCATCTTAGAATAGCACAATAGTTACTTATAAGCAGACATATTAATTTCCTAAAATCTAACTTCAGTGTGATTTTAAGGAAAGTTAAAATATATCACTCCACTTACTTGTTAAAAATATTTTTATTGGTTCTTTGAGAATTTCATACAATGTGTTTTGGTCATATTCAACCCCCCATCTCTTCTCAACTCTACCCCCACCTCCCTACCCCCTACTTTGTGTTCTCTATTTTTAAAGCCCTTTGAGCTCAATTTGTGTTTCCCAAATACTCTTGGATATGAATCCATCCCCTGGAACATGGTCAACCTACTTTGGGGCACACCCTTAAAGAAAACAGACTTTCTCTCTCTTAACAGCTATCACTTGCCATTAGCTCCTCAGCTAGGAGTGAGATATGCCCACCTCTTGCCTTCATGCTGGGATATTGTCTGGTCTTGTACATGCTATCATAACCACTATGGGTTAATATGTGCAAGTGCCTGTTGTGCCCTGAAAACACTGTTTTGTAGTGATCCACCATCTCTGGCTTTTACAATCCTTCTGTCCCCTCTTCTGAATTGCTCCCTGAACCTTTAGCAGAAAGATATGCTGTAGATGTCCATTTAGAGCTGAGCACTTCTCTGTCCCTTATTCTATACTTGTTGACCAATTGTGAGTCTCTGTAGTCATCATAATCTGTTGCAAAAAGAAGCTTCTTTGATGAGAGTTAGAAGATGTACTAATCTACTGGCACAACGACAAGTCATTAGGAGTCAGTTTAATAATATGCCTATTCCACAGACTAATAGTAGTAGAGTCTCTCTTATGGCCTGTGATCTATCTTGTCACAAGTTCTTGGTCCCAATAATTGTGCCAGGTATGGGCTCCATATTGTGAAATGGGCCTTAAATCCATCAACTTATTGATCAATAGTAGCAATTATTTCTTTAAAATTTCTTAAGTAATATACACTTTATGTTTTCCCCCACTGAGAACACACTATTATGTTCTGTACTTAACATGCATGCCAGTTAAACAACTCAGCATTTCACCAAGTTAATGAGAATTATATTAGAAATTAGAAGCACAACAAAAAAAGATAGTATCACTAACCTTGAACAAGTATTTTCACTTCTGCAAACTTTCATAAGGCAAAGGGGTTTGAGGTAAGATGCACAGGGTCTTTTCTTGAAATAAAAGTAGGAATGAATTCCACATCATTGTCAAACTACTCGTCACAAGGGTACTGTATTAGTTACTTTTCTGCTGCTAGATAAAACACTGTGACCAAGGGAACTTATAGAAGGAAGAGTTTATCTGGCTTATGATTCCAGAGGGATTGGAGTCCATAACAGTGCAAGGCATGGTAGCAGGTGTTGGCTGGAGCAGAAAGCCAAGCGATCACATCTTCAAGCAGGCACAGGAAGCAGAGAGCAGCTGGAAATCCAGCAAAGCTTAAGAACCCTCAAAGCCCAACCCTACATCTTTCTCCAGCAAGGCCACATCTCCTAAAACCTCCAAAAACAACACCAACAACTGGGGACAAAATGTCAAAATAACTTGGAGCCTGTGGGGGATGGTCTCATTCAAACCACCACAGTTACTCTATGACAGGCCTTTCCTTCAGAATGCTGGGCAAAGTTGCTTTCTGCTGTTTCCCAGTAGTTTTGTATTAATCACATCTAGCATTTCTTTAGTCTTGTGAAGACTGAACACTTCAATACTTAGTATCTCATTTCCTAAGTGGTTCATGTTTCCAAAAAACAGTAATATGTTTAAACAGAATTTCCATTTAAACACCTTTACCTTAAAGGTAAAAGTGTATACTTACCAACACATTGTTTTTGTTTTGTTTGCTATTTTTAATTTTTTATTTTTGAGAATTTTATACATGAGTATTGTCTTTGCATAATTTCCATCCTCCCAGTCCCCCACCAACTCTTCCCATGTCCCCCCACTCACTCTCAATTTCTTTTCCTCTTCTTTGATTGTTACACACACAGAGGCATTCATAGATAGATAGATAGATAGATAGATAGATAGATAGATAGATAGATAGATGACAGCACTGATTAGGTTAACAAGACTCCAGTGGATCAACCCACACCAAAGGGCATATGAGGATGCAATATATGTAATAGAGTACATGAAATTGGGTGGGTGATAGTAAGGTAGGGTGCAGATGGAGAGGGTACCCAAATAGCATCAAAATATATTGTATGAAATTCTCAAAAAGTCAAAAAGAAGGTTGGTACTACAATCTTCTAAAGGCATGTTCAGTCACATTTGATAGTTGAACATGGGTTGGAGGTAATAAGCATTTGCAGGGCAGTCCACTGGAGGGGAGAGTTCACTGTCTGGTTTAGGTTTCTTCATAGTATGATGGCTCAGTGCTGAGAATGGATAGATAGATGATAGATAGATAGATAGATAGATAGATAGATAGATAGATAGATGACAGAGAGATGAAAGAAAGAAAAAGAATGAAAGAAAGAAAGAAAGAAAGAAAGAAAGAAAGAAAGAAAGAAAAGAAAGAAAGAAGAGAAAGTTAATAGAGGATAGGAAAGAAGGAAGATAAATAATAGATGATAAATAGATGGCAGATGATAGATAATGGATAGATGATAGATGATAGAGATAGATGACATGACAAAGATATATACATAGATAGATAGATAGATAGATAGATACATAGATAGATAGATACATAGATAGATACATAGATAGATACATAGATAGATACATAGATGATATAGATACATAGATGATAGATAGATAGATAGATAGATAGATGATAGATATAAGATAGGTAGATAGATAGTAGATAGATGATAGCTAGGTGATAGAGAGAGATGAAATAAAGAAAGAAAGAGAAAGTTAATAGATGATAGATAGGAAGGAAGGAAGATAACTAATAGATGACAGATATATGGCAGATGATAGAGATAGATGACAGATGATGCTAGTGGATGATGTAGATTGATGATGGTTTTGTAGAGATATATTAGGTAAATGGATACAGAGATGAGATAGATAGGTAGAAGATAGATAGATAGATAGATGATAGATAGATAGATAGATAGATAGTACATGGATGATAGATGATAGAGAGAGATGAAATAAAGAAAGAAAAAGAAAGTTAATAGATGATAGATAGGAAGGAAGGAAGATAAATAATAGATAGTAGATAGATGGTAGATGATAATAGATGATAGATAGAGTGTTTGAGAGAGAGAGAGAGAGAGAGAGAGAGAGAGAGAGAGAGAGAGAGATCATACTGGCATGAAAACAGACACATTGATCAGTGTGATGGAATTGAGGACACAGATTTAAATCCCCAAATATACAACCATCTTATTTTTTTTCAAAGGGGCTACAAAAACACACTGAAGAAATGGTGGCGTGTTCAACAGATGGGCTCTGATAGTGCAGGAATTAAGATCAACAATTGAGAAATGGAACCTCAGGAAACTAAAAAACGTCTGTGCTGGATAGCTTTAGTGTCAACTTGACACACCTGGGTTGAGGGAGCTGCAATTGGGGAATTGACTCTATTGGACTGGTCTGTGGCCATGTCTGACGGGCATCTTCTTGAGTGATGTGGGAGCACCCAGCCCACTGTGGGTGGTGCCACCCCTGGGCAGGTGGGCCTGTGCTGCATAAGAAAGCAGGCTGAGCAGGGGCCAAGACAGCAAGCCAGTAAGCATCATTCTTCCATGGTCTGTGCTCCAGCTCCTGCCTCCAGGTTCCTGCCCTGAGTTCCTACCTTGGGCTCTGGGATATGTAAGCTAAATAAACCCTTTCCTCCACAAGTTGGTAGTGGTCAGAGTATTTTGTCACAGCAAAGAAGAACAAACTAGGACAGCATCTGTACATCAAAGGACATCATCATTCCAGTGAAGAGGCAACCTACAGAATGGGGAAAAATCATTACCAACTATACCTCTGACAAAGGGCTAGTATCTAGAATATACAAAGAACTCAAAAAGTAAACAAAAAACAACAACAAATAACACAGTTAAAAAATGGAGTAAGGAGCTGAACAAGGAGTTCTCAAAAGATGAAACACAAATGACTGAGAAGTGTTGTACTGTAAACATAGCCAAATACACATGGCTGGAGAAAGAAAAACTTATTTTTGTCACACCCCTAGTTCACTATAATTTCTTACTGTAATCTAAATATGTATCCTTATGTTTATAGACAAGTGAACTCACTATTCCTCAAAAAGGCTTCGTTTTGCAACAGATGGAGACTATTACAGAGTTCTACAACTGGTCAAACATAAATAATGTCTCTGAGATGCCCATTCCAAAATAACACATCTGCAATACAGCATTTACACTTAAGGTTCAGGGAACATAGAGGATGGGGAGCAGAAAGAATATTAATGCATCTATCAACTCTCACCAGAGAAGCTTCCTCATGGAATAGATGGTGATTAACCCAGAAAGACAAAACTGGTAAAAATATAGAGTGTAAGAGACCACAGAGTGCCTGTCCCTGGGTAGGACACTTATATCAAACCTCTTCCACCCAAGGTTCAGGGACCGTAGAAGAGAGGGCAGAAAGACTGTAAGAGACAGGCTTGGTGGATGATCACAAGGAAATAGAGTTTTCCAGGCAGCTGGGAAGTTGCTCAAATGAACTTACAGCAGTGGTGACAGCATGCACAAGACCCATGCAAGTTCAAACAAGATAAAAATTCAGAATAGAAGCTGGTAATTGTGTAAGAACCTCCAACCTTGATGGAAACTATTGGTAACTAATGACTAGTAGTAGAGGAGGAGCTGATATTAAGAGAATGATGATAAATGGGTTGACTACACTCCAGTGAATGGACTCACACTGAGGGACATTTGGGAACACAAATGTGCCTTGAAAAACCTTAACACAAATGACATAATGCATGAAATCTGGTGGGGGGGGCTGTGAGAGGATAACATAGGGGAGGGGCTCTAAATATGATGCATGAAATTTGCAAATATTCAATAAAATAGAAAATGTCAACATCCTTAGGCATCACTACGTTGAGATTTCTTTTTTATTTATTTTATTTATTTTAATATTTTATTTATTATTTTTATTTTATGTGTATGAGTGTTATGCCTGCATGTAGGCAAGTGCACCTTTGTCATGCAATGCCCACGGAGACAGAAGAGGCTGTCAGATCCCCTGGAACTGTAATTATGGACAGTTGTTAACTGCCATGTGGGGTCTGGGATTCGAACCTGGGTCTTCTGTAAGAACAGTCAGTGTTCTTAACGCTGAGCCATCTCTCCAGCCCCATACTTTGAGATTTCTTACTCCACTCAGAATGGCTAGAATCCACAAACCACCACCAACAAATGTTGTCAAGGATGTGGAAAAGGTGAACTTTTATTCACTACTGATGAGACTACAAACTGGTGCAATCACTACAGAAATCAGGGTGGAAATTACTCAGAGAGCTAGAAATCAATATCCCATATGACCAGCCATACCACTCTTGGGCATATACCCCAAAGACTCTATACTATAGAAATACTTGTTCTGCCATGTTGATTACTCCCTTTTTCATAATAGCCAGGAATTGGAAATCCATCAAGTGATGAATGAACAGTGGGGGTGGGGTACATATACACATGAAATACTATTCAGATCTTTAAAAAATATAAAATTTGCAGGTAAACGGATGGAACTGGAAACAATGATCCTAAGTGAGATAACCAGACCAAGAAAGACAAACCTCATATGTTCTCTCATAGTGGGATGCTAGCTTTGGATTCTTAGATATACATGTTTTAATTGGAAAATCCAGAGAGGCCAGGAGACCAACAGTAAGCAGGGGAGGGTGGGATGGGAGACAGGCTTGAGCCTAGGGTGAAAGTCTTATTGACAGCCATACAGCAGGCCTGAGGCAACGGCCCAACTGCAGAAGCCACAAGAAATGCCTTGTGACATTTGCCCCCATTGGCAGATCATGAGACTGATGCCTAGAATTCGCCACTCCCTAATCACCAGCCTTGGAATTCCAAATTGCAACACCTAGATATTGCAACAGTCAGGGTCACGTGGTTTCCAGGAATCCAGGCTCTGTAATCTGAAATCCAGTATGCTAATGAGGCATCCTACCCACTATTCTGTGATAGGACATTAAGTCTGTTATGCTAATAGGATGCTAAGTCTGTTATGCTAATAAGGTATCCTACTTGCTGTGCTGTGATGGGACCACTACCCCTATATAAGCTTGTGCCATGTCACTGAACCTGGTCTCCTGTGTCTGAATGTGACTCCACTGACACAGTCTCCTCACCAGCGCTGGGGTCTGGGCCTGGGCAGAAGCAGAAGGTGGCACTGGGCGAGCAGAAGAGCAGCCTAATCCCACGGAAGGCAGAAGAAAGGCCTCAGCCCAGGGCAAGCGGAAGAGCAGCCTCGACACCCATGAGAACGGATGAGTGGCTGCCGCTGGCGATGACCACAGAAGGGAGGATTCTTGGGAGGGATGGTAGAATGCAGTGATACAAAGGAGGAAAGAGAAATAATAATTAATAGTAGTAATTAATTGGGGTAGGGAATGGGAGGGCAGGGCAGAGGAGGCAGTATGTGAAAAAGAAAAAGTCATATGGAAAAGAAAATATGGACACCTACCATTATAGACGCTTCTTAAAGCATATATACTTTGCATATAAAAGGAAATTTAAAGGAGTTACTTTAAAATGGGGGACATTGCCCCTACAAGATACTATAGGCTAGCAAAATAAAAGCCTAATGCCAGGGTTAGGCCCCTTCTTTTGAAACTCTTGACCAGGGGTCCGTAGGCCCTCAAACACTTCTGGCCATTGCCACTGATCTTGGTTACCCACCAGAATTTGATGGTAAGACCTGATTGCTGAAGACACTGCATACATGAGCCGTAGAAAATCATGGAGAAATCAAGCTTGTACAGACTTCAAAACATAATCTCTACTGGTTAGCTTTCATAGTGCTGGAAGATGCTATGTGTGCTGCCCAACTTTAACTCCTGTGTGCTTCAACAACTGGCCTGGCAAGATGTGCCCACTGGTGCAATAGTAGCATGAATATTATGGTATAAACAGTCACTTTTTTTTTAAGTGTATGAGTATTATGCCTGAATGTATGTAAATGCACCCATATTGTGCAGTGCCCACAGAGGGCAGAAGAGGGTGTCAGATCCACTGAAATGGGAGCTATGGATGGTTGTTGGCCATTATGTGGGTGCTGGGATTAGAACCTAAGTCTTCCACAAGAGAATCAAGTGATTTTAACCACTGAGCCAACTCTCCAGCCCCCCAAACACTTTCTTATTGGATTTAAGGTCCTCCATAAGATGGAGCCCATACCTGACATTGACATCAGGCCTAGGAACCTATGGCTAGACAGGTCACAGGCCATAGGGGAGAGCCTAATACTATTATCCTGCTAAATAGATATAGTATTACAGTGACTCCTAATGACTTGTTATATTCACAGATTAAAGCATTTCTCAACTTTCACAGAAAAGCTTCTTTACACAGCAAATGGTGATTATCACAGAGACTCACAACTGGCCAATGTGCAGAGAATAAGAGACTGAAAAGTGATTATCCCTGAATTGGACAACTATATCAAATTTCTGCCTCCAATGGCTCAGGGAAGCCATTGAAGAGGTGGCAAAAAGATTGTAAGGGCTTGAGGTAGTGGATAACCATAAGAAAGCAGTATTCCAGATAGCTGGAAAGTTACTCATATGAGCTCACAGCAATGGTGAGCATGCACAAGTCCCATGTAAGCTCAATCCAGAGAAAATCTCAGCATAGACATGGGGAAGTGGGTAAGAAACCCCAACCCTACCTGAGGAACAATTGGAAATTGATGGCTGCTGGGAAGGGTAGAGTCAGCCTCTTTTAAGGATGTGATTCTTGGTAGATTAATGAGGTTCCAGGAGATGGATCCAGACCAAAGACATTTGGTGACACAAATTTGACTCTATAGGCTATGAAATTGGGGGTTAGTAAAAAGGTGTATTGGGGATGAAATCTAAATATGATCAAAATATATTATATGAAATTCACAAAAAATCTATTAAAAAGGAAAAAAAACAGGAAAGAAAAATAAAGAAAAAAATGTACAGAGAACTAAAGAAACTAAACAAGAAATCAAGCAACCCCACTAAAAAATGGGCTAATGAGATAACTTTCATAACTCAAAAATACATAAATAACTCAGTTAAAAACAGAAAAGGAGGGGCTGAAGGATGGCTCAGCAGTTAAGAGCACTGACTGCTCTTGCAGAGGACCTGGGTTCAATTCCCAACACCCGCATGGCAACTAACAGCTGTTTGTAACTCCAGTTCCAGGGAAATCAAGCCCCTCTTCTGACCTCCTCAGGCATTGCATGCTCAGGTATGCTTACACACATGGAGACAATACACTCATACACATAAAAATAAATAAATAAATAAATAAATAATAAGGAAAAGGAGCAGAAGAATCTTCCCAAAAATAGTAAAATTGTCAATAGGTGTATGGAAACATGCTCAGTATTACTATTTGCCAAGCAAATGCAAACTCAAACCAAATATCACCTCATATATGTTGAAATTACTTTTATCAAACTCTTAAAGGATAAAAAATGTTAGGCTGTGAAAAAGGGGGGCACTTGTTCATTTTTGGTGGAGCGAGGGTAGATTGGTACAGTCATTATGTAGAAGAAAATGATGGTTCCTCATAAAAATCCAAAGTAGAATTATCAAATTCAAACTATGATCCTACTTTATGAATGTATGTACAGGGAATTAAATCAATATCTCAAAGAGATAGCTGCATGCTAGTATTTGTTTCAGTATTATTCATAATAAACAAGATAAGAAAAAAGACTGTGTCAATCAGCATACAGCAAAAAGACTATTGTTGGGAGCTATTAATCTATTATGTACATAAGCTGTGGCAGTCTTGTTTACTGAATTTGTGTTTTGCACACCAGTACCTAATCTGCCAAATCAGGAGGAATGTGTTCATATGGTGGAGCTCACAAAACAAGTATTTGGCCGGTTTTTGTTTCTCAGTTTTTGTAAGGAATATGCTTGGGGCCCGAGGAGCAAAGGCTGAGACTAAAGAGGAGAATCCAATAAGCCACAGCTGGGATAAAACCAAACCTTCCGCTCCACCAGAGCCAGCTCCATTGGCCTTGCCACCCTTTTATGAGGACCCCAGTCTGGATCTAGAAAAGGGATCTCTTGATCCTGAGGATGAGTCTGCCCTAGGAGAGGAGACGGTTGAGTATGATCAGGAAAAGTGTCCACCTCTAATTGCTTTGCCTGATCACTGGGAAATTAAGCAATTAAGGGAAGAGATAGACGCTGTGAAGAAGGAAATGTTTAGAGTTAGATGCTGTGAAGAAGGAAATGTTAAAGAACAAAGAGAAAAGAGTTAGGAGAGCCTCCTCTGAGGTCACCGAAGGCTGTTGCACCTCCCATGATTGCCATGGCTCAGGAGCCTTTGGCAGGAATCTGGTACCCGCTTAGAACCTTGCAATCTCTGCTACAACAGGCCATTGGGGCCACGGTAGAGAAAGGAGAGTCAGTGCATGGATTTCAGGTCTTCCCAGTTTCTGAGCAAGTTGGTCAGCAGGGCAACAGGGTGCGGTCTCATGCACCTGTGCCTTTTAAGCAGCTTAAGGAACTAAAGACTGCTTGTGCTCAGTATGGTCCTACTGCCCCTTTTACCCAGGCTATGTCAGTATTTACTGATGGTTCTTCTAATGGAAATGTGGCTTATGTGATTTATGGGCAAAGTTATTCTTTTCAAACTTCCCCTGCTTCAGCACAGGTAGTGGAACTTCATGCTGTAGCTGCAGTGTTCCAGCTTCTGGCCTCAACACCCTTCAAGCTCTCTATACAGATAGTCATTATGTAGCTCAAGCTCTACAGGAAATTGAAACAGTACCTTTTATTGAAACAAGGAATGTTCAAATTTGTTTGCTGTTAAGACAAGTGCAAAATAGTATTAAATCTAGAAAATGTCCTTGCTATATAGGACATCTCATAGCGCATAGTGGTCTTCCTGGGCCGTTAGCTTTGGGGAATGCCTTGGCAGATAAAGCCACTCAGCTTATAGGATTGACTCAAGTAGAGCAAGCTACCTTCCATTCACCACCAAAATAGCCAAAGTTTGAGAAAACAATTTCATATTACTAAGGAAGCTGCAAGACAAATTGTGTGACAATGCTCATCTTGTCCTCAAACACAAATTGTTCCTCATTATGGGGTTAATCCTAGAGGGCTGAAGTCTAACCAATTGTGGCAAATGGACATTACTCATGTTGCAGATTTTGGCAGACAAAGGTATGTACCTGTTACAATAGGCACATTTTCTGGCTTTATTATGGCTACTGCATAAACAGGAGAAGCCACAAAAAATGTTATAACTCATTGCTTGACTTGCTTTTCCATAGCTGGGATCCCTAACATTATAAAAACAGATAATGGCTCTGGCTATACCAGTCAGGGGTTCCAGTGTTTCTGTTTGCAATTGGGCATTGAGCATAAAACTGGGATACCATATAACCCACAAGGACAAGGTATAGTGAAAAGAGCTCACGGTGCTTTAAAAACACAATCACAAAAAATAAGAAAAGGGGAGTTATATCCCCAGACACCAAGACTGAAATACCATATAACCCACAAGGACAAGGTATAGTGGAAAGAGCTCATGGAGTTTTAAAAACAACTACAAAAAATAAAAATTGGGGAGTTATATCCCCAGACACCAAGTAATCTTTTACATCATACTCTTTTCATCTTAAACTTTTTGAATTTGGATAAAAATGACCACTCTGCAGCAGATAGAATGTGGCACCCTCAGTCACAGGATACCTATGCCCAAGTCAGGTGGAAGGATCCTTTAACTGGACAATGGAATGGCGCCAACCCTGTATTGATATGGGGAAGAGGGCACGTTTGTGTTTTTCCACAGGACGCAGATGGAGCCAGGTGGCTGCCAGAAGGGCTGGTGAGGTTCGCCAGACGAGTGCCAAAGAAAAAGTAGAAAAGAATGATGAGGCAACAAACGTGGCTGATGATGATGTTCCCGCAAGTGATCTTGGCTGAGTTATGCTGGA
>NW_008332644.1:2611818-2640770 GCF_000622305.1 Nannospalax galili | reverse complement strand
GGTAAAAATAAGGATAAATTTTGAGGATATTATCTGAGAAAAATATGTTAGGTACAGAAAGACAAGCAGTATATAAGTGAGTCTAAAAAATAAAGATAAGCATACAGCTACAGAGAGGAAACTGAATATTACCAGGGACGGGAAGTATAGAGGAGCAGGGGAAATATTGATCAAATACTTAAACTTTTAGTTAAAAGATAATTCATCATGGGGGTTCAGCATATCTACTACTGTTGGGAGCAACATTAAAATCTTGAACTTAAGGAATCTACATATCAAGTTTTCTCAGCACAAAAAGATCTGAGAGGGTAGGGGTGGGTATGATCAAAATACGTTGTATACATGCCCAAAATTCTCAAAAATGAATTTTAAAAAGAGCTAACTGAGGCAATGTATGTATTATATAACCTGACTGTAGTAGAAAGTTTTAGTCTATATAGTTTTATATATAAAGCACTGCACTGGAGCTGTGGAGATGGCTCAATAAAGGCTTCTCTGCTTGCCCTTCCAGTCCCCAATACCCACATGAAACAGCTACACATGGTGGTGCATGCTGCAGTCCCAGTGCTGGAGAGTCAGGCAGGAGAATCCCTGGGGCCTGCTGGAGAGTCAGAGAGCTTGCAGGCCAGCCTACTCAGCAAGCACCAGGTCCCAGAGAGAGACCTTTTCTCAAAATACAAGGTGAACAGCATCTGAGGAAAGTGGCCAATGCCATCTTTGGCTTCCACACCCTCACACACACACGCACCCTTCATCTGATCATGCACACACACACACACACACACACACACACACACACACGCACGGACAAAAAAAAACATATTGTACACCACATATATGAACATACACAATATTTTATTTATCAATTATATTTCAGCAAGTATGGATGAAATTAAGTGCAAGTAAACCAATAACTAGGCACATGAAAATTTCATGTAATAACTGTGATTAAAATGGAAAATCCAAATTCATATTATCTTTATGGATCCAGAGAAATTATAAAGAGGAAGCTGAATTAAAGCCACAATAGGATATTTATGAAAACTGTCCTTAATTATTTAGAGTAAATTAAAATATTTTCAAAAGTGAACCTTAAAAGGTATTATCCCACAGGAGCTTCTTGTGAATCTACTTCAGGATGGAGGAAGTGTTCACAACATTAAGGTAAAGAGACAAGGAAAGAGGAATTCATATAGGAATATTAAATTATAAACTTCACAGTTCTTGACAGCAGAAGATCAAAAGAATACAAATACCATATGTGCAACTCCTCAGATTTTACTTAAAATTCTTGCCACCTGGACAATAACCAGAGTCAGAAGAAACTGTTTTTTAGGGAAAAAATAATGAGCATTTTTTAAAACTGATGGCACTTAGACTGCATGCTTTTCAGCATACTGATTACTCTTTTATCAGAACTGATTTGTATCAAAGGACTAAATGTGGGATAGATGTTGAGTACGAACTTCTGAAAAGTCAGGATGACAGGATTGTACACCCATAACAGGGTTGAGGCCAATGAGATGATGAAGTCTACCCAGTACATGACCACAAACAAACCCACCAGAAGCAGGATGGTCTGGGTGGCCCTTTTCTCAGGGGAGGCTCTGGAGTTGGAGCTGTGGAGATGCTGGTGTCGCCTTTGATGTCTGTACAAGATAAGCAGCATGTATGTACTTGTGGTCAGCATAACTCCTACAAGAAATACATCCCTACAGGTTGTCAGTGTTAAAATCAACTCCCTGATGATTTTGTTCATGGGGAAAAGTGAGCAATATTTACTGACTTTCAACTGGTTGATCTCACTTGTGTTGGTAATAGCACCAACGTAGAAGATCCGGTTACTACTGAAAGATAAATTGAGAGACCAAATACAGAAGAAAACATGGATCATATATCTTTTTAGTTTATGTTTAAATTTTGCCAACAAGGAGGTATTGGGACTGATGGTCACAGCCTGAAACACAGTCAGGAGGCAGGTGGTGCAGATGGAAAGGCCTCTCATCACCCTATTTATGTAAAAAATTGCCTTACAGTTGAAGTCATTCCCAAAGTTCAGAGACTCAAGTACATCTGTAAACCAACTATCCATTGCAGTGAGGACCATCATTATGTGGATAAAAGTCAGCTGACAGAAGATCAGGTCTATGGGCTTGTGCCCATGACGTAGGATTGTGCACATATAAAAGAAAAAGAGAAATATATTGGCTAAGATTCCAAGACTGGCTTGGAAATAAAGGACGTTATTTAATGAGGACATAAATGGAAAGTGCATTCATTTTAACAGCAGAGGAAGCAGATTTCGTGAATCTGGAAAAAATAACAGCACACATCATCCTTCTTCACTGGTCCGTATGTCCATACCATCATTTTTATTTTACTTATTTTTAATGAACATGTATCTTTAATATTTTTATTTTTGGTTTTTTGAGACAGGGTCTTCCTGTAGCCCCAGATGGCCTGGAACTCACTATGGAAACCAGACTGGCCTGGATCTCAAAGAGATCCGCCTACCTCTGCCTCCCAAGTGCTGGGATTAAAGGCATGCACCACCACACACTGTGTATATCTCTTTAACTTTTGATAATCTGGACTATGCGTTATAGTCCACATTTCTATATGTCTACCCAGGTATCTAGCTGTATGTGTAACATATTGTAAATATTAAAATATATAACAAATGCATTTAAGTCACAGCTATAGAGAATGCACACTTTATGTGCCCATGTTGCACATGGCCTCATGTCTTAGAAATCAAATCCTTATTGGTTTACATTGCCTTGTGTTATATAGTAATAAACACAAACTATTAACCATATTTGTACAAGTGAATGAAAATTAAGTTAATATGGAAAAATAATTACAATATTTTTCCTCAAAAGATCAAGTAAATTAGCCTCACATTCCATGACTTTGATACACTCCATTTTGCCATTCATGCTTTTAGACTCACAATTCTAGTGGAGTCACTATGATAATTCATGATAATGTCTCTATTTTAATCAGTAAAATGTCAATCTCAATTCATCTGTTTCTTATGTTCCTTTTGCCATAAAATCTTTTACTCCCAGGATCAAGAATTGAGAATATGGACACAGGTGGGGATCATTAGCCTACGTCCCAAACCCTGGTAATTTTATGAGTGGTCCTGAAGTTTCCATTCCATAAAAACTTTGTGAAAGTCATTTATCTCAGATCTAAATAATTCCCAGCTATCAAGGCAAACACTATTTTTTCAACACATTATGACAAGTGTGAGGTTGATGAAGATGACTATATAGAGATCCTGTTCTTGAATTTCTATTTAATTCAGTGCATTGAAGAATGTATATGTCTCCAATAAGGTCTCCGCTTTTATCACACACCAGTATCCAGACACCATTTTAAAATTTCACCGAAAATTCTTGCCATTGGTGCCTTATGTCAATTCTTTCACCTAGTTACCAGTATCATTTTATTGAATCAATTTAATTCAAAAATTTAAAGAGCAGCTTTGTAATAGAAAAATGCAAAACTAATACATTGACTCAGATTCTTGTGAGATAAAAGAGTTCCCAAATAATTTTCAAACGCATATATATTCCACATACAAAATGTGTGTGTGTGTGTGTGTGTATATATATTTAGCATTGTGATATCGCTGTCACTACTTGAACAAACATAGACTGAAGTTACTAATTAAAAGTCATGCTAATTTTAACCACAAAAATCTTTGTAGTTTATACAGTTCAGCTAACAATAGTATGGAAATGGCAACAAAGAAGTTGGTGACTGAGACTATTCTAAAACCTCCACACACATATAAATCTAAAGCACACATTGTATATTTGAAGTATTTATTTTTGCTCTTCCTTAAAAAGCTTAATCTACTAAAGGAGCACATTCATCCCAAATGCCAAAGTTGAGCTGGGCATGGTGGCACATGCCTTTAGTTCCAGCACTCGGGAGGCCAAGGCAGGTAGATCTCTGTAAGTTCAAGGCTTGCCTGGTGTACATAGTGAGTTCCAGGCCAGCTGGGGCCACAGAGAGACTCTCAAAAAGACCAAAAAATAAAAAATAAATAAATAAATAAATAAATAAATAAAGCCAGAGTCAAACGTCTGATTCTTTCACCAAAATTTTAAGAATTAGAGCCCAAGTCCAGTTAAAAAAAATTGTAAATGGACCAACGATATATAATAATCATTTATTATTAATTACATATCTAGAATTTATTAATATAATTCATTATTATAAGCCATAAAGTAAAAAGATAACAAAACAAGGTTAAAGTAAGCTAAAATGTTTCTTTTCTCATCCCAGCAATACACAGTTCAACCTATTTCATATCCGTTGCTCTATAAATGTCTATATTACATACCAAAAATGTCTATTAAATACCATGTCTGGTTCATCAAATGGCATCTTTCTCTGGAGTTTACTGGGGATGAAACAGGACAAGAAAAGACCATAGTTGCCATGGTTAAAAACTGATAGATAAAATATAATGCTTTATCTCAGAATTAAGCAACTAAAAGTTGTTAGCATATGTGTGCACTGAGAAAACTCACTTATTTCATCTGAAAACTTTTTTGCAATGCTGGGGTCAAACATTCTAGGAAAGAACTCTAGAACATGCCCTCAAACTTTGTGTTTTTGTTTGCTTGTTTATTGTGGTTTGTGCTTTTATTTTTAGACAGGATCTCACTCCATAGCCATGCTGGCCTTGGCCTTGCTATGTAACCTAGGATGTTCTCAAATTTTATGCTCCTTCTGCTTCAACCTCCTGAGTGCTGGAATTACAGGTGTATACCCCAATCCTGGCAGATTAATTTTATAATTAAATGCTTATCATATATTTTATTTGATGATTCTACAGTCCCATCGTAGAAGAATCAAAAGATTTTAAATAATGTAATGCTAACCTGGAAGTCAGAGAATAGGAAAACATCAAACATAAAATCTCAGAGTAGCACAGTGCCAAAGAAAACTGGACCCTCTCTGGTACATTAAATACTTGTAAGTGCTTGCACATCTCCACAGTCAGTAGGAGAATGGAGATCAGGGCTGCTCAGGCTTACACTGCAGCACTGGAGCACATTCAGAACAGAACAGAAAATGATCACTGTGTTCCTGGCTTTCACAGTACACTCTCCTAAGTGCTATAACCCCCAAGTGTACCCATAAACACTCATAACTGGAGAAAGCATCATTATTAAACTGACACAGAACAGAAACTGATACGGTCTGTAGGTTTAGATCAGAGGTACGAAGAAAAGAAAAGAGGTGTGTGACGAAGGAAGCAAAGTGTTGCTTGGCGCAACCACAATGTTCTGTGAAGAGAAATCAGTTTGCTAAAAGTCTCCCCCCCGACCCCAATGTTAGAGTAGCAAAAAGCCCCATTAGAAAAAAAGAAAAGAAAGGAAGAGTACATGAAGTTGTTCAGGAAAAAGTGATGGGGAGATATGGGAGGAGCTGGAGGGGAGGGAGTGGGTGTGGATTTGATCAAAACACCTTATATGCATGTATGAAATTCTCAATAAATATTTTTAAAAGCTAAAAGTCTTTCCCCCTCATTATCATATCTAATTTTATAAGACTATCCATAAAATATACTTTTCATTTTATGAACAGCTGATGTTCTTTGCATTCTGCTTTGCAGAGACTTAATAGCATAATGGATATAAAATATGCTGTTTTATTATTAATTTTGACCAGAAGTATCCTTTTCAATATAATTTTTATTATATTTAGTGAGTAATGAGAATATAATGTGATTATGTGACTTTCAAGTAACAAGTTATATGGGTGATGTCAGCAGCATTAATAAGTCTTCTGGAAAATGCAAGAAGACGATACCTTCAACACCAAAGTTGGTTCCATGAGGGCATCTTTGTGAGCAGATAATTCCAGCAGAATAAAGAGCTGTGGCTTATTAATGGCTATTAGTTCATAGTGATCGCCTAGTGCTCTTAAATCATTTAAATGCATTAATTGAAGTTAGCATCGGTGGTGATGTGAAGCACAGAGACTAGAATGTTACAGTCTCACGCCTAGTTCTCAGTTCCCCTGAAATAAACCATGAGTAGCAGGCATGTCTCTGCAGAGACTGAGGAGAGAAAATCATACCAAGAGCTTGGTCAAAAACCACGCGGCACAGGATCAGGGAACATAAGAAAGTGTTCTCTGAATGTATGTGTAGCTTTAAATTATGGATTACCAGAACTAAGAATAAAGTCACAATATCTTGTGTATAAGGGCTGCTGTCACACACTCCAGCACATTGCTTTAGTCAAAAATTAAGGGACATAGCAAATGTACCAGTGAAAAGAATGCATTTTAATGAAAACAGAGATGCCCTCTGCTGTTGCCCTGGTGATCCAATTAGATCCACCCCTGGTGATCCAATCAGATCCACCCAGGTCCCAGACAGTGTTATGACAGTGCACCTGTGCAGACTTTTAATGTGAGTTATTCTAAACAAAATTCTGCAATGCTTAGGAAACAAACTAATGTTTTCTATCAACCAGTTTTTACGGTATTGGTAGTCTGTTATCAAAAACAGTCAGTTACAGCCATTATCATGCAGTAACGCATGTTGACAATGATTTCATGATTCCACATTGTCTGTTTTCCATTTCACTTTATTGCAGTTTTGTGAAATGGGGGGGGCATCTCACTTTTTTGCTCAGGCTAACCTCACACTCATGAGCCTCCCGCTTCTGCCTCCTAAGTGCTGGGATCATAGCTATGTGCCACCATGCCTGCCTCTATTTCTCATTTTAATTACTCACATATATTAGTAAATGATATTGACAAACTAAAAATGGACTTTTGGTATTCAAGCAGCTAAGCTAAAATTTGCCTCGCACTTTTTGTGAATTATATATTTGAACAAATAATTGAATTCTGTAACTATCAGCAGAAGCATTGGAAATTTTTACTTTAAAGAATTTTATACTATTCAAGAATTGAAAATCATTTTTATCACAACTAATGAAATATGTGCTCATTCTAATATCTCTATCAATGCCACAAGGTTCAATTTAGAACACTTAAAATACTAAAACTGAATTTATTTTAATAAAAAAGTCATACTGAAATTTTCCAGTTTGCAGTTTTGTAAGAATAACCTTATGAAGGTGATATTTCTAAATACTTTCATAGTAACCAGAAAAAATGTTTATTTGTAATCATTGCAATAGAATAAATAAAACTATTAAAAAATTTTTAAAGCTTATTATTTTATGTTATCTTATGCTCTAGTAGGACATGATTTGAAACTTTCCTAAGAATTCCTAAGTATATGCAAATTTAATGGAACAGAAAAATGACTGATATACACTAGATTAGTTAATATTTTCTGTATATTCCTGACCAAGTTTCATATAAACACATACAGTCAGCTAAATTAAGTAGTAAAATGAGAGAATATAAAATACGATTCAAATATACCTGAAAATGATCATTGCATTTCTCCAAACTAGTGAACATGTGCTATTTGTCTTTTCCCCATGTAGATTATTCCAGGTATTTGTTGCAGTAGTGAAAAGCTAGCATAGCTGTCGTTAGCTAGTGGGAGCCACAGCTTTAGAATTACAGCTGACTTGATTAGGATTGGAGTGCCATTCATGACAATCCATAGTCTGATATAATAGTTAAGAATACTCCATTTGAGCCTGGCATGGTGGCACGCGCCTTTAATCCCAGAGGCAGAGGCAGGGGCAGGGGCAGGTGGATCTCTGAGATGGAGGCCAGCCTGATCTGCATAGTGACTTTGGGGAGAACTGGAGCTACAGAGAGACCCTGTCTCAAAAAAAAAAAAAACAAAAAAAAACCCACCAAACAGCAACTACAAAAAAAATAACATTTGGGGGTCAATTTTAATTTTTTACATATTTATTAGTGTATGTTCATTGTAAAATGTGATGAGTTTATGTTGTTTTCATCCAATATGTAATATTCATTGACCTTATACACACTATTAATCTTTGCTGTCCCTCCATCCACCCTTCCTGCTAGTCTCCTTCCTCTTTCCAATAGTCCTTGTTCCACTTTAATACACATCATATTATATTCAGAGATCATATTAAGTAAACTCTATGCTCCTACACAAATCATTACATTGATTTTTTTATGTCTACAAGCACCTGTTAGGTTTGTTTATGATGCAGTAAGGTTTAAAAGAAATATTCTAACAGATAATTCTCTAAACAGTTTATTGAAGAACATCCTGCTTGGTCTTACCACCTACTTACTTGCAGTACTCACTGACAACGAAGAGGGTAAGAAACATTCACCCCTCTGGGTCTTCGATGTAAGTCCATAAGGAGTGCGGCCCCAAGAAGTGGTTATAAGGAAGAAATGTCATCAGATCATGTCCCTCCAGGCCCATTAACCATGTCATCTGGAGAAGCAGAAGAGCTCTGACCTTGGGGTTGTTAGAAAGTGGTGGCAGGTTCCCCATATGTGAGCTAATTTCCCCAGGCCAGGGTAGGCACAGCTGGGCTCCAGGCTCCCCAGGCCCTGTCTGTCTGGGTGGGTGGGCTGATTCCAGTCCTTGTGAACAAAACAAAAGTAAAAATAATAACACTCATTTCAAACCAAGTAGAAAAACATTTTAGATTCCTCAGGGTATCACTACTGCTTCAAAACATTCTTAGTGGCCTCACACTTACTAGCAGTGTCTTCAGTCTCTACAAGCTATGGCACCTTTGTTCAAATTGAGAAAACACCACCTCCTCCAAGCACACTTATGAAAAATAATCTTTCCTACAGAGGACACAGACATGAGGCAATGTAAACTGTATCATCAGCAAAAAGCAGGCTCTGGGGCTGGGGTGTAGTTCAGGAGGTAGAGTACTTGCCTAGGATGCTCAGAGCCCTGAGCTCGATCCCCAGCACTGCATAAGCCCAGCATGGTAGTGCACACCTGGAATCCACCGGAGGTAGGGGCAGAAGGATCAGAAGTCCAAAGTTGCTCTTGGCTACATAGTTACTTTGAGGCTAGCCTTGCCTACTTGAGCTCCTCCCTCACCACCCCCCGGGGGGGGTGTCTTATTCAGAAAACAGAACACCTCCCTTCTCCACAGTCCAGACATGGATCTCCAGGCTCAGATGATGGAGTGTTAGTCTACCTCATTACTCAACCTCCTCTGGTGATTGTATTCATGGCATTGTTTATTTGATACACTCAGATAAACAGGAAACGGACAAACGTTCTCTTTATTTGATATTTGTCAATGACCCCTTTATTATAATTAATCCTAAACTATTTTTCAACCCTAATTATGGTGTCACCTTTGTTTTTTCTCTTCCATACCATCTAATTTCTTTTCACATTTTTTGGAATTAAAAAATTTTATTGAATTTTTGCACATTTCATACACTACACCTTGATCACATTTAGACTCCCTCCCCTATCTGCACTCCCTCATAGCCCCCTCCCACCAGATTTCATACATTCTGTCATACATGTTAAGGTGTATTGAGTCAAGTTTCTGTGCCTAAGTGTCCCTCAGTGTTAGTTCATCCACTGGAGCCTAGTCAACCTATGTAGTGTCACTACTCTAAAGAAGACCAACTCTCTCTCACCCAGCAGTGATCAGTTGCCAATAGTTTCTCAGTTATGGTTGGGGCTCCTTAGCCATTTCCCCAGTTCTATGCCAGGTTTTTTGTGTAGTTTGAGTTTGCATGGCTCTCATGCATGTTGTCACCGTTGCTATAAGTTCATATGAGCAACTTCTCAGCTGCCTGGAAAACTCGTTTCCTTGTGGTCATCTACCACCCCGGCACTTACAGTACCATCTGATTTTAAAATGGCGACATTTGTCTGGCAAGGTGGCTAAGGGCCACTGATTCAGAAGAAAGTCAGATTCCCTTTTAGGGTTCTTAGTCTTATTCATAAAAGAATTTAAGAAAGGACTGAAATGGAAGCTTTAGGACAATTTTATTAGAATTTAAGAAAAAATCCTCAGGGCAGGCAAGCCGTAAATCTCAGCAGCTGCGCTGAGGAGGAGAATGGAGATCAGAAGAAAAAAAAAGCCATGAAGCCATGCCAGTTTAGAGCTAGCATGGAGATCAGACACATGGAGGACTGGCAGCCACATAACAGGGAGGGGGAGGAAGCTTTAAAGAAAAAGCAAAGAAATACATGCAGCCCAAAGTGAAAGATATATAAAGAAGAAAATGAGAGGTTACATTTTCCTGAATTCTTCAGAAAAGTGGGCAGGTTTACCAAGAGGCACATGTCTGCGGCCTTGTCCAGAAAAATGGACTTGGAGGAAGAGGGGAGAGGGACTTCAGGCAGGAGGAAAAGTTGATCTCATAAATGAACTAGGTATTCTGCCCATTTCTTTAGCATTTTCCTAGGGATGGTCTGGAAAAATTAGAAATTTCAGGTTCTACCCAGACCACAGATTGTTTTTCCCTTGATCATTTCTTTTTTCATTTTATGTGTATGCATGTGTTGCCTGCATGTAGGTCAGCGCACCCATGTTGTGCAATGCCTGCAGAGGTCAGAAGAGGCTGTCGGATCCCCTGAGACTGGAGTTATACGTAGTTGTTAGCTGCCATGTGGGTGCTGGGATTCAAACCTGGGTCTGATCACTTTTAAGGAGTATTTTGCTACCGTAACACCACAAAGCCTGGAAATTTGAGTTCCATATGTACACTGTGGCAGACACACAAAATAAACAAATAAATAAATAGTAAAATGGTGACATTTATTTTGTAAATCCATGGGTCTCCCAGTATGATACCAGCTCTCAGAATTATGAGCACAGTTCAGTTTTCCTGGGACAGAAACCAGCAAATCCGTTAAGATGGGGCAGAAATTAATGAATTTTTTTAAGACACAAAGAATCTGGAGAGATGGTTCAGCAGTTAAGAGCACAAACTCAAGTTCAATTCCCAGCACCCACATGGCAACTAGGAACTATTCTTAACTCCAGTTCCAGGAGAATCTGATGTCCTCTTCTGACCTCCATAGCATTGCATGACATTGGTGCACTCACATACATGTAGGCAATACATTTACATGTAACATAAAAATAATAAATAAAAAATATTTTAAGATACAAAGAATCAGTGAACAGAAGAGTTGGTTCTTTAAATAACTAAACAAGATTGACAAACCATTAGCTAAACTGAGAGATAAGACCCAAATAAATAAAATTAGAGATGCAAAGGGAGACATTACAACAGATGCCAATAAAATTATAAGGACATACATTAAAAATATATATTCCATTAAATTTGAAAATATAAAAGAAATGGATAGGTTTCTAGACATATATGATCTACTAAAAATTAAACCAAGCTGAGACCAGTTATTTGAACAGATCTATAGCAAACAAGCATATGGAAACACTAATTTTAAAACTCTTCCAACTAGCTGGGCATGGTGGCACATGCCTTTAATCTTCAAGGCCTACCTGGGCTACATAGCAAGTTCCAGGCCAGCTGGGGCTACAGGGAGATGCTGTTTCAAAAAAAAAAAACTCCCAGGCCCAGATGGATTCACTATTTAAGTCTATCAGACCTTTAAAGTAGAATTAACATCAGTCTTTCTCAAATTGTTCCATAGGAAAAGAAGGAATACTTCTAAACTCTTTTTATGAAGCCAGTATTATTCTGATACCAAAACCAGATAAAAATATAACAAAAAAGAAAATTATAGACCAATATCCCTAGTAAACATAGAAACAAACAAAAAAGATCATTCATTTTGATAAAGTTGACTTCATCCCAGAGATGAATGGATAGTTCAACATATGTAAATCAATAAACATAATACGTCACATAATTGGTCCCAAAGACAAAAATCACACAATCATCTCATTAGATGCAGAAAAGCCCTTTGACAAAATCTAGCACTCCCTAATGATAAAAGCCCTGAGGAGACCAGGCATGGAATGAACGTGCCTCAACCTACTAGATGCTTTATATGGCAAACCTATATTCGCCCTCATACTAGATGGAGAAACACTCATAGATTCCACTAAGATCACGAACAAGACAGGAGTGTCCACTTTTTCCACTCCCAATCAATACAGTACTTGAAGTCTTAGCTAAAGTAATAAGACTAGAGAAAGAAATAAAAGTGATACAAAAAAGAAAGGAATACATCAATGTATCCTTAGTTGCAGATAACATGAGTCTATACATTGATGTGATAAAGACTCTAGGGACTGATAAATGCTTTCAGCGAGTTGCAGGATACAAAATTAACATATAAAAACCAATGGCTTCCTATAAGCCAATGACAGCTATGTTGAGGGAAGAAATTAAAGAAACAACCCTACGCATTATTATCATATATGTGTACACATACATACATATACATATACGTATATATGCTGTACATGAAATGGCAATTCTCCTACTCAATGAATCTGTAGCACTCTAACAGACTCTCCAGGTACCCAGACTCTGGGAAAAAAGGTTAGATCCCAGACCAGGTGCTTCTCTCAAGTCATACCCATGTACAGCCCTCTCTGTCTCTACCCTCATAATTGATTATGCAATCACTGTTGCTAGGGGGAGAGACAGATAGTCTATGAAGTAACCCCCCAAGACTCTAGATGTGTGTGTGCATGTGTGTGTAAATCTAACCAAAGAAGTGAAATAATTTCACAATAAAAACTTTACAGAACCTAAGAAAGAAATCAAGAAAGACATCATGACCTCCCATACTCACAAAGTGGGAGAATTAGTAGTGTGAAAATGGCCAGCCTACCAAAAGCAATCTACAGAGTCAATGCAATCTTAATCAAAAGTCCCATGCCATTCTTCACAAAAATAGAAAACACAATCTCAAAACTTACTTGGAAGCATGCCAGGTAGCCAAAGCAATTCTGAGCAAAAAGAATAATGCTGGAGGTATCACCACCGGATTTCAAGTTATACTAAAATATAAAATACTAAAAACAGCATGATACTGACACAAAAACAGACACATAGATCAACAGAAAACCTAAATATAAATCCACACAGCTGCGGCAACCTGGTTTTTGGCCAAAATGCAGAAAAGCAAATAGTTGTTAAATATATGAATAAACATTCAAATTCACTAGTCACCAGAGAAATATGAATTAAAACTCATTGAGATGCCATCTTACCCCAGTCAGAGTGACAGACATTATAAAAAACAAATGACAGCAAATACTAGTGAGAATGTGAAAAATGGGAACACTTATACAGTGCTAGTGGGAATGCAACTAGTCCAGTCCTATGGAAGTCAGTGTAGAGATTTCTCAAAACAACAACAGCAACAGAAAAGAAATTTAAACTAACAATACATCATCAACATGACTTGGCTATGCAACTTCTTTGTATTTATCCAAAGCACTCCAAGTCAATCTATAACGGACATGCTTTCCTCTGAACCCCGAGATTGATTTAACACTGGTTTTAAGACACAGACTTTGTTCAGTCATCCCTCTATAATAGGTGCCACCAGTAATGCTATAAGCCCAAGCAATGGGTGTTTTCTAAACCTTAACTAGGGGTCTTAATTTTAAAAAAGGCCACAGATGTATTTAAATTTTCTTCAGGAGTTTTCTAGTAAAAACCCAGGTCTAAAATAGCTTCAGGAAACAAAAAGGAAAAGCATTCATGGAAACCCTCCTATTCATATTAGCCTCAAAATAGTAAAATATCTAAGAATACTAAAGACAAAAACATTAAAGGTCTCTACAGTGAAAATTTTAAATCTCTAAAGAAAGAGAGGAAGACACCAGGAGATGGAAGGGCCTATAGTGCTCATAGATGGGTAGAATGAATATTGTGAACATGATGATCCTACCAAAAGCAAGCTCCAGATTCAATGCAATGCCAATCAAAATCCCCATGACATTCCTCACAGAGCTAGAAAAAAAATCCTAAAATTCATATGAAATCACAAAAGACCCCATATAATCAAAGCAATCTTGGGCAAAAGAGCAATGCTCGGGGGAAGTCATCACACCAGATCTCAAGGTATATTACAAAGCTATAGAAACAACCAAGGGAGTGAAGAGAAAATCCAGTGGATGGGAGAAAATCTTCACCTGCTACACATCCAACAGAGGATTAATATCCAGAATATACAAAGAACTCAAAAAACAAAGAAACAAGAAAATAAATGACACAATAAAAAGATAGTCTAAGGACTTGAACAGAAAGTTCTTAAATGAAGAAATGAAAAATGACTAAGAAATACCTTTAAAAGTGCTCAGCATCCTTAGTAATTAGAGAAATGCAGATCAAAACCACTTTAGGATTTCATCTTACCCCAGTCTGACTGGCTAAGAACAAGAGAACAAAAGATACCAAATGCTGCTGAGGATGTGGAGAAAGAGCAATGCTCATTCGCTGCTGTTGGGAATGCAAACTTAGGCAACCACTTTGGAAAGCAGTGTGAAGAACTCTTAAAAAAACTAAAACTGAATCCATCATATGATTCTCTTATGCTATTCCTTGGCATAGACCTAAAGGATTCATCCTACTGTAGAGATACCCATACATCCATGTCTGTTGCTGCCCTTTTCATAATAGCTAAGAAATGGAAACAACCTAAATCTCCCTCAACTGACAAATGGATAACGAAAATGTGATACATTTACACAATGGAGTTCTACTCAGTGGTAAAGAAAGATGAAATTATGAAATTTGCATATAAATGGATGGAACTAGAAACTGTTATAACACAGACTTAGAAAAGCAACTGGCATATGTTCCCCCTCCTTTGTGGATCTTAACACCAATTCTTTAAATGTGAATATATATCCTGATGTAACAGCAGGCACCAGGAAAATGGAAAGGAAGCACAGAGATAAAGGGAAAAAAAGAACACAAGAGAGGGGAAGAGTAGGAAACAGATGTTACCAAGGGGGAAATGGATGCGTTCAACTTGGAGGGACATACAAGGAACCGTGGTGGTAAAGGGGAATTAGTGACTCAATAGAGTAGGAATAATAGGAGATATTATTAGTATTAATATAGGAGATGGGAAATGAGTATACTCAAACTAGGAAGGGAGGAGGGAGGTTAGACAGGGAGAGAGAAAGGAGAAATAAATAAAGCTTAGATGGTGTAAAAACCCAGAGGGAAATGTATTAACTCACCCCCCCAAAAAATATACATACAATATCTGAACATGAGTGCATGTGTATACCTAAAGGCTATATAACAGGAAACACAGTGCCAGGTAGGAGAAACCTCCCTTCAAGTTATTGGTCGTGGGAGTCCAAGAGACTCCCAAAATTACACAGGCTATTGCCACAGCCCTTGATTACCTCCCAGAACTTGAAGGTAAGACCCTATTGCCAAAGACAGAATATACTTCAGACACAAGTTTTGGAGAAATGGAGCTGGAACTGACCCAGAAGCCTCCTCCATAAAGAATAGCTCTCATAGTTGAAGGTAAAATAAACCCTTTCCTTCCCACCCCTCAATGCCCCAAAATATCAGCAGAACATGAGCGATACCATGAAAAGACCAAGTCTTCTAATCATGGGCATAACAAAATAGAAAAATACCACACCAAAGGCATAGAAAATATTTTCATTAAAAGTTAGAGAAAAACCCTCCCCTTGCATGCTCATTCCTCTGAGGCTGCCTGGGAGTGCTTAACCCTGCCTCTGAAGTGAACTGTCAAAACTGCACTGCTCCCATCCCCCTGCTTTGGGACCATCTGGCAGTCCTTCCTACTGCTCCAGGGCTCAGGTTTCCCTGTTGACTAGTAGGGGCCTGCATGTCCTTGTCCCATCACCTCTCCTTGCATACCAGTTCCTCTGAGATTGCATGAGAGTGTCTGACTCATTCTGAGTGCAGGGGGTGTGAATTGCCCAAATCTCACCGTGCCCATCCCCTTACTTTGAGACAAGCTGCAGCCCCTCTCAGTGCTCTAGGTTCTAGGCTTCCCTGCTGGCTAGTAGTGACCAGCACATCCTTTTCCCATCTTGTCTCCTTGGACCTTGGCCCCATCCCTCTGAGGCTACTGAAGTGTGTCTAACTACCCAGGGCTGCATCGCCCCCCTGGAGAACTCCTGAATAGCCTGTCTGGATTCATCAGGTTCCTCCAATATAAAATCAAACAGGAGAACTGAGGCCTAGACCCAACTAATTTTTCATACCCAATCAGAAAGCAATCAAGCTACATCAATAATACATACAGACTCAAATTTCAATGCAACAAGGACAGGCTTGAGTGTCATATTGGAATCACAAGCAACAAAAGAAATTCACATGCCAAAGCCACGATGAAAAAATAATACTATGAAAAAATCAAAATAATATGTCTCCACCAAACATCACCAATCTTATAAAAGAGATCCAGAATGAGAATCCCCTAGAAATAGCCAAGGACACAGAATTTAAAAGAACAGTCATAAACATAATCAGACAATTCAATGAATTTAAAGAACACACACACAAATAACTCAAAGAACTGAAAGAGGATAGGGATAAATTTCTGACTGAATTCACAAAAGTGAGAAATATTGAAGAAAGCTCAGGCTAAAATCAAGAAGGAAGTAAAAAACTCAATAAGCAAATTTGAAATGACAAGAGAAAGCCTCACCAACAGAATAAATGAATGGAAACAGAATCTCCTCAATAAAGCTGAAGAAATGGACTGATCAAGCAAAGAATATGAAAAATGTTTTAGGCACAAGAATGGAATATGCAGGAAATTTCAGACACTATAAAAAAACAAATTTACAATGGGCAAAAAGGAAGGAGAATTCCAGATAAATGGCATTGACCAGATCTTCAACAGGATTATAGAAGAAAATTTCCCTAAATTAAGGAAAGACATTCTAATACAGGTGCAAGAAGCAGACAGAACACAAAATAAACAGGACCAGAAGAGACACTCCCCATGGCATAGCACAGTAAAAACACTAAATGTACAGGAAAAAAAAAAGATGGTTCTGAAAGCTTCAAGAGAAAAATAACAAGTCACATCTAAAGGAAAGCCCATCAGAATTGCTGGCTTCTCAATGAAAACTATGAAAGCCAGAAGAGCCTGGACCAAAGAATACCAAGTTTTAATGATCATAGATGTAAACCCAGAGTACTTTACCCAGCAAAACTGTCTGATATAGATAGAGATGAAAGAAAAATCTTCCATGACATGAATAGGTAGAAAGAATTCAAGTCCAGTGAACTAGCACTACAGAGAATACTCAAAGCAATATAAAGAACTAAAGAAAGGAACAACTATGCATAAGAGGCAACAGAGAGAAAATAAATGAAGTTATAATTGTGGGAACCCAAAATCATAGAGGTAAGGGGAAAGAAGAAGCCTGAGAGAGAAGAATAGTAGGAGACAGGTGTTACCAAGGGTAAACTGGGGGTATTTAACTGGAAGGGGAAGAGGGAAGGTTATATAAGGAACCATGGGGGTAAAGGGGAAGAAGGAGCTCAAGAAGAGTGGGGATAATGGGAGACAGGTAATATCAAGGGGAAATGAGGGTACTTTAATTAGGGAGAAGAAGGAAGTCTAGACAGGGTGAAAGAGGAAAGATAAATAACGATTAGGTGGTGTGAAAATCCAGAGGGAAATATGTTAGTTCAAAAACCTACTTTAAAATACACATACAATATCTGTACATGAGTGCATGTATATAGCTGAAGGCTATATAACAAGGAACACAGTGCCAGACAGGAGAAACCTCCCTTCAAGTTATTGATCAGGGTAGTCCAAAAGACTCCCAAAATTACATAGGCTATTACCACGTCCCTTAATTACCTCCCAAACTAGCACTCATAGTTTTGGAGGACACTATGCAAGCTGCTAAGGGAGAAAAAAATCAATGGTCTAACCCAAGCTTTAATGCCTAATAACCTACAACAATGACCAGCACAGTAAACTATATCAGTGCAGCAGTGGCATTTTTATCTTGGGAGTAATCAACAGCTACATAATGTGACTTAAAGCCTACTCAATGGGAAGGAACTCCTGTGTGTCACTGTAAACGTAGCCAGATACATATGGCTGGAGATGTCAGAGATAATAAAGAAAACGCTAAAGCTGTCACATCCCTAGACAAACATAATTTCTTAGTATATACTAAATATGGATCCTTATATTTACAGACAAGTATGCCAGTCACTACTCATCAAAGAACTTTCTTTTGCAGCAGATGGAGACTATTACAGAGTTCCACAACTGGTCGTACACAAATAGTGTCTATGAAATGTCCAAGCCTAAGTGACACATCTAAAATAGAACCTCTACACCTAAGGCTCATGGAACATAGTGGAAAAATAGGTAGAGAAATATTAATGCATTTCTCAACTCTCTTAGAGACTGAAGACTGTGTGTCCTTGGACAGGACTCCTATAAAAAACTTTACCCACCCATGGCTCAGGGACCATTGCAGAAGAGGGGGCAGAAAGACTGTAAGCGTCAGGGTTAGTGCATGAACATGAGGAAACAGGGGCTTTCAGGGTCTGGGAACTTGCTCATATGAACTTGCAACAATGGTGACAGAATGCACAAGACCCATGAAAACTCAATCAGACAAAAACCAGCATAGAACTGTGGAAATGCACAGGAGGCCACAACTTAGGTGGGGAACTATTGGCAGATGATTACTTCTGGGTTAAGGAAAGTTGATCTTCTTTAAGGGAGCAATGCTAGACAGGCTGAACAGGCTCCAGCTGATGAACTCACACTGAGGGACATCTGGGTAAACAAACTTAACTTGACAGTCCTTAACATATATGACAAAATGCATGAAGCCCTGTGGATGGGCTTTGGGGGGGTGCAGATAGAGATGGGGGGACTAAATATTACTAAAATGTAATGTATGAAATCCACAGCATTTCAAAAGAATAGTTTTTAATCTTTTTCAAAAACTAAAGAAAGAAATATCCAAGTTATTAAAAGACTACAGAACTCTAAATAGACAGGACCAGAAAAGAAATTCCTTGCAGCACATTATAGTCAAAACACTAAAAACATAGACAAAAGAAAGGATATTGAAAGCTGCAAGAACAAAAAGGGTCAAGTCCCCTATAAAAGCAGGCCCATCTGAGTAGTATTTGATTATTCAATATATTAAGATATATTCCAAACTCTGAAAGACCACAACTGCCAACCCAGAGTATTCTCCCAGCAAAACTATTAAATTTTAAGGAGAAATAAAATCTTTTCATGACAAAAATAGACTAAAGGAATGCATTTATTTATTTTTTAATTGAAATTTTGTGTATTTCATACATAAAATCATCTTTATGTCCCTTTCACCTTTGGCCCCCTTCCATAGCCCCCCCACTGGAGTTCATACATTCTGCCATTTGTGTTAAGGCCTATTATGTAAAGTTAGTGTCCCAAGATGTCCCTCAGTGCAAGTTCATCCACCAGGGTTTAGTCAGCCTATCTAGAGTCTTTCCCTTCAAGATCAGCTCTTCCTCACCCAGGAGTAATCATCTGCCAATAATTCTTCCATGAAGATTTGGGCTTACTGTTCATTTCCATAGTTCTGTGATGGGTTTTTGTCTGCCTAAGTTTGCATGGGTCTTGTGCATGCTGACACCGTTGCTGTAGGTTTGTATGAGAAGAGTCCCAGGAGCCTGTCGGACTATTTCCACATGGTCATGCACCTCCTCCCTGGTTCTTACAATCTTTCTACCCCCTCTTCCACAATGGTCCCTGATCCCTGGGTGGGTGGATCTCAATATAGGAGTCCTGTCCAAGGACCCACATTCTGCCAACTCTTATTCTCTGCATTTTGGCCATTTGTGGCCTTTTGTGTTCCTAGCCCTCTGTTTTATGAGGGAGCTTCACTGATGAGAATTGAAAGATAATGCGTTAGTGTTCTCTTCATCCCTTGTTCTATGTTCCATAAGTCTTAGGTGTGAAGGTTGCATACTAGATGTGCCACTTAAGCTTAGGCAATTCATAGAGAATCTCTGTGTGTGACCAGTGGTGTAACCCTGTAATAATCTCTGTTGAAAAAGAAGCTACTTTGGTGGGTGGTGACTGGGATACTTGTCTGTAAATATAAGGATCCATATTTTGCACATAGTAAGAAATCACATTTGTCTAGGGATGTGACAGCCTTGAGAAAACCCAGCCTTGGTGTTTTCTCTAAGACCTATGCCCTCTCCATCTATGTGTATTTGGCTAGTTTTACAGCAGCACACATGAATTTCCTCCCACTGAATGGGCTTTGAGCCCCATTAGCTGCCTGTTGATTACCCCCAAGATAAAAGTGCACTACTGCACTGTTGCGGGTTCTCCTCAGGCCAGCTGTGAAGACCCTAACCTGGATCAGGTCCCCTGCCAATTGGGGGGGCAAGAGGCACAGAGTCACAACACACAGACTCCAGGAGTCGGGTAGAAGCAAGCACTAGGTGAGGTGCTGCAGGCTCGTTTAATGCAGGAGGGGGCACAGCTTATACTTCCCTTTTCTCAGATCCCAAGTCCCTTTAGTCAGCATATCGTTTTCTGATTGGTCCACACCACACAGTCTGTCAGCAGTCACTGGGCTTGCGAGCAGGGTACAGAGGCATGGGCTCCTTTTGGCAGCCTATTTGCGGACCAAGAAGTGAAGTGAATTCTAACTGAATCCCAAGGCTCTGGGTCCACGCCATCTTTGGAGGCCTCCTGCTACATTTCTACCCTTTTTCTTTAAAAATGGCTGTCTAGCGAGAGCCTGTAGGCAGCTCCGTCTCAGGATGACCCCAGGATCATGGACTGTGCCTGTCTTAGGTTGTCCTATTATTCAGGCATGAACCTTACCCGTCATTGGAGCATGGACATACACATCCATGTCCTGGCTTAGGTTGATTCAGCCCAACAGGATCATACCTGTCATTGACTACCAGCCCTCCAAGGGGTATTGTCCCAGGGGATCAGTCGAGGTGGGGAATTATCTGTAGGAGGCCTCATACATTTTTGCAAGCCACATCTGTCAGGCTGCATAGGGAGAGTTGAAATCATCTTCATGTATTGCTCTGAGGGCCTGATACACTGATTGATTGAATTTTTTCTGATGGCAGGAGCAAAGAACAAGGCATTTAAGAAGTAGAAAGAGAAGAATAATTATGCCTGTTAGGAGTAGGTAAGTGACAATCCAAGGCGGGTCAAACAGTGCTTTTAGATTAGACCAGATTTTCTCTAAGGACCCTGAATTGATGCCCAGCGTGGGGGCGTGGGTATAATTTAGAGAAATAATTTAGTTAGTAATTAGTTAGTAATATAGAATAATTAGTTAGTAATATAGAATAATTAAGAAACTTTTGATTCCATGGGCCGTGAACATAGTGTGTGAGTTGTAGGTGCACTTCAGTAATATTCTGTACTTTATAGGGGGTGAGACAAAGTCACCTAAAGCGAGGGTCACAAGCTAGCAGAGCCATGTCTTTGGTAATTTCCAGCTCTTCACTTAAGAGGTCAATTTGTTGTTGTAACACATTAATTGCCTGGTGAAGATGCTGATTGATAAGGGACTGAGTGTGAAAGGTAGAGGAGGTTTTGGACACAGCCTCGTTGAGTGTCTCCACAGAGGTGGAGGATTGGGTGATAGCTACTGCAGCGGTGGCTGCCGACCCTAATGCAAGGATGATGGCTGAGATGAGAGGTATCTTGTTTTCCACCAACACCTTTTATTGGTGGGCCAGGCCGGTATTTCCAATGAGGGAATTTAAGGGATTCAGTTTCTGATATAATGGTGACATCAGCCCCTGTGTCTACTAGGCCCTTTATGGCAGTTCCATCTAGGAAGAGGGTCATTAGTGGGGAGTGGTTGAGGATTGGGAGAGTCCATAATATCTGTCTTGTTTCCCCTCTTGTGGGCAGGGCTGAGGGGTGCCCTGGGTGGAGTTTAAAGGAGCCAAGTCCGGTTGAGGCTCCTCGCACTTGGGGCAATGAGTCTTGGGGCAGGCTGTACTTCTTGGGCAGTGGCTACAAAAGTGGCCAAGCCCCCCACAGTTCCAGGAGCCTTCCCGTGCACCAAAGTGGGCAGGTTTTCCTTGAGACAAAAGAGTATCCAAGGAGGTGGTCAAAGCCTCAGTAGGGCCCACCCTAGGGTCTAAGTCTCTAGTAGCAAGTACCCATTTGTGAATGTTATCATTGCGGACAGGCACGATAGCGTTATGAGTAGGGATGTTTAGTCCCTCCCAAGTTAATTGTTTGACAAGCACCTCTCGGGTGGGTCCAGACTCCATCCTCTGCTCTACTGCCTCGGTGACACGAGTAAGGAAGTCCATGAAGGACTCTCCTGATGAATGAAATTACAGAAAAAGACTTGTGGATCACAGGGGGAGCAACATTTAAGGGCCTTAAATGCCAAGTCAGAAACTTGTTGAAAATAGGCATAGAGGCCAATAGTAGACTGGGAGATGGGGTCAGTATATTGTCCACGTCCCATGAGGATGTCCAACATAATGTTGAGGCCATATTGGAGATTTAGGCATGCCTGGTTTTCAGCCTGATTGTCATAGGCTACGCGCCAGTTTAGAAAGACTGAGGGTTCTAAGACTGCCTTTAGTAAGTTATACCAATCATAGTGGGTTTGTAAATGTAAGGACCACTGGTGAAGAACCTGTTTAAAATATGGGGAGTCAGGGCCCGAATGCTCAGCTGCCTTGCAGATAAGAACGAGGTCAGCAAGTGGGGTGGGCAGCCATGGACACTGTGCCACATCTGGGCCAATGTTAACCAGAAATGCGGACAAAGGTGGGCGAGGCTTTAAGGAGGGCAGCCTAGGAGGGAGGGGTACAGTAGCAGGGAAAGAAGCGGGATGGTTACTGGGGGGGGGGGAGAGAGTAATTCCTTCCATGGGTAATGGGGTGGGGGAAATTTGGGGCATGGTAGCTCTAGGAGAGTATCCTGAGATATAGGAAAAGGAGCTCCTTCCTTATTGGAAGTAGGTGCAGAGGCTGCGTCCACCTCCGGGTCCGGCGTGTCCGGGAGGTCTTCATCCCAAAGGTGTTCAATATCTTTTGGTTTCACTTTCAACCCTCTGGTTTTAAGGAGCACCCTGAATGCTGCCATTTGGGGTTCCCTGCATTGTGGTGGTAAATTGCCTGGTGTGGGAGGGTCTCATGAAGGGGAATTCACCACAAAAGTAGAAGATGAGGGTGACTACCAAGATGGCACAAAGGAAGCAAAGAAGCACTGTGAGCCACTCGGATGTAAACCGCCCCGACATGTAAAGGTGTATCGGATCCAAATGTCTTGAGCTCAGTGAGGGACTTCTGGAGGCCATGCCACCTCCAGCTGTATGCTCACACGGTGTCTCTGGGACAGGAAACAGGGTGACCCAAAGCCTGGGCTCTGAGTTCGGGGTGGATCAGCCCTTATGTGAATTCACCAGGACAAGCCAAGAGGGGGGAGGTGCTGACATGGGCTTCAGGATCATGTGGTGGAATGTGCCTCCCTGACCTAACAAACTAGTCCAACAATAAAGATGACGGAGAGGGTGGAGGGGGCAGAAGAGGGGGCTACTCACTTACCCTCGAGCAGCTGAAGAAACAGACAAAACCAGTGGCCTACTTACCAAATGAACTGAGGTTCTGGGTGTCGCCAACACCATGGGCAGGAGTCCCTGTTCAGGTGCCAGGTGTTGCGGGTTCTCCTCAGGCCAGCTGTGAAGACCCTAACCTGGGTCAGGTCCCCTGCCAATTAGGGGGGCAAGAGGCACGGAGTCACAACACACAGACTCCGGGAGTCGGGTAGAAGCAAGCACTAGGCGAGGTGCTGCAGGCTCGTTTAATGCAGGAGGGGGCACAGCTTATACTTCCCTTTTCTCAGATCCCAAGTCCCTTTAGTCAGCATATCGTTTTCTGATTGGTCCACACCACACAGTCTGTCAGCAGTCACTGGGCTCGCGAGCAGGGTACGGAGGTGTGGGCTCCTTTTGGCGGGCTATTTGTGGACTAAGAAGTGAAGTGAATTCTTGCTGAATCCCAGGGCTCTGGGTCCACGCCATCTTTGGAGGCCTCCTGCTACAGTGCACCAATATTGTTTTCTGTGCTAGTCATTGATGTGGCTTTTAGACCTTGAATCTGGGGTTGGACCACCTATTGATGTTCTCCCTTACCAGTTGGTGTAGTTCTCTCCAAAACTATGAGAGCTAGCCTTCAGGGAAGGTGGCTTCCAGGTCAATTCCAACTCTGTTGCTCCAAATCCTGTGTCTGAAGTATGTTCTGTCTTCAGCAATAGGGTCTTACCATAAAGTTCTGGGAGGCAATCAAGGGCTGTGGCAATAGCCTGAGTAAATTTGGGAGTCCCTTGGATTACCCTGGCCAACAACTCAAGGAAGGTTTCTCCTGTCTGGCACTGTTTCTTGTTATGTAGTCTTCAGCCATACTCACAGACTCATGTAGAGATAGTGTATGTATAATTTTTCGATAGGTTTTTGGACTAATACAATTCCCTCTCGTTTTATATACTAGCTCCATAGTATTTGCATCTCCTCTTTCTCCATCTCTTATCCTTCCACCCCACCCTTCCCATTTAAAGTGTCCCCATTTACCCCATTTCTCCCTTGATAATTTTTGTATGCTATGGTTCCAACTCTTTTGAGCTCCTTCTTTCTCTTTATTCCCATAGTTCTTTGTATAGCCCTCCTTCTCCCCCTCCCCTTAACTACCCCCTTTTTTACACATCCCTTAGTAATGCTTGTCTCCTACTATTCTTCTCCCTCAGGTTCCTTCCTTCCCTTTACCTTCCTGGTTCCCTTCCATTTTCCTGGTTCCTGCAGTAATATTAGGATATGCACTCACTTATAAGGATTTGGTGCAGATCCACAAATGAGGGAGAAGATAACCTCTTTTTTCCTGAGTCTGTGTTACTTCACTTAGTATAACAGTTTCTACATCCATCCACTTACCTGTAAATTTCATTATTTCATCTTTCTTTACTGCTGAGTAGAATTCCATTGTGTAAATGCACCACATTTTGTTAACCACTTATCAGTTGAGGGGCACTTAGGTTGCTTCCATCTCTTAGCAATTGTGAAAAGAGCAACAACAAACATGGTTGTACAAGTGTCTCTGCAATAGGATCACTCCTTTGGGTATATGCCAAGGAGTGGTATAACCTGGCTATATGATAGGTTCAGTTTTCATTTTTTAAGAGTTTTCCACACTGCTTTCCATAGAGGTTGCATGAGTTTGCAATCCCACCAGCAGTAGATGAGTGTTCCCTTTCTCCTCATCCTTTCCAGAATTTGGTATCATTTGTTCTCTTGATCTTAGCCAGTCTGACTGGGGTAAGATGAAATCTTAAGGTGGTTTTAATTTGCATGTCTCTAATTACTAATGATATTGAACACTTTTTAAGATGTTTATTAGCCATTTTTATTCCTTCTTTTGAGAACTCTGTTTAGATCTTTAGCCTATCTTTTAATTGGGTCATTTGATTTCTTGATTCTTTGTTTTTTGAGTTCTTTATATATTCTGGATATGAAACTTCTGTCTGATGTGTCACTGGTGAAGATTTTTTCCTACTCTGTAGGTTTTCTCTTCACTTTCTTGGTTTTTTCTTTTCCTGTGTAGAGTTTTTTAGTTTAATGAGGTCCCATTTCTTAATTGTTGACCTTAATTCCTGAGCAACTGGTGTCCAATTTAGAAAGTCCTTTTCGACACCTATATATCATGTAGGTGCCAATGTTTTCTTCTAATTGTTTCAGAGTTTCTACTTTCACACTGAGGTCTTTGATCCATTCAGAGTTGACTTTTGTGCAAGGTGAAAGACAAAGATCTAGTTTCATTGTTCTACTGGTGGAGATCCATTTGTTGAAGTTGCTGTCTTTCCTCCATTGTGTGTTATTGGCACCTTTGTCAAATATCAGCTGGCTGAAATTGCGTGTACTCAGCTTTGGGTCTTCAATGATGTTCCATTGATCTATGTGTCTGTTTGTGTACCAGTATCATGCTGTTTTTATGACTATAGCTCTGTAGTATACTTTGAGATTTAGTATAGTAATCTGTGCAGTGTTGCTCTTTGTGCTCAAGGTTGCTTTGGCTATCCGGGGTCTTTTGTGCCTCCATATGAATTTGAGGGTAGTTTTTTTTTTCCAATTCTGTGAAGCATGTCATTTTTATTAGGATTGCATTGAGTCTATATAGTGCTTTTGATAGGATCGTCATTTTCACAATATTAATTCTTCCAATCCATGCTCATTGGAGGTCCTTCCATCTTCTGGTGTCTTTACCTCAATCTCTTTCTTTAAAGATTTTAAATTTTCTTTATAGAGATCATTGATGTCTTTGGTCAGGTTTAGTCTGTGAAGGTCTGAGCTCTGATCTGAAATCAACTCAAAGCTGGAATTGGAGGCCTCAGTTCCCTGGGAACCTGAATGATCTTGATCTGAAGTTATTCTTATCATGAGACTGACTGTTCCTTGAACCCTATTAAAGGTACATAAGTAAGCTTGTTTAATAAAGCTACAAAGATAGATAAGATCCAAAAAAGGGCTGAGCCCTGGGAACTTGAAGATATTGTAAAGGTCAGGGAGGTACTGCAATGTCAGAATGAAATAATTTGACTTGAGAAGAACATTTCTCTTCCTCTTGTTTTACTATAAATAAGGTTGCTTCTTAGAATAAAGTATGCATTGGTTCACACTCCATTGCATCCCCTTCATCCTGATTTCTCCTGCACCTATACCTCAGGATCCTCAAGCCCATCAGGCTTGAATCGTGGTCACTGAACAGTGACATTGTCCAAGATATATTTGAGGCTATTGTGAATGGGAGAGTTTCCCTGTACTATTTCTCCAATTTCTTGCTATTGGTACAGAGAAAAAATACTGATTTGTGTAGATTAATTTTGTAACCTGCCACTTTACTGAAAATATTGATCAGTTCTAGTTTTCTGGTGGAATGTTTGGGATCTCTTAGGTATAGTATAATATCATCTGCAAAAAGGGATAATTTGACCTCTTCTTTTCCAATTAGTACTCCTTTAATTTCCTTCTCTTGTCTTATTGCTCTAGCAAGAGTTCCAAGCACTACATTGAAAAGGAGTGGAGACAGTGAACATCCTTATCTGGATCCTTATTTTAATGGGAATGCTTCCAGGTTTTTTTTCTATTACAAATGAGGTAGCTGTGGGTTTGTTATATATAGATTTGATTACATTGAAGTATATTCCCTCCTGTCCAATTCCTTTTATCACTTTTATCATAAATGTATGTCCAATTTTGTCAAATGCCTTTTCTGCATCTATTGATATTACAATTTGGTTTTTGTCTTTTAGTCCATTTATATGATTTACGATGTTAATTGACTTACATATATTGAACCATACCTGCATCTCTGGGATAAAGCCTGCTTGATCATGATGAATGATCTTTTTTATGTATGTCTGTATGCAGTTTGCAAGTATTTTGTTAAGAATTTTTGTATCTATGTTCATTAAGGATATAGGTCTATAGTTTTCTTTGTTGTTGTTGTTGTGTCTTTACCTGGTTTTGGTATTAGAGTGATGCTAGCTTCGTAGAATGAATTGGGAGTTCTCCCTGTGTTTCTATCCTTTTGAATAATTTAAGTAGTATTGGTTGGAGGTCTTCTTTAAATGTCTGGTAGGATTCTGCTGTAGATCCATCTGGGCCTAAGCTTTTTTTAGTTGGGAGGTTTTGTATTACTGTTTCTATTTCTTTTTGTGTTATGGGTCTGTTTAAGCTGTTAATCTCTTCTTGGTTTAGTTTTAGTGGTTCCCATGCCTTTTGATATCCATCCATTTCTTTTAGGTTTTCAAATTTAGTAGCATATAGGTTTTTAAAGTATACCCTTTTACAATGTTCTGTATCTTTCTGGTGTCTATTGTGGTGTTTCCCCTTTCATCTCTGATTTTGTTTATCTGGACTTGCTCTTTCTTTTTTTGGTTAACTGAGCTGACTAAAGGAATTTATGACCACTAAGTCAACTCTAAGGATACTGGGAGGAATACTTCATTCTGAAGAAGTGTAAATATTGAAAAATAAAAGTCAGGCGCCATGAAGTCTCTCAGGCAGGTCGTGTACCGGTCAAGAATTCCAACTCACTGATAAGTAAGTTTTATGGCCGAGACATCTGGCTTACTGATAAGTAAGTTTTATGGTTGAGACATCTGGCTTACTGATAAGTAAGTTTCCCGCTTTCCCCGTAGCATTTTGTAATAGTTTAAATTAGCCAATAACTGCACTTCTGCTTCTGTATCCCGCTTCTACTCTATAAAAGTTCCACAAACCCGACCTGAGGGGCACAAGTCCCCCCGAGGAGACTTTGTGCCCGCAGGTACCTGTGTACTAAATAAACCTCTTGCTGTTGCAACCCGAAGGCTGACTTGTCCTCTGTGGTTTTTCTCTCTTACATTTGGAGGTTCCACCGAGATTTGTCGGTCAGAGGGAGCCACCAGGGCAACTCGAGCCTTGCGGGGAGGTGAGTTGGCCAGCCTCTGTGTTGTCTGTATTGTCTGGTTTTGTTGATAGTACAGCATCTGTAGAATCTGGGGATCCCGTCTGTATTTCTGGACATTGCAAAAGCAAGACTGACGAGTCTTTAAGCTTTGCCTGTCGGCCTGGGGGACGCTCCAGGACTGTGAGACCCACGTCTGTAGAACTTTTTGTTCATCTGTAGGATTTCTGTGGATCTCGTCTGGACAAGGAACTTCCTTGTCATCTGTTATTCTGAGCTGCACACCTGAGTAAGTGTCGGTGTTTCTGTGTTGCTGTGTATTTGTGTTGGTCGCGACAGGCCCCCATGGTCTGGGGAGCCCAATATTTTGGGGCTCAGCATGCATCTGAAGGATACGTGCACCTGAGGAGCGAAGTGACAACCTCGCCATCTGATTTTGGTCTTTCAGTTTTTCGCCGGAGTCGCGCTAAGCGGTACCTTGTCGCCGGCTGTCTATTTTTGTTGTTTCTGTTGTTTGTCTGTTTCATTGTGATTTTAGAATACCCCAAAATGGGACAACACCTAACCACCCCCCTGAGTTTAACTCTAGATCACTGGAGAGAAGTTAAGAGCCGAGCTCACAATCAATC
>NW_008332644.1:2608742-2610245 GCF_000622305.1 Nannospalax galili | reverse complement strand
TTGCAAGAATTGGGGCTGATGGGCTACAGGGCCTCTGCAAAGAAGGCACAACTCTGCCAACAAGAGGTAACCTATTTGGGGTACCGATTGAACGGAGGGCAGAGATGGCTGACACAAGCCCGCCAGGAGACCATCTTGGGCATCCCGACACCCCAAGATCGCAGACAGGTGAGAGAATTTCTGGGGACTGCCGGGTTTTGTCGCCTATGGATTCCAGGGTTCGCAGAACTGGCAGCCCCCCTGTACCTCCTGACCAAGACAGATGAACCTTTCATTTGGGAAGACCGCCACCAACAGGCCTTCAATAGCATAAAGAAGGCCCTGTTGGAAGCACCGGCTCTTGGCCTGCCTGATCTAACCAAACCGTTTGAACTGTACGTTGATGAAAAGCTGGGGTATGCAAAGGGGGTCCTGACTCAAAAATTGGGGCCGTGGAGACGCCCCGTAGCTTACTTGTCAAAGAAACTAGACCCAGTGGCTGCCGGCTGGCCACCTTGTCTGAGAATGGTGGCTGCCCTGGCAATCCTAGTCAAAGATGCCTCCAAGTTGACTATGGGTCAACCCCTATGCATTCGGGCCCCCCATGCTCTCGAATCTCTCATCAGACAGCCCCCGGACCGATGGCTCTCGAATGCCCGAGTGACCCACTACCAGGCCTTGCTCCTGGACACTGACCGCATCCAGTTTGGACCCTCCATCGCTCTCAATCCTGCAACCTTGCTGCCCACTACAGAAGAGCCCGACCCTCGAGATGACCATGACTGCCATCGGGTTCTGGCCGAGGTTTTTGGCACCCAACCAGATCTCATCGATAAGCCACTGGAGAAGGCAGACTATACCTGGTACACAGACGGGAGCAGTTTCCTCGAAGGGGGTCAGTGCTGAGCAGGGGCGGTGGTCACCTCAGACAGCAAGGTAATATGGGCAGAGCCTTTACCAGAGGGGACATCCGCGCAAAAGGCCAAGCTGGTGGCCCTAACGCAAGCCCTGCGGTTGGCAGAAGGTAAGAAGCTGAACGTATATACCGACAGCCGATACGCCTTCGCTACTGCACACATCCACGTGGAAATTTATAAAAGGAGGGGGCTCCTTACTTCAGGAGGAAAAAAAATAAAAAACAAAGCCGAGATCATAGCGCTCCTAGATGCTCTGTTCCTACCAAAGGAACTCAGTATTATGCACTGCCCGGGACATCAGAAAGGAAACCAGCCTGAAGCCAGAGGAAATCGGCTGGCCGATCAGACAGCTAGAGAGGCTGCCCTGAAGAGTCAAGTACTGACCACGAGAATCGACCCCGGACAGAAGAGGAACGAGGCCATCAGAAGCTACTCTCAGGAAGACAGAGAGTTACTCAAGAAGATGGGAGCCTTTAACAATCCAGAGACTGGGTACTGGGAATATCAGGGAAAGACAGTTTTACCTCAAAAGTCAGTAGAAGATCTCATAGACGAGCTACACAAATGGACTCACCTAGGAGTAACAAAAATGAAAAACTTAATTAAA
>NW_008332644.1:2602576-2606896 GCF_000622305.1 Nannospalax galili | reverse complement strand
TTCCACGCTTTTAAGGTCCTGCCCCGTTACTTCAATACATCTGTTTGTCTTTTTAATCCTTTTCAAAATAATTCCTTTGATGTAGATCTTGGATTAGCTATGTTTACTACCTGCTCTAGGTTCAACAAGACCTCTCAGACAGGCTGTTTGGGGGTGGGGGAAGAATTTATGTATGTGGAAATAACATGGCCTATCCTTATTTACCCACTAATTGGACTGGTTCATGTGCCCCCGCATTGCTTTTGCCAGACATAGACATAATTCGAGGAGATGAGCCTGTGCCTTTGCCTAGCTTTGACACATTCGTTCCTAGGCACAAATGAGCTGTCCAATTTATTCCATTGCTTATTAGACTGGGTCTCTCAGGAGCACTCGCTACTGGCTCAGCTGGTGTAGGAGTGGCAATAGACACCTACAACAAATTATCTCAACAGTTAATTGATGATGTTAATATGGTCTATCAGTCTGTACAAGATCTTCAAGACTAGGTAGACTCACTAGCCGAGGTTGTCTTCCAAAATAGATGGCTTAGTGCTGACCAGCCAATACCAAGCCCTAGAAACCAGTGACCCTGATAATCTATAGAGGAGGGAAAGATTCCCCTCCATAGTTACAAAGAAAAAGGGAGGAATGAAAAATAAAAGTCAGGCGCCATGAAGTCTCTCAGGCAGGTCGCGTACCGGTCAAGAATTCCAACTTACCGATAAGTAAGTTTTATGGCCGAGACATCTGGCTTACTGATAAGTAAGCTTTATGGCCGAGACATCTGGCTTACTGATAAGTAAGTTTTATGGCCGAGACATCTGGCTTACTGATAAGTAAGTTTTATGGCCGAGACATCTGGCTTACTGATAAGTAAGTTTTATGGCCGAGACATCTGGCTTACTGATAAGTAAGTTTTATGGCCGAGACATCTGGCTTACTGATAAGTAAGTTTTATGGCCGAGACATCTGGCTTACTGATAAGTAAGTTTTATGGCCGAGACATCTGGCTTACTGATAAGTAAGTTTTATGGCCGAGACATCTGGCTTACTGATAAGTAAGTTTTATGGTTGAGACATCTGGCTTACTGATAAGTAAGTTTCCCGCTTTCCCCGTAGCATTTTGTAATAGTTTAAATTAGCCAATAACTGCACTTCTGCTTCTGTATCCCGCTTCTACTCTACAAAAGTTCCACAAACCCGACCTGAGGGGCACAAGTCCCCCCGAGGAGACTTTGTGCCCGCAGGTACCTGTGTACTAAATAAACCTCTTGCTGTTGCAACCCGAAGGCTGACTTGTCCTCTGTGGTTTCACTCTTACAACATCAAGATGACACAAGAATAAATGCACAATACCAGGATAACTAATCAAAAGAGATTAATACTACTAAACACCACAAAACTAACCAAACAGACAGAATTCAATAATAACTCTTTTATTAATCATCTCAATTCCCCAATAAAAAGACACAGAACAACAGATTGGATTAGAAAACAAGATCCATCTTTTTCTTTCCTCCAAGAAACAAACTTCACCATCAACAACAGACACCGCCTTAGGGTAAAAGGGTAGAAAAAATCATTCCAAGAAAATGAAACTAAGAAGCAAGTAGGCACTAGCAGCTATTATATAGATTTCAAGCCAAAAATATTCAAAAGAGATAAAGAAGGTGCTTCATTCAGACTCACTATTGAGATTACAATTATAAATACTTATGCACCAAATCCAGGTGCACCCAACCTCATAAAACAAATACTACTAGATGTAAAGAAGAACAGTGCAGTGAAGGACTTTTACAATTGGACAGGTCATCTTGAAAAAAAATAAACAGAACAGCTCAAGAGTTAAATGAGATTATAAGTTAATTGGACCAAACAGACATCTACAAACATTCCACACAAACACTAAAGAATACACATTCTTCTCAGCAACCCACAGAACTTTCCCAAAAATTGATCACATATTAGGACACAGACTTAAGTCTCAGCAAATAGAGGAAAATTTAAATAACACCATGCATTCTGTCTGGCCACAATGGAATAGCACAATAGAAACTACAGAAATTTCTGGGACCAGCTTCTTTCCTGGGTAAGTTCAGCCTTGTGCCCACTGTGCCTTGACTCCCCCAGCCTCATTCACCCTCCCAGCTTCCCGACCCTATCTCTCCCCCAATCATGGGCATGGACTATTTCTTCTCTTGGCATCCCAGACCTCTGGGCTGCCCTCTTGGCCCAGGTTCCCTACTGCTTCCTGATCCTTTGCACCCAGACCAACCCTATTCCTCCCTCTAGTTCCAGGGAGCCCCAGGGGGCCTATTCCCTCCTTCACATCACCTTTGCATTTCTGAACAACACAGCCACCAGCTTCCTGGGGCCAGCTTCTTTCCTGGGTAAATTTGGCTGCTGGCCCACTGTGCCTTGACTCCTCCAGCCTCATTCACCCTCCCAGCTTCCCCACCCCATGTCTCCTCCTAGCGTGGGCACTGGCCAATTTCTTCTCTTGGCACCCCAGACTTCTGGACTGCCCTCTTGGCCCAGACTGCCCACTGTTTCCTGACTCTTTGCACCCAGACCAACCTAGTTCCTAGCTCTAGTCCCAGGGAACCCTCAGGGCCTGTTCCCTCCCCCACCTCACCTTTGCATGTCTGAGACAGTGATCCCAGACTAGCCCAGCCCCCAATTTCCTGAGGCCATCATCTTTCCTGGACTATCCAGACCTTAGGAGAAATCCTTAGAGCCTCTGATCCTCATTAACTTGGACCTCTGTGGGGACTCCTGAGCAGCAGGACAAAAGCCATCTGGCCACTCCAATATAAAATCAAAGGAGATAACCTGAAGCCTAGACCAACCAGCTAGTAGCCAACCAACAAGTAAACCACAAAAGCACATAAAGTTTACAAAAAGAAGCAGACCTAAACTCAACAAAGAAAGGCTTGAGTCTCACACAAGAATCAGAAACTACAAAAGAAATCCATATGTCACAGTCACAGGGAAAAATAATAACATGAAAAGCCAAAATAATTGTACAGGAGTACAATGAGAATCCTCTAGGGATAACACAGAACATGGAATTCAAAAGAAAAATTATAAACATGATAAAATAATTCAGTGAATTTAAAGAACAAAGAAAGAAATCAAGGAATTGAAAGAAGATAGGGAAAAACTTCTGAATGAATTCAAAAAAGAGTTAGAAATATTGAAGAATACTCAGGCTAAAATGAAGAAGGATGTGAAACACTAAATACACCAAGTAGAAATGACAGGAGAAGGCCTCATCAAGAGGATTAATGAAATAGAAAACAGAATATCAAGACTGGAAGACAAAGCTGACAAATTAGACCTCTCAAGAAAAGATTATGAAAAATTTAAGAAAACACAAGAATGGAATATGCAGGAATTGTGTGACACCATAAAAAGACCAAACTTATGAATCATAGGCATATAGGAAGGAGAAGAATCTCAAGATAATGGTATGGACCAGATCTTCAACAGGATTGTAGAAGAAATTTTCCCAAAATTAAACAAAGTCATGCCCACACAAATACAAGAAGCACATAGAACACCAACAGACAGGACCAGAAAAGAAATTTTCCAAGGTACATCACAGTAAAAACACTAAATATACAGAACAAATAATTCTGAAAGCTGCAAAAGAAAAAAAACAAGCCACATATAAAGGAAATCCCATCAGAATTACAGCTGACTTTTAAGTGCAAACTATGAAAGCTGGAAGAGCCTGAACCAAAGTATTCCCAGTTATAAATGACCACAGATGACAACCCGGATTACATTACCCAGCAAAAATGTCTATTATAGTTGAAGGGGAAAGAAAAATCTTCCATGACATAAACAGGCTGAAAGAATACACATCCACAAAATCAGCCCTTCAGAGAGTTCTTGAAGCAATAATAAGAGCTGAAGAAAGGAACACCTATACCCAAGGGGTAACAGAAAGAAGCTTAATGAAGGTATAACTGGAAATGCACAGCTACACCAAGAAAGAAAACAAATCAAAATGACAGGAATCAATACTCATCTTTCATTAATAACTTTAAATATTAACAGACTGAACTCCCCAGTCAAAAGACATGGACTAGTTGAATGGATTAAGAAACAAGAAGTTGGAGAGATGGCTCAGCAGTTAAGAACATTGACTGCTCTTGATTCCCAGCAGCCACATGGCAGTTATGAACCATCCTTAACTCCAGTTCCAGGGGAATCTGAGCCCTCTTTCTGATTTCCACAGCATTGTTGACATGAGTGCACTCACATACATGCAGGCAATTCACTCATACACATAAAATAAAAAATAATAAATAAAATATTTTTTAAAAAGAA
>NW_008332644.1:2599935-2602531 GCF_000622305.1 Nannospalax galili | reverse complement strand
GACAAAATAGACTTTAAACTGAAACTAACCAGAAAAGACAAAGAGGGCTATTTCATTTTGATCAAAGGAACAATCAATCAAGAAGATATTACAATCATGAACATATATTCACCAAACTCTGGTGCACCCAACTTCATAAAAACAATACTACAGGACTTTAAGACTCACATTAATCCCAACTCATTAATAGTAGGAGACTTCAATACACAATTATCTCTATTGCATAGGTCAACAGGATAGAGAATCAACAGAGAGACATCTGAATTAAACAATACCATACATCAAATGGACCTATTCAGACATCTACTGAATATTCCACCCAAGCACCAAAGAATATACTCTCTATTCAGTGCCCTCATGGAATATACTCCAAAACTCGACCACATACAGGGGCACAAAACAAGCCTTAACAAATACAAAATGATTGAATAATTCCATGCATGCTATCAAACCACAATTCAAAAAAGCTTAAAATCAACACTGGAAGAAACCCTAGTAACTACATGAATGTATGGAGATTAAACAACACACTCCAGAATGATGAATGGGTCAAAGGAGAAATTAAGAAAAAAAATTATTCCTGGAACTAAATGAAAAGGACAATACAACACAACAAAACCTCTGGGACACGTTGAAAGCAGTCCTTAGAGGGAAGTTTATAGCTCTAAGTGCCTACATTAAAAAATCAGAAAGAACACAAATAAATGACTTAGGATTGCAACTCAAGACACTTAAAAAGCAACAACAAATGAAATCCAAACCCAGGAGACAAGAAGAAACAACAAAAATCAGAGCAGAAGTTAATGAAATAGAAACAAAGAAAACAATACAAAGAATCAATGAATCCAAGAGCTTGTTCTTTGAAAAGATAAACAAGATGGACAGACCACTAGCCCAGTTAACCAAAAGAAAGAAAGAGCACCTCAAAAACAACAAAATCATAGATGAAAGAGGAAATATCACAACAGACACCAAAAAGGTCCAGAATATTATAAGGGAATACGTTAAAAACATATACACTACTAAATTTGAAAACCTAAAAGAAATGGATGGGTATCTGAAAGCATGGGAACCACCAAAACTAAACCAAGAAGCGATGAACAGCTTAAACAGACCCATAACACATAAGGAAATTGAAACAGCAATACAAAACCTCCCAACTAAAAAAAGCCCAGGACCAGATAGATTTACAGCAGAGTTCTATTGAACATTTAAAGAAGAACTATATCCACTAATACTATTTATTTAAAAAGAAGGAAATGGAGGGAGAACTTCCAAATCTGTTCTCTAATAGCTCAGCAAATACAAAAAGGTTGAAATAATTCCATGCATTCTATCAGACCACAATGTAATAAAGGTTAAAATCAACACCAAAAGAAGGTCTACTATACACAAACTCATGGAAATTAAACAACACAATCATGAATGATGAATGGGTCAAAGAAGAAATGAAGAAAGAAAAGTATTCCTGTAATTAAATGGAAAGGACAATACAACACAAGAAAACATCTGGGACATTTTAAAAGCAGTCCTGAGAGAGAAAAATTCTCAACAAAATACTTGCAAACTGTATACACATACACATCAAAAAGGTCATCCACCATGGTCAAGTTGGTTTTATTCCAGAGATGTAGGGATGGTTAAATATACATAAGTTAATAAATGTTACAAATCACACAAATGGATTCAAAGGCAAAAATCACATGGTCATTTAAATAGATGCAGAAAAGGCCTTTGAGAAAATCATGTATTCATGTTAAAAGTCCTAGAAGGAATTAGACTGGAAGGAACATATCTCAACATAATTAAAACTATATATAGCTAACCCAGAGTCAGCATCATTCTAAATGGAGAAAAACTGGAAGCATTCCCATTGAAATCAGGAACCAGACAAGGCTGCCCACTATCCCCACTTCTCTTTAACATAGTACTTGAAACTTTCAAGAGCAATAAGGCAAGAGAAGGAAATTAAAGGAGTAATAGTTGGAAAAGAAAAGATCAAATTATCCCTTTTTACAGACAATATGATATTATATCTAAGAGACGCCAAAAATTCCACCAGAAAACTCCACAAATGATTAACACCTTCAGTAAAGTGGCAGGTTACAAAATTGATCTACAAAACTCTGTAGACTATTTACTAATAACAAACAACCAGAGAAAGACTACATGGAAACATTCCCTTCCCCAATAGCCTCAAAAAAGAAGGAAAAGAAAAATCTCGGGATAAACCTGACCACAGATCTCTACAAAGAAAATTTCAAATCTTTCAAGAAAGAGATTGGGGCTGGAGAGATGGCTCAGCATTTAAGAGCACTGACTGCTCTTACAGAGGACCCAGGTTTGATTCTCAGCACCCACACGGTGGCTGCGAACCGTCCTTAACTCCAGTTCCAGGGGAACCTGAAGCCCTCTTCTGACCTCCGTGGCAATACATGACATGGGTGCACTCATACATGCAGGCAATACACTCATACACATAAAATTTTAAAAATTAAAATAATAATATTAAAAAGAAAGAGACTGAGGAAGACACCAGAAGATGGACGGACCACCCATGCTCATGGTTTGGAAGAATTAATATTGTGTAAATTAC
>NW_008332644.1:2597213-2599278 GCF_000622305.1 Nannospalax galili | reverse complement strand
TACATGATTAGAAGAAGCATTTCACTACAGCTTTAACATATTCAGTAACACACTCCAGAGCAAGAGTACATCTCTTACACAAGTGGCTGCAAGTTTCTAGGTTCACAGTTCAATTAATACAGTTATGAAATATTGAACTCAGTATAGGCCCTGTAAGACATAAAATTAAATGAGTTTTTAACCTTTAAAAAAGATCTCCATTTCATTTTAGAATATGTTGTTCCTTGAAGAAAGACTCATTGTTTTTGCTACTAACACTGAGATGTTGGCACATGCATCTCTAATCTGTATGTATCTGATTGTTACTAGTCACGATCAGTTGCACTTGGATCCTTGGTGTCTGTGTATGTCTATAAAGTTATCGGGTAGATTTCAATGGTAATGATTATCACCTATGCTAATTAACTTGATGTACATTTCCATGCTTCCTCCTCAAACATAATACATTTTTAAACTTTTGTTGGTGGTTTTTTTTTTTTTTTTGGTTCTGTGTGTATATATCACACAGAACATCCCAAACCATCTTATTTAACTATACACCCACTTCCCAGATGGCACCCGCTTATAGCCTCCCTCCCCCCACTAGAGCCCTTATACTGTGATATGCCTGATATGCCTGCTACTGTCTGCTGTGTTGTCAGCATCCCCAGCCATTCCCCACTACTTGCCCTTCTGGTGAATCTAGTCAGCCTATCTAGAGGTCTTTGTTTTAGGGAGGTCAGCAGTTCCTCATCTAGCAGCAACCAGTTGTCAATATTCCTTTAGATAAGATTGGGGTCTGCTGTTCATTCTCCCAGTTCCATGCTGGGTTACTATCTGGGAATCCCTTTGACCACCCTGGCCAACAACTCAAAAGAAGGTATCTCCTATTTGGCATTGTTGTTTATTATGTAGCCTTTAGTATGCATATGGACTCTTAAGAAATTATATTGGCCCCTTTAATCTTTGGTTATACTTTCCCCTTGGGTGTTTAAGGCCGTACAGTTGGCCCAGATAAACCAATTTATTTTTACTCTTAAGGACATTTGAGGATCTATTCCTCAGGGGTCACATGGGCTTGGGAGGACCCCTGGCTCCTTTCTTTTACCAGTTCAACCTATGTGAAGCTAAGTCAAAGGTCCTGCTCAACCATGGTTGGCTTTGCTTGGAAGCGTGGAGGAAATGATTCCTCTGTGTTGACCCTCCTTTCTGTAGACTGGACACTGGTTCAAGTCCATCTGGTGGGGTCTCCTGGGCCTCCCTGATCAAGAGGACATGTGACCCACCACAATTACAGAACATTTTGAGAGATGCTCATAGTCCCCTGTAATTAGTCGAACTAGGAGGGCAAGGAGCAAAAACTGTCCTTTACGTCCCTCTGACCAAATTATTATAGGCTTCAAAGTATGTCTGTTAAACATCCAAGGAGGTTAGTTCCACCACTCTGCTACTTTTAATTACTGTGTGTCATCTAGCTAAATCTTGGGTAAAGACCAATTGTTCTCAGATAAACCTGACCTAGACATATATTTCTTGATCTGCTATGTATAATTGTCAGTAGGTTGTAGAAGTAATATGGTTCCCCCGGTTTTCAAAACTAGCTAGGTATTATTTATCTCTTGCATTGTCTTACTCCTCCATCATGGTTTTCCCACTTACGGGGTCCCCATTTCCCCCCTTTCTCCCTTAATAATACACCTCTTCTCCTACAGTCCTACCTCTCTTGAGCTCCTTCTTTCCCTTTATGCCATAGGTTCCTTGTATATCCTTCCCTCCCACCTCTCTTAAACTAACCCAATTTTTATCCATATATCTCCCTTATTAACACCTGTTTCCTACTGTTCTTCTCTGTCAGGTTCTTTCTTCTCCATTAGCTCTCTGTTTCCTTTCCATTATCCTGGTTCCTGTAGTTACATCTGGATACATACTTATCAGGGTTTGGTTCTAGGATCCACATATGAGGTTGGTTTTTTTTCGTTTTTGTTTTTTGTTTTTCTAAGTCTGTGTTACTTCATTTAGTATAACAGTTTCTAGTTCCATCCATTTACCTGAAAATTTCATGATTTCATCTTTCTTTACTGCTGAG
>NW_008332644.1:2596423-2597112 GCF_000622305.1 Nannospalax galili | reverse complement strand
CTGGGTCAAATGGTAGGTTCATTTGTAGTTTTTTAAGAGTTCTCCACACTGCTTTTCATAGGGGTTGAACCAGTTTGCAGCCCCACCAGCAGTGGATGAGTGTTCCCCTTTCCCCACATCCTCTCCAACATTTGGTATCATTTGTTCTCTTGATCTTAGCCAGTCTGACTGTGGCAAGATGAAATCTTAAAGTGGTTTTAATTTGCATTTCCCTAATTACTAGTGATGTTGAACATCTTTTAAGATGGGTTACTTCTTATTTGATTCTCTGTTTTTTGAGTTCGTTATATATTCTGGATAGTAAACCTCTGTTGGATGTGTCTCTGGTGCAGGTTTTCTCCCATTCTGTTGGTTTTGTGTTTGCTTCCCTGATTGTCTCCTTTGATGTACAGAAGCTTTTTAGTTTAATGAGATTCCATTTGTTGATTCTTGACCTTGTTTCCTGAGCAACTGATGTCCAGTTTAGAAAATCCTGTCCTACACCTATATCCTGTAGGCTTTTCCCCATGTTTTCTTCTAACAGTTTCAAAATTTTAGGCTTGACATTGAGGCCATTTAGAATTGACTTTTGTGCCAGGTGAAAGATAGGAGTTTAGTTTCATTCTTCTACAAGTGGAGGTCCAGTTTTGCCAGCACCATTTGCTGAACATGCTGTCTTTCCTCCAGTTAATGTTCTTGGCCCCTTTGTC
>NW_008332644.1:2593945-2596356 GCF_000622305.1 Nannospalax galili | reverse complement strand
CATTGATCTATGGGTCTATTTTTGTGCCAGTACCATGTTCTTTTTATGACTCTAGCTCTGTAATACAGCTTCTAATGTGGTATAGCAATCCCCCCAGCATTGCTCTTAGTGCTTATGGTTGTTTTGGCTACCCGAGGTCTTTTGTGCTTCCATATGAATCTTAGGATTTTTTTTTTCCAATTCTGTGAAAAATGTCATGGGGATTTTGATTGGCATTGCATTGAATCTATATATGACTCTTGGTAGGATGGTCATTTTCACAATATTAATTCTTCCAATCCATGAGCATGGGAGGTCCTTCCATCTTCTAATATCTTCCTCAATCTCTTTCTTTAATGATTTAAAGTTTTCATTGTTGAGATCTTTGGTGTCTTTGGTCAGATTTATTCCAAGATATTTTATTTACAAGAGCAGCTATTGTGAAGGGGAGTGTTTCCATGTGCTCTTTCTCTGATTGCTTGTTATTGGTATATAAAAAGGCTACAGACTTTTGTAGGTTAATTTTGTAACCTGCCACTTTACTGAACGTGATAATAATTTCTAGGAGCTTTCTGGTGGAATTTCTGGCTCTCTTAGATACAATATCATATCATCTTCAAAAAGGGATGATTTGATCTCTTCTAATGGACATCCTTGTCTGGTTCCTGATTTCAGTGGGAATGCTTCCAGTTTTTTTCCATTTAGAATGATGTTGGCTGTGGGTTTGTTGTATGTAGCTTTAATTATGTTTAATTATGTTCCCTCCAGACCAATTCCCTTTAGGACTTTTATCATGACTGCATGCTGAATTTTGCCAAAGGCCTTTTCTACATCTATTGAGATGACTATGTGATTCTTGTCTTTGAGTCCGTTTATATGATTTATGATGTTTATTGACTTACGAATATTGAACCATGCCTGCATCTCTGGGATAAAGCCAACTTGATCATGGTGGATGATCTTTTTGATGTGTGTCTGTATGTGGTTTGCAAGTATCTTGTTAAGAATGTTTGCATCTTCGTTCATTAAAGATAAGGGTCTATAGTTTTCTTAAGGATAAACTAAGGGTCTATAGTTTTCTTTCTTGGTTGTATCTTTACCTGGCTTCAGTATTAGAGTGATGCTGGCTTCATAGAAGGAATTTGGAAGTTCTTCCTACATTTCTACCTTTTTAAATAAATTAAGTAGTATTGGATGTAGATCTTCTTTAAATGTCTGATAGAATTCTGCTGTAAATCCATCTGGTCCTGGGATTTTTTTAGTTGGGAGGTTTTGTATTACTCTTTCAATTTCTTTTTGTCTTAAGGGTCTGTTTAAGCTGTTAATCTCTCCTTGGTTTAGTTTCGGTGGTTCCCATGCCTTTAGATATCTGTCCATTTCTTTTAGGTTTTCAAATTTAGTAGCATATAGGTTTTTAAAGTATTCCCTCATAATGTTCTGTATCTTCCTGTTGCCTGTTGTGATGTTTCCCCCTTCATCTCTCATTTTGTAAATTTGGAAGTTCTCTTTCTTTTAGTTAACTGAGCTAGCAGTCTGTCTATCTTGTTTATATTTTCAAAGAACCAGCTCTTGGAATTGTTGATTCTTTACATTGTTTTCTTTGTTTCAAATTCATTAATTTCTGCCCTGATTTTTGTTATTTCTTCTTATCTTCTGGATTTGGGTTTTGTTTGCTGTTGCTTTTCAAGTTTCTTGAGTTGCAACACTAAGTTATTTGATTGTTTCTTTCCGATTTTTTGATGTAGGTACTTAGAGCTATAAACTTCCCTCTAAGGACTGCTTTTGGCATGTCCCAGAGGTTTTGTTATGTTGTATTGTCCTTTTCATTTAGTTCCAGGAATACTTTTATTTCTTTCTTAATTTCTCTTTTGATCCTTTCATCATTCAGGAGTGTGTTGTTTAATCTCCATGGGATCATACGGTGATTAGGGCTTCTTCTGGTGTTGATTGTAAGCTTTATTGCATTGTGGTCTAATAGAACGCATGGAATTATTTCAATCTTTTTGTGTTTGTTGAGGTTTTTTTTGTGCCCCAGTATATGGTCAATTTTGGAGACCGTTCCATGGGCTGCTGTGTAGAATGTATATCCTTTGGTGCTTGGGAGGAATACTCAGTAGATGTCTGTTAAGTCCATTTGATGTATGGTACTGTTTAATTAGGATGTCTCTCTGTTAACTCTCTCCCCTGTTGACTTATCTAATGGAGACAGTGGGGTATTGAAGTCCCCTACTATTAATGAGTTGGGATTAATCTGAGTCTTAACGTCCTGTAGTATTGTTTTTTGAAGTTGGGTCCACCAGAGTTTGGTGAATATATATTCATGATTGTAATATCTTCTTGATTGATTGTTCCTTTGATCAAAATGAAATAGCCCTCTTTGTCTTTTCTGGTTAGTTTCAGTTTAAAGTCTATTTTGTCAGATATTAGGATTG
>NW_008332644.1:2587465-2593665 GCF_000622305.1 Nannospalax galili | reverse complement strand
TCTTTGTATTGCTCCCAGAACTCTCTGAAGGGCTGGTTTTGTGGACAAGAATTCCTTCAGCCTATTTATGTCATGGAAGATTTTTCTTTCCCCTTCAACTATAATAGACATTTTGGCTGGATATAGTAATCTGGGTTGGCATCTGTGGTCATTTAACACTGGGAATACTTTGGTCCAGGCTCTTCTGGCTTTCATAGTTTGCATTGAAAAGTCAGCTGTAATTCTAATTGGTTTTCCTTTATATGTGACTTGTTTCTCTTTTGCAGCTTTCAGAATTTTCTCTTTGTTTTGTGTGTGTAGTGTTTTTACTACGATGTGCTGTGGAGAGTTCTTGTTCTGGTCCTGTCTATTTGGTGTTCTGTATGCTTCTTGTATTTGTATGGGGATGTCTTTCTTTCAGTTTGGGAAATTTTCTTCCACAATTCTGTTGAAGATGTGTTCCATGCCATTGTCTTGGGATTCTTCTCCCTCTTGTATGCCTATGATTCGCAAGTTTGGTCTTTTTATGGTGTCACACAATTCCTGCATATTCCATTCCTGTGATTTCTTAAATTTTTCATATTCTTTGCTCCAGTGGTCTAATTCGTCCACTTTATCTTCCAGTCTTGATACTCTGTTTTCCATTTAATTCATCCTATTGGTGAGGCATTCTCCTGTCATTTTCATTTCTAATTGGCTTACTGAGTGTTTCACTTCCTTCTTCATTTCAGCCTGAGTATTCTTCAATATTTCTAACTCTTTTCTGGATTCATTCAGAAGCTTATCCCTATCTTCCTTCAGTTCTTTGATTTTTTTGTTTATGTGTCCTTTAAATTCACTAAATTCTTTTATCACCTCCCCTTCAAATAGCTACACACACACACAAAAAAAGAAAGAAATATCTCAGAATAAATGTGACCAAAGACATTAAAGAACTCTACAATGAAAATTTGAATTCCTTAAAGGAAGAAATTGAGGAAGACATCAAAAGATGGAAGGACAAACGACCTCGGATAGCCAAAGCAACCCTGAGCACTAAGAGCAATGCTGGGGGAACTACTATACCAGATATTAAACTGTATTACAGAGCTATAGTCATAAAAAACAATATGGTACTGGCACAAAAATAGGCCTGTAGATCAATGGAACAACACTGAAGACCCAAATATGAGTACATGCAGTTTCAGCCACCTGATATTTGACAAAGGGGCCAAGAACATTCACTGGAGGAAAGATAGCATGTTCAGTAAATGGTGCTGGAAAAACTGGATCTTCACCTATAGAAGGAGGAAACTAAATCCCTATCTTCCACCTTGCTCAAAAGTCAACTCCAAATGGATCAAATGTGAAGCCTGAAACTCTGAAACTGTTAGAAGAAAACTTTGGCAATAACCTACAAGATATAGGTGTAGGAGAGGATTTTCTAAACCAGACATCTATTGCTCAGGAAACAAGGTCAAGAATCAACAAATGGGACCTCATTAAACTAAAAAGCTTCTGTACATCAAAAGAAGCAACCAAGGAAATGAAGTGAAAACCCACAGAGTGGGAGAAAATCTTCACCAGCAACATATCTGACAGAGGTTTAATATCCAGAATATATAAAGAATTCAGAAAACAAAGAATCAAGAAAGAAAGGAAGTAACCCAATTAAAAGATGGGCTAAGGAGTTGAACAGAGAGCTCTCAGAAGAATAAATAAAGATGGCTATGAAGCATCTTAAAAGGTGTTCAACATTATTAGTAATTAGGGAAATGCAAATTAAAACCACTTTAACATTTCATCTTATCCAGTCAGTCTGGCTAAGATCAAAAGAACAAATGATACCAAATGTCAGAAACAGTGTGGGGAAAGGGGAACACTCATCCATTGCTGGTGGGATTGTAGTGTGGAGAACTCTTAAAAAACTAAAAATGAACCTAACGTTTGACCCAGTTATACCACTCCTTGGCCTATACCCAAGGAACTCATCCTATTGCAGAGACACTTGTACATCCATGTTTGTTGATGCTCTTTTCACATTAGCTAAGAGATGGAAACAACCTAAATGCCCCTCAACTGACAAGTAGATAATGAAAATGTAGTTCATTTATACAATGGAGTTCTATTCAGCAGTAAAGAAAGATGAAATCATGAAATTTTCAGGTAAACGTATGGAACTAGAAACTGTTATACTAAGCGAAGTAACACAGACTCAGAGAAACAAACAATGTATGTTCTCCCTCATATGTGGATCCTAGCACCAAATCCTTATAAATGAGTATGGATCTAGATATAACTATAGAAACCAGGATAGTGAAAAGGCACCAGAGAGGTAAAGGAAAAGAAAGAACCTGAAAGAGAAGAACAGTAGAAAACAGGTGTTAATAAGGGAGATGTGAATAAAAATGGGGTTATTTTAATGGTGGGGATGGTTATACCAGGAAGATTGGGGATAAAAGGGAAAGAAGGAGCTCAAGAGAGGAGAAACTATAAGAGAAGGGTATTATTAAGGGAGAAATGGGAAACATGGGGAAACCATGGTGGAAGGGTTAGACAATGAGAGAGATAAATAATGCCTAGCTAGTTTTTAAAAAAAAAAAACAGAGGGAACCATATTAGTCAACAACCTACTGACAAATTATACATACAACTAGCTCAAGAAACATATGTCTAGTCAAGATTTATCAGAGAACATTTGGTTTTTGCCCAAGCTTTATTTACATAGCTCATGGTAATTAAAAGTAGCAGACTGGTCGGACTAACCTTCTTGGATGCTTAACAGCCATACTTTGAGGCCTATACTAATTTGGTCAGAGGGACTTAAAGGGACAATTTTTGCTCCTTGCCCTGCAAGGTTGACTAAGTTCCAGGGGACTATGGAGCATCTCTCAAAATGTCCTGTAACTGTGGTAAGTCACCTGTCCTCTTGATCAAGGAGGCCGTGGAAACACCACCAGATGGACTTGAACCAGGGTCCAGTCTACAAAGAAGAGGGTCAACACAGAGGAAACATTTCCTCCATTCTTCAAAGTGAAAGCAAGCCATAGTTGAGCAGGACCTTTGACTTATCTTCACATAGATGGAACTGGTAAAATAGTCAGGGGTTCCTCCCAAGCCCATGTGACCCCTGAGGAACAGCTCCTCAGAAGACCTTAAGAGTAAAAATAAATTGGTTAATCTGGGCCAACTTTATGGTCTTAAACACCCAAAAGGAAAGTATGATCAAAGATTAAAGTGATCAGTACAATTCTTTAAGAGTCCATGTGTCAAAAAAAAAAAAAAAAGGAGGCCATGTATAAAGCTAAAGGCTACATAAAAAAAAAAAATGCCAGACAGGAGATACCTTCCTTTGAGTTATTGGCCAGAGTGGCCCAAAAGACCTCCAGACAGTAATCCAGCATAGAACTGGGAAAATGAACAGCAGACCCCAATCTTATCTAAAGGAATGTTAGCAACTGATTACTCCTAGATGAGGAAGAGCTGGTCTTCCTAAAACAAGGAACTCTAGATAAGCTAAGTAGATTCAGCGGATGGACTAGCACTGAGTAATGGCTGGGGGCAGTGGACAGTAACAGGATGACAGATTATATGGGCTCCAGTGGGGGAGGGGTATGGGAGGGGTGCCATTTGGGATGCAAGTATAAAGATGAATAAGAGTGTTTGGGATATTCTGCATGAAATACACACAAAAAATCAATAAATAAAAAAGATTTTTTAAAGACAAAGTAGTCATCAGTATAGCAAGTAAAATAATTGGACTCTAGAATCACAATACCTGGTTATTACACATTTTAGCTAGAGAGATCAACATGGGTCCAGCAATTGTCTTGAGTTTATGAATTAATTCATGTCAGCTGTTTCGGCTACATCTACTCATACTCATATTTCCTCATTCACTTGGTATTCTGTTGTTAGTACAGTCTTTTCAGATAAGAAATTATTTCATATACAGTCGATCGATTGCTTGCATACTTCTTTTTCACACTGTGGCACTCATCTTAGTGGCAACACATGATTCTATGTCTGTGCTTGGGTCTGCATGTTCCTAATATAAAGAGACATATATATATACATATATATATACACAATTTTGGATGAGGGTAGTAAAAGGGGTGCAGATAAGGGAGGAGATCTCTATATACCATTGGAATATATGAACTTCACAAAAATTCAATAAAAAATATTAACCCCCCCAAAAGAAACTACAGAAATTACACAAACTCATAGAGATTAAAAAATACGCTGTTTACACAAACTCATAGAGATTTTAAAAAATACACTGATGAAGTAATAGCTGAATGAAAATGAAGGTACAACATATTAAACTCTAAGGGACACAATTAAGACAGTCCTGAGATGAAGGTTTATAGCACTAAATACTTAATATCAAAAACTTGGAGATATACAAAGTGAACAAATTGTCAAGTGTGATGGCACACCTTTAATCCCAGCACTCAGGAGGCAGAGGAAGACAGATTTCTGTAAGATTGAGGCCATCCTGGTCTACATAGTGAGTTTCAGATCAGGTGGGGCTACAGGAAGACCCTGTCTCAGAAAGACCCAAAATAAAAGTAAAGTACAATGAATAAATTATGATACACCTTACAGCCTTAGAAAACAAGAACAAACTGAACCCAAACAGTAAGTGGGAAGAAATCATCAAGATCAGGGCAGATTAATGAAATAGAAATGAAAATCAATACAAAGAATTAATAAAATGAAGAGTTAGTTATTTGAAAGATAAACAAAATTGATAAGCCCTTAGCCAAATTAACCAAAAGAAGGAGAGAGAAGACCCAAATTAATAAAATTAGAGATGAACACGAAAACATAACAGACATCAATGAAATTTAGAAAATCATAATGGCCTACCTTAAAAACCCATAATCTGCTAAACTGGACAACTTACTAGAAATGGATGAATTTCCAGCTGCATGTGACATTCTGTATTAGTCACTTTTCTGTTGCTGTGATAGAAACACTGACCAAAGCAATATATAGAAGGAAGAGTTTATTTGCACTTATGGTTCCAGGGGAATTACAGTCCATCATGGCAGGGAGGCATGGTGGCTGGAGGTGGCTGGAGCAAGAGCAGCAGAAGCTAAGCTCTCACATCATCACCCAGGCACGGGAAGCAAGAGAGCAACTGGAGATCAGGCAAGGCTTAAGAATTCTCTAAGCCCACCCCCAGTGATATGCTTCCTCCAGGATAGCCACACCTTCTAAAACCTCCCAAAACAGTGCCATCATCTGGGGACAAAGTGTCCAAATACTTGGAGCCTATGGAGGATGTTTTCAATCAAACCATCACACATATCAAAATTAAACCAAGACACAATAAATAAATCTATAACCAGTAATGAGATTGAAGAAGTAATAAAATTCTCCCCATTAAAATAACCCATGGGCAGATGGATTCACTGCAGATTTTACCAGAGCTTCAAAGAACTAATGCAATGCTACTTAAATTAGTTCATAAATAGAAAAGGAAAGCTTCCAGTGTTCTTATGAAGCTAGTGTAATTTTTATACAAAAACCAGGTGAAGACACATACAAAAAGAAAATTACAGACCAATCTCCCTGATGAACATAGATGTGACACTCCTCCATAAAATACTCATAAAGCAAACTCAACATCACATCAAAAAGATTATTAATCACGAACAAGTTAGCTTCATTCCAACAATGCAAGACTGGTTTAATGTATGTCAACAAATAAATGTAATCGATCACATTAATAGTCCAAAAGACAGAAATCACATGATCATCTCAATAGATGAAGAAAGAGCCTTTTAAAAAGTTGAGCATCCCTTCAGGATAAAGGGAGAGGCTAGGGAAGGAGGGAGCATACCTCAGCATAATAAAAGCTGTATTATGACAAACCTATAGCCAGTTTACTAAACGGAGAAAAACTCAAAAAAGTATTCCCACTAAGATCAGAAACAAGATACTGGTGTCCACCCTCTCCACTTTTATTCAATATGGTGCTTGAAGTCTTAGTTAGAGCAATACAACATGAGAAGAAATATAAAGAAACACAAATAGGAAAAGAAGTAGTACCCATTAGCAGATGATATGATTCTATACATAAGAAACCTTAAATACTCACAAAAAATCACTTAGAGCTTATAAACACATTCAGCAAAGTGGTAGGATACAAAATCAACATAAAAGTGTGTATAGTATTCGCAGACTGAATGGGGGATCCCATTCACAATAGCTAATAATAATAATAATAA
>NW_008332644.1:2573760-2587395 GCF_000622305.1 Nannospalax galili | reverse complement strand
ATAATAATAATAAATACACGTGGGAATAAACTTAACCAAAGAAATAAAATGCCTCTATAGTGAAAACTTTAAGACATTGAAGAAAGAAATTGAAGAGGACACTAGACAATGAAAAGACTTCCCATGCTCATAGATTGGAAGGATTAATACTGTGAAAATGATCATCCTACTAAAAGCTATCTACAGAAGCAATGCAATCCCAACCAGAGTTCCCAAACCATTCTCCACAGACATAGAAAAAATAATTCAAAGACTTATATGGAAACACAAAAGATCAATGATATCAAAAGCCCTCTGAACCAAAATAATACTGCAGGAGGTATCAGGATACCTGACTTCAAGTTATACTACAGAACCATAGTAATAAAAAAGCATGGTATTGGAACAAAACCAGACATAGATAAATGCTATAAAATCAAGGACCCAGATATAAGGCTATGCAACAACAGTTGCTTGATTTTTAACAAAGAAAACAAAAATATACACTGGAGGAAAAATACTATCATCAACAAACAGTCCTGGGGAAATTGGATTGCAACATGCAGAAAAATGAAACTAGATCCTTACCTCTCACACTGCACAAACTCAACTACAAGTTGATCAAGGATCTCAATGTAAGACCAGATACCCTGGGCCGGGCATGGTGGCACATGCCTTTAATTCCAGCAGTCAGGAGGCACAGGCAGGAGGATCTCTGTGTGTTCAAGGCCAGCCTGCTCTATGTAGCAAGTTCCAGGTCAGCTGGGGCTACAGGGAGGCTTAAAAAAAAAAAAAAAAGACCTGATACCCTGAAACTGCTAGAGGCAAAATTATAGAGTACCCTTAAAGTTACAGGCCTAGGTAAGATCTTTATAAATAGGATTCCAGTAGCAAAGGAAATAAGACCAACAACTGAGAAAATGGAATCTCATAAAACTAGAAGTCCCTGTACAGCAAAGTCAATTGTGAAGCCCACAAATACCCCACAGAATGGGAGAAAATCTATGCCAGCTATTCATTTGACAGGGCTTAATTTCTAGAGTACACAAATAACTAAAAAGCCTAAACATCAAGAAAGCAAACAGCAGGGCATGGTCCCATACATATTTAATTCCAGAACTCGGGAGGCAGAAGCAAGCAGATCTCTGTGAATTTGAGGTCAGCCTGGTCTATATAGTGAGGTCCAGGCCAGACAGGTCTACATAATGAGACACTGCCTCAAAAACAAAAAGGAAGAAAACAAACAACCCCATTAAAAAATGGGCTATGGGGTAGCCGGGCATGGTGGCTGCACCAGCCTGTAGGCCCAGCACTTGGGAAGGAGAGGCAGACAGATCTCTGTGAGTTCAAAGCCAACCTGGTCTACATAGTGAGTTCCAGGACAGCTGGGGCTACAGGGAGACCCTGTTTCAAAAAGACCAAAAAAAAAAGTGCTGTGAAACTGAACAGAAAGTTCACAAAAGATGAAATACCAACCTGACAGAAGAGGAGAGGAATTATGAGGGTTACAAATTAAGCAAGAGAAATCTGTGTAATGGGTTCCAGTGAGGTCAATTCCAGCAGCACAACTGCTCTCCCAGCAGTGACATGGAGAAGGGAAAATTACACAAGTCTTCAAAGGACTCCTCCAAGGCAGGTGGCAGGTGCCAGTGCTGGACCAAGCAGAAGCAGCAAAGCTGGCAGCCAGAAGTCTAAATGGGGAATCTTGCAAGGATAAGAAATAGTTAGCTGGCCAGGTGTCAGGGGTGGAGTCCTCCAAAGGTGCTCAGGTGGAGGTTATCTAGATGAAGCTTCCTTAGGATGGGCAGAGCTCAGAGTTCTGGCCTGCAGTCAAGTCCCCTAGTAGAACCAGCTTCAAGAACATGATGGGGCTGGACTCAGACAAGTGATCACCACCCTACAGAACCTGCCAGAGCAGGGGTGCCTAGGCTCCCCTTACCCCTATCTAGGTGCCTTACTTTTGCTCCCCAGCCCTGCCCTGTCCTCACTTCCCATTGAGATATCTGCTCCATTGCAAAATTTAGCCCCAAGCACTTGTAGTTCTCCCTCATTTTTACTCCTTGGCTTTCTGGGAATCTGGGGACTAATCCTACCACTCACCTGCCTGGAGGGCTGTGTGTTTGGTGCCTGTCACTCAGGTGCCAAGAAGAAAAGGACTTTATCCTCTGCCAGAACTCCAGGCCATCTGGCCTTCCCATCCCTACATCCTGACTCTTTCCTGTCCCTTCTCTTCTTTCCCTTTGGTGCTCAGCTCCATGCTCGTTAACACCCACACCATCCAGTTCAGATTCTCCTTCAGGGTTTATTTAGGTTGTTGATTATTTTTAGGCCACTTTTTGTTTACTTCAGCCCATACCCCATGACTGAAAACCAATGATGTATGTGGCTTTTGCAGTTCTCTACACCTAAGTCTTTTCATGGAGATCGAAACTGTGGAGCCCCTGATCCTCAGACTCAAGATCTTTGGAGGACTCGAGATCTTGGGGAAGGAGAGAATGTTGCTAAAATTCTTTCTGGGAGGCAGGCTGAGCATCCAGCCCCCTCCTCTGACAATCCTTATGACAAAAAGTATAATTTCTACAAACTAGAGTTTGGGGAACCAAAGAATTTATCAGGCTTCCATACAGATCAATGGGTGAGGGGGTTACTTACAGAAACGTAGGCTTGGGTGGGCTTTCCTCTACATTGAGGCAGGGACCATGTGACCTCCCAGTGGCTGCCCAAGATGGTGAAAACCACCCTCTCTCTGGCTCCCCGTCCCTATCCTTAGCCCCTCCCCCATGTACCACTCAGGCCATCTGGTTGGATGGAAGGCATGAATGACTCTCTCTGCCCCTTCCCGCCTATGGAGCATCCATAGTCAAGCTTTTTTGTGGTAATTGAAGCAAGTGGGTGAACCCAAGTTTGAGAAGGAGTCATCTATCTACAGCTTGCTAATCTAGCTTGCCAGGCAAAGGACATTCCACTCCTTCCTCTGGCTCTTATATTCTTCCTGCCAACCTCTTCCACAAGAGTCCCTGAACCTTGGAGGAGATGATATAGATGTAGGATAATCCTCCACTCTGGCAAGATACTGAACTCTTGGGCCTTCTCATCAGTTGTTTCCAAGACGTGGCTGTTGATTCACCTCAGTGGTATTTCTCCTACTATAAAGACAAATGAAGAGAAGCAAGAACAGGTAAACGAACATTGTTGTAATAATCTAACGTATGGGTGTAAATACCAATGCTTGGAAGATACCTCAGTAGGTACATAACATCCACCTAACAAAACAACTGCAGTGGCTTCCCCACTGGGGCTATAGCTTCCCCTGCCATTGGGGTTAGCCCGAATTGAAGTAACAGATGTGCATTTCTCCCCAAGGAGTGGGCCTTAAATGCAACCAGAAATTTGTCAGTTGTACATTTTTAATCAAGCCACTATTGCACCAGCAAGTACATCTTGCTTGGCATGTCAGTAGTGCAGCATGCAGTGGTCCATCATGAGGTAGAACTTTTGGGGACCATTCTTCCCTAACAATTCTGCTAAGCACCTCCTGGCATTATGACCACCAGCTGTCTGATGGCAGGGAGTTTCCAGCTTAGTCTCAGCTTGATCTCTCCCTTTCCTATGCTCACATCATGGGTGTCTTCAGCAACAGGGTCTTACCGACTGCTTCTGGCACGCAACCAACATTAGTGGCAATAGCCTTTATCACTTTGAGGACCTCCAGGGCCTCTCTGGCTAACAGCTCATGGGGGGCAACCCACCCCTGGTACTGGGATTTTCATTTAATAATTGTGCAGTTTTTGAAGAGCCTCTTTTTATTTTATTTGTTGTTTACTCTGGCATCTATAGGATCAGGCTGTTGTAGACTTTTCCCAACCACCCTGGTGGGTATCACATGTGCCTTACCCAACCATAAAGCTCCCAAGAATTTTACAGCTATACCTGGCCTTATGTTTCTTCAGGCATACTTTAGATCTCTCAATGGGTTTTGCATCTATAAAACACTCAGAGGTTAGCATTCTATATTAAATCAAAAATAGACAAAGTCTAACACAGGCATGGAAAGATTTCATCCATTTGTATTAATTGTTTTGCTCAACAGATCTATGTCAGGTACAATAGCATGGATAAGAGGGATCAACTTAGTTCTTTACTATCTTTAGTAAAGAACTTTAGTTATATTTTTGGAGTCATTCTTCATCCTGGGGTTTTTACATGGAACCCCCACACATTTTTTAATCCTTGATAAACTCACTGGGCCTGGCTCAAGTTGCCTGACAGTGCACAGGGCCAATGAGGAACAGGGCCCCTCTTGCCCCTGCTGCGCCTGTTGGTTCCCTGGGTCAGGTAGGCCCTGGGTCTACCTCTTGGCTGTAGCTATATCTGTTGCCTCTCCATTGACCACACCTAGCTGCTGGAAAAGGCTCTGGCTGGGCAAACTACCTCCACTCCTAGCATAACCTTCTCTAGAAGACAAATGTACCCTGTTTAAACTTCAGGGATCCTTACCCACCCCTGGGACATATTTTTTTATCTTCTGTGTGCCTGTTGTGAACTGTTACTCAGGTTTTAAAGCCTTCCAGAAGCACCTTAGCACAGATTTTGGCTTTTTGTCAATTTTTTCTTTAGGAACTTTGGCTAGACACAAATCTTACCACATTTGCCTTCAAGTAACCCAAACAGACCTCTTTCTCTGTTTCGTCTTTTTCATATCTCTTTTAGGTTGCTCTACTATTTTACAGACACATTTTACATGCTGATATAAGTCACTTAGGTCTGCCAAAGCCTCTCCTACTTTACAAATATCCTGCCCCGCTAAGGGACTCAGCAAAGCCATTAAAGCTGCATACCAATCTCAAGACCCTGGTTGAATCAAGTTCTTTAAATCTCTTGTGAACACAGTCCTATCTGGCCCAATGAACCAGGCATCATACATTCCTTTCCTCATACCTAGTTCTCTCAGTAATGCCTGGCCCTCTACTGTGGTCCTCCAGCCCCTGATAGCCATGGGACCCTCCATTAGGGATGACAAGTATCTCTTCTGGCTTATACAAGTCAGTCCATCAGGGACTGATTCCCCCTGTACTGCCTCAGGTTATGCAGCCTGTGTTGCAAGGAGGGATGAGTGCTTATTATTAGGGTTTCAAAAAGCAGCAGCCTCCCCCTCCCCAACAGGGACCCATGGACTTTGGATTTTTCAAGCCTGAAAAAGGTAACTGAGCTGATAAGCACCTTGGCCTTTGAAGTCAAGGGAAGCAGATTCTTCTAAGAGGCAGCCTGCCTTTCCTCTGATCTCCAAAGACAAGATAAGCAGATCCTGCCTGTTAACCAGAGAATTTAGGAGCTGTTTAGTACAGCAGCTTTTCCCTTAACACTTCCTGACCCAGATCCTGGCTGGCAGACCCAACAGAGCCGGGTTTACAAGGCCTGCTTTTCCTGCTTCCCCCCGCTTGATTTTTTTCCCAAAAAACTTCCTGCCTTCAGCACCCTGAAGCCCCTGTTGAAAAGCCATATTGGCTTTGGTTTCTTTTAAGTTTCCCCTGCCCTATAAGTTGTGGAACCCTCCTCCTTGGCCCCCTCCCCTGGACTCCCTAGACCCCCGCCCCTATTTAGGACTAACTGCTCTTTTCGCTTCTGTAAATAGCTTGGCTTGAGGGAACCGGAGGGACAAACTGCACCATCTCCATTTTGACTGCTGGTTCCTCTATTTTTGTGATGTCTCACGGTCATAGACTAGGCAAGCCCGGGCATGTCCAGGGGGCCTGGACAGGTTTAAGGCCTTATAAGGAATAAACAGGGTCCTCTAGCCCTGAAGATAACAGTCAGCACATTCCACAGCCCTGAGGGCAGCACCCACCAATGAGAGGCCTCCAAGACTGTAACCAATCAATTCAAAAGTATGTTGGCGCATGCAGGCTCTTTGGACCAATCAAAATATAACTCTGCCATTCCCCTCCTCCCTTTATCTGAAACCTATAAAAAGCTCCCTCCCCCTGCAATCAGGGCTCTCAGCACAGATCCATTGCATTGGTGAGGTCTGAGAGCCCGAGCTTAAGCCCAAATAAAGACTCTTTGTTCTTGCATGCCCTCAGGATTCCATGGTTATTCTTGGGGGTCTGTTCTCTGGGCACAACATTTGCAGGCTCATCTGGGATCCCCAAGACCCCCCACAGGACCCCAGAGCGCTGAGTCTTCCTGATCTGATTGGTGAGTGTCTCTTGTTTTTGTCTTCCGTCTTTGCGCACTTCTGGTTTTTGGGCCCGGTTTTCAGATTGCCTGTTGGAGGTCTAGGCAGACGCGCTGGAAGGCCCCAGGCCATGGGCTTTGGGAGATGTCCCAGACCCACCTGGTGGAGATTGGATCCCCCTGGTAGACTTGGAAGGACGAAGCGGGTCATGCCTGCTGGGAGGCGAGAGGCCATCGTCCTACTTTCAGTTTAAGGCACCGGTTAACCTTGTGTTGTTTTTCTGTGGGTTTGTGCTTTTTGTTGTGTTTGTGACTCTTACTGTGTTAGAAGAGATGGGACAGAACCAACTAACTTAGCCTTTAGCCTTTTCCAGGATCACTTCTTGGAGTTCAAAGCCCAGGCTGATAACCTGAGGATAAGAGTAAAGAAAAGGAAGCTCTTTATGTTTTGCAGGAATGAATGGCCTACCTTTGGGGCTGGTTGGCCTGAAGAGGGGACGTTTGACCTGCCCACCATCTACAGAGTAAAGGATATAATTTATGGCTGTCCAGGCCACCCTGATCAGGTCCCTTATATCACAACTTGGCAGGTTATGGTGGAAGAGCCTCTGAAATGATTAAAGCCGATCCTTCCTCCTCCCCCCACTGGCCCAAAGCCAACTGTCCTCACCCTGTGTGAGGATGAGCAGCAGAGAAATGAAACCAGACCTTCTGCCCCTCTCTACCCTGTCTTGCAAAGAGGCACAGGGGAAGAACTTTTGCTTGAGCCACCTCCCTAACAGCCTGTCCCACAAGCAGAGCCTCAGGACACCCCAGGGGAGGCAGAGGGAGCCCTACCTCAGGAAGTGGAAGAACACCCTCCCCAGATGCGGAGGAGGGTCCAAAGCGGGCGGCCATGGCTGGTGGCAGACTCTAATGTCCTCCCCCTCCAGGCTGTGGAGTCGCTCACTGAAGCGGGGGACCAACAGATGCAGTATTGGCCATTTACAACTAGTGGCCTCTACAATTGGAAGCTGCAGACAGCTAAATTCTCTGAGAAGCCCCAAGGTCTAATTGATTTGCTAGAATCTGTTTTGTTTACCCACCAGCCCACTTGGGATGATATTCAGCAGCTTTTGCAGGTCCTGTTCACCACTGAAGAGACCTGATCCTGGTTGAAGCCCGCAAGTTTGTCCCTGGGGTGGATCGGAATCCCACCACCAATCAGGCCCTGATAGATGAAGCCTTTCCCCTGGTTAGGCCGAATTGGGACTTCAGTGTGGCTGAAGGTAAGGAGAGGCTCCGGGTCTACCACCAGACTCGTGCAGCTGCAAGGCATCCCACCAATTTGGCCAAGATTAGTGGTGTGCAGCAAGGGAGAGCAGAATCACCCACAGCATTCCTAGAAAGGATCCTTGAGGTATTCTGTACCTATACTCCAATGGACCCAGAAGCACCCAAGAATAAGAATGCAGTGATCCTGGCATTCATGAACCAGTCTGCACCTGATATTAGGCACAAATTGCAGAAATTGGACAGACTGGCAGATAAAACTCTGCCAGAGCTCCTGGCAGTGGCTGAGAAAGTCTACAATCATTGAGAGAGTCCTGAGGACAAGCAGGCCCAGGTTGCCGCCACTGCCAGTGCCAAGCAAACCCATGACTTTGCCAAGATCCTCCTGGCCACATTGACCAGGTCCCCAGGTGAAAGAGAACACCAGCTACACTGGCTATCTGCTGAACAGGGTAGGAGATGCCCAGAAAGGCTACCAAGATTGTTAAAAAAAACAATGCGCCTATTGTAAGAAAATGGGCCACTGGAAGAAGGAATATCCAGAAAGACCGGCTGGGCAGGAGCAGGTCCGTGAAGGAACACAAGTCCTGGAGCTTGGGGAATGGAGTGAATAGGGAAGATGGGGTTCGGATTCCCTCCCCAAGCCCAGGGTAACTCTCAGAGTGGAGGGGACACCTGTGAGCTTCCATATAGACACAGGTGCTCAACATTCAGTGTTAACAGAGACCTTAGGAAAATTGTCAAACAAAAGGTCTTGGGTACAGGGAGCGATTGGCATGAACAAATATTCATGGACCACCCGAAGGAAAGTGGACTTAGGTATGGGCCGGGTGTCCCACTCCTTCCTAGTCATGCCCGATTGCCCCTACCCACTCTTAGGTAGGGACTTGCTTACTAAAATTGGAGCCCACATCCATTTTTCACCTAATGGGGTTCATTTAATAGATAAAGGAGGCCACCCCATTCAGGTACTGACCTTGCAACTGGAAGACGAGTATCGACTATACCAAAAACTGGACCCACAGCCAATGGAGGATATTTCTGTTTGGCTGCAGGAATTTCCTCTGGCCTGGGCCAAGACTGGAGGGGTGGGGCTGGCAGCCCACCGGCCACCCATCTGGGTGGAGCTGAGACCAGGAGCCCTTCCAGCTTGGGTGAAGCAGTATCCTATGTCCCATGAAGCCAGATCAGGGGTTACCCCACACAAACGGAGGCTAAGGGACCAGGGCGTCCTAGTACTCTGCAGGTCTGCATGGAATACACCTCTCCTCCTGGTAAAGAAGCCAAACTCAAATGATTACCGGCCAGTGCAGGATTTGAGAGAAGTAAATAAGTGGGTCATGGATATCCATCCCTCGGTGCCTAATCCCTACACCCTCCTGAGCTCCTTGCCACCCTCCAGGAGCTGGTATACTGTACTAGATTTAAAATACGCCTTCTTTAGCCTGCCCTTAGCCAAGGATAGCCAGCCATTCTTCGCCTTTAAATGGCAAGATCCAGAGGTCAGTTTCAACGGACAACTGACCTGGACTCGCCTGCCTCAGGGATTCAAGAACTCGCCCACTCTCTTTGATGAGGCACTTCATGAAGATCTGGGTGAGTACAGGCTGGAACACCCCCAGCTCACCCTATTGCAGTGTGTGGATGACATCCTAATAGCTGCTGTTGATGCTCTACTATGTCAGCAAGGTACTAAGGATCTGTTGGTGACTCTGGGCAGGCTGGGATGTTGGGCATCTGCTAAAAAGGCACAAATATGCCGCCAAGAAGTGATCTACCTAGGGTACATTTTAAAGGAAGGACAAAGATGGCTCACAGATGCTAGGAAAGAAATGGTGCTGAAGATTCCAGTCCCCAACTCTCAAAGAGCAGTGATGGAGTTCCTGGGATCAGCAGGGTTTTGCCACCTTTGGATCCCAGGGTTTGCTGAATTGGCTAAGCCTCTCTATGAGGCTACAAAAGAAAATGAGACTTTCGCTTGGATGGGGGAAAGAGAAAGGGCCTTTAATGAAACCAAGCAAGCCCTCCTGATGGCCCCAGCTTTGGGGCTCCCCGATGTCACCAAGCCTTTCCACCTCTACATAGATGAAAAGAAAGGAGTAGCCAAAGGGATCCTGACTCAAACATTAGGACCCTGGAATAGACCAGTGGCATACTTGTCTAAGAAACTTGATCCAGTAGCTGCAGGATGGCCACCGTGTCTACAGATTATAGCTGCTACTGCCGTTCTAGTCAGGGGTGCAGATAAATTGACATTAGGTCAAGAACTGCACATCACCACTCCTCATGCTATTGAAGGAGTTCTTAAGCAGCCACCAGACCTCTTGTTGAGCAATGCCAGAATAACCCATTATCAGAGCCAACTTCTTAACCCTCCAAAAATTCAGTTCCTCCCAAGCACCGCCCTTAACCCAGCCACCCTGCTACTGACCCCAACTTGGACACGCCCATGCACGATTACGCAGGGATCCTGAGCCAGGTACATGGGCTCAGAAACGACCTGACCGATCAGCCACTCTCCGATGCAGAAGCTACTTGGTTCACTGATGGTAGCAGTTTCATGAAGGATAGGCAGAGGTATGCAGGGGTGGTGGTGGTAACTGAGACTGAGACTGTTTGGGCAGTGGCTTTGCCTGCGGGACCTCTGCTCAGAGGGCCGAACTGATAGCTCTAACTGAGGCTCTTAGGCTTGGGAGGAACAGATGATTGAATGTGTACACAGACAGCCGATATGCCTTTGCTACGGCACATGTGCATGGAGCCATCTACCAGGAAAGGGGGCTGCTCACAGTGGAGCTATTAAAAATAACAAGAAATTCTTGACTTGTTGGCAGCTCTATGGCTGCCTAAGAAGTTGGCTATTATCCACTGCCCCGGGCACCAGAAAGCCAACATGCCCATAGCTGGAAATCAGAGAGCAGACCGGGTTGCCAAAGAAGCAGCTTTGAAGACCTTCCAGATTTTGCCAATCCAACTGCCAGATCCTGGCCGCCCCTCCTGTCCTACCTGATCAGCCTCACTATTCCCAAGAGGATATGAAATTGATACACAAACTTCCCATGACCCAAAAGATCAAGGCTTGGTGGCATACAGGAGACTGTAGAATTATTCTGCCAAATGACTTGGCCAAAGACCTCACACACATCCACTGAACCACTCACCTGGATACAAGGAAGACAGCTGAACTCTTAAGAAATGGTCACTTAAAAGTCCTGAATCTCCGCCCACTGATTAATACAGTCACCTCTGCATGCCTTAGCTGCAAGCTGACCAATGCAGAGAACCATCCTAAGGAGCAAGGGGCTCGAACGAGGGGCTCTAGGCCAGGGGCCCACTGGGAAATGGACTTTACAGAAGTTAAGCCAGGATAGTATGGATACAAATATCTATTAGTTCTAGTAGACACCTTTTCAGGATGGGCTGAAGCGTTCCCCACCAAGCATGAAACTGCTCAAGTGGTGACCAAGAAATTGTTGGAGGACATCTTACCCAGGTATGGCATCCCAGCCCTTCTGAGCTCTGACAATGGGCCAGCCTTTGCATCACAGGTAACCCAGGAACTAGCTAGGATATTGGGGGCTAGATGGAAATTACATTGTGCATATAGGCCTCAGAGCTCAGGACAGGTAGAAAGAATGAACAGGACTCTAAAGGAGACCCTTACTAAATTAACCATGGAGACTGGCAGGGACTCGGTGGCTCTCCTTCCCTTTGCCCTGTATAGGGTGAGGAGCTCACCCTATCTGCTAGGACTAACCCCATATGAAATCATATTTGGAAGACCACCCCCAATCCTCCCCAGTCTAAGGCCTGAACTAATTGCTGAGTTTGATAACCAACAGTTGCTTGATTCGCTAGAAGCAGTGGCTCGGGCGCATAGGGACGTATGGCCCCGGCTGAAAGCTATCTATGAGACTGCTCCCCCTCCAACCCCACATAACTACCAGCCTGGTGATTGGGTCTACGTCCGCAGACACTGCCAAGAGACCTTGGAACCTTTTTGGAAAGGACCGTACATAGTGCTCCTGACAACCCCAACAGCGGTGAAAGTGGACAGAGTTGCCACCTGGGTTCATCACACTCACATCCAGAAGGCCGATCCACACCCTGACGACCTGGAGGACGCTCCAGCATCAGGACTCAAGGCATGGAAAGTCCACCGAGATGCAGACAACCCACTCAGGTTAAAACTGACAGTCAAATCTTGAGTCTCTTTTTCTTGCCCTTTCTCTTCCTCTCCTTCCTCCCCTTCCCAGGAACAGGAAACCCACACCAACCCCATCTCTTAAAATGGGAGGTCATTGACACAGCTACTTCAGAAATCCTGAACTCCACCACCAAAGAGGCCCCTCTGGACACCTGGTATCCTGACTTGACCTTCGACCTAGCAACTCAGACTGACATGGAATAATGCGTACATCCAGCAGCACCACTTCTATGTCTGTCCCAGCAGGAACCGAGACCGGAACGTGAGAGTCACCTGTGGAGGGGGGGAACATTTCTTCTGTAAGTCATGGTCCTGTGTGTTGACAGGGCACATCTAGTGGTCAGCCCCCAATCAAGGTGAATACATAACCCTTAGTCATGTACCGGAAAAAAGTCCACCCTGCCAACAGCATAAACAAGCAGATGGGACAGTCAAGGGACATTGCAACCCAGTCAAACTCAGTTTCACTCAGGAGGGCAAAAACACTTCTACTTCCTGGAAAACAGGATTGCAATGGGGGATTCGCTTATACAGTAAAACCCGGATAGGATGGGTAGACCCGGGGTAGTGTTCACAGTCCGGTTGACGTCCTCCCCAGTAAATTCCCCTAGACAAGTCGGGCCTGTCGGATCGCTCTCCAACATGTACGGCACAGAGAGAAAGGCCAGGACCAGCCTATGTTCCTCTCTTAGGGGCTGAGTGGAATGGTGAGTGTCAGTGACTCAAAAACCACACTGAGTCGGGAGTCTTGTCAAGGCAGGAACTCACTTTATTGCATCAGGCAATACCTTATATAGTTTAAACAAAAAGGGGTGTGGAAAAGGAAAGGGCAAAGGTGTATGTCATCTGGGGCAATGGCTGTGAGCCACTGGAAATTGGCCATGCCAGCTGTGATTGGGGAGAGGCAGTCCGAGGTCGGGCCCTGCTGAGTCACCTCCATGAGGAAGTGACCAGCCAGAGACAGGCTGCCAAACTTTAGTCAGGCTCAGGAAGTTACAATAGGCTTTGTCATAAGTTATGCCACAATTATGAGGGTCCCAGAGACCCAACATATTCCCCTTTTTACTTTTGTTGTAACGGTGGAGAAACACAACCCCTGTCTTAGGTTGTCTCCCCTGTGGAGATATGAATCTCATCCACCAAGGTGCCTCTCCATGCCCTGTCTTAGGTTGCCTCTCCTCAGATACTGAAGTTGCCTGCCCTCGGGTAACCATGATTGTTTTTCATGGCCCCTGTCTTAGGTTCATCAGCCTGGGAGGGTCTTACCCATCATTGGCTACATGGAGGGCAGGGGATGGGCAATCATATAAAGATGGCCAATCATGGGAGCTTGGCTCCTGACTAGTGAGCCTGTGATAATGTACCTTGACTTGATGGAATTTGATTGCCTCTATTCTCTGACGAACAAACCCCATGAACTTATTGAATATACAGGGTCCGAAAATAAGGACAAGGAGAAGTGTAAGAAGGGGGCCAAGTAGAGGGAGGAGGTAGGGTAAAAAGCCATGTAAACCGGTCCAGAGTGGGTTTTCTTGAAACTCTCGCCTCCTTTTTTCTAAATCTTCTTGGAGTTTTTTAATCTTATCTTGGACGATCCCAGATCTATTGGCATAAAAGCAGCACTTTTCCTGTAAGAACAAACAGATGCCTCCCTTTTCAGCTGTTAGTAAGTCTATCCCCCTTCTGTTTTGTAAGACCACTTCAGCCAAGGAATCTAATTGTTTTTGGAGATCTAGGATGGTACCAGAGAGAAGCTGTACATCATTGATTAATTGTAGGGAGAGTTGTTTGTGTAGGTGTGTAGGTGGGTGGTCATTCCCAACCCTGCGACCCCAGTGGTTATACCCGCAGTTATTCCTAAGCCTGCCAGTAGGGGGATCATATGAATTGCTCTTTTATTTTTACCTCCCATATAATCAAAGGAAGGGATTGGGAGGGGCTCATCTCCCGGTATGATGTCTATGTCAGGAGTTAAGACAGCAAGGGCACAGAGGCCTGTCCAA
>NW_008332644.1:2562444-2573179 GCF_000622305.1 Nannospalax galili | reverse complement strand
TTAAGTAGAGTACGGGCCTGAATCATCAGAGGAGATATGGGGTTGGAGTCTAATCTAATATGGGCCTCCACTAGTTTGGGCAATAAATTAACCACATACAGGCTGTCTGAGAACAGGTTGAAGGGCTCTGATATGGAGTCTAATGCCATGACAATGGCAAAGAGCTCTTTAAACTGTGGTGACCCTTCAACTTGGTGAGAGATCGATTTAATGAGCATGGGAGTTTGTCCCTGTTTTAGGGGAGGGTAGATGACCAGAGAGGCTCCCAGACGTCCTCCATCAGTAAACGCAGTTAGGAATTTAGGGTCAGGTTGAGAAAGAAAAAGTCTGGGGGGCTCCCACTCCAACCTCAAGAAGGAGCTTATCCACTTATAAGGACCATAGTGGCAGTCAACCTTGCCAAAAAATCCCTCTACAGCCAGTGTGATCCTCTCATTGTTTTTTTGAAGCCAGGTAAAATCTGTCAATCTATAGGGAGTGATAATGGAATGGGGCTCAATGCCAAACAACCAGACTGCTGTGTCCCTACCCTTGATAATGCAATCAGCCATTTGGTTGACCATGGAATAAACTCGAAGAGTTCCACCCACGGATAAATAGATCCATTGTATGGGCCCGCCCTCTTGCGCCAAGAGAGTGGTGCACAGTGTACTTCCAATGAAAAGATAAAGAGATATGGGGTGTCAGGATCAAAGCTTTTTAGAGTGGCCTCATTTATGGATTGTTGGATTTTAGTTAGAATTTGCTGGCACTGGGGTGGTAACTCTACCCTGGAGGTTAAGTCAAGGCCTCACAAGACGTCAAATAAGGGAACCAACTCCTCAGTGGTGATGGGTATCCAGGGTCTAAGCCAATTAATTTCCCCTAATAACTTTTGAAGTTGGGGCAGATTATAAGTATCCTGAATGGAAAGCTGAGGCTTAGTGGGCGAAACAGCATCTATAGATAACGTAGTGCCCAGTATTTTAAAAGGTGGAATGTTTTGAATTTTATTAGGGGCCACCTTAAAACAGGGAAAAGGTGAGCAGTCCCCTCCTCAATGACCCCACCGCCATTGTACGGGGGTGGAACAGAGGGAGTCCGGAATGGATTAGTCTGTGTTTGTGAGGGTAGAGGGCCTTTACAGGGCCAAGGGGCACTCCCAAAAAGGGTCTAGGGAGGGATACAGATGTTCAGATCAATCCGGAGGATCTGTGTGACCCGAGGGCCTGGGATCCAGCTTGGAGTCTGACTGCATCTCAGGGACTGAGTCAGCGACCTTAGCCGGGGTTGGAGCCTGGGCCTCCACAACCTTTGTCCTCTGTGGGCGTGAGGGAAAGCAGCCCTTTAAGGCAGATACCATGGGGAGTGCTCCCAGAGGGGAGATCTCTCCCTTTTATATCTGGGCCCATCTGATTAACTTTTCAACTCTATCCCAAGTATCCCAATCAAAGAGATTGCTCTCCGGAGGCCAGGGTGCGATCTTTAGCAAGCATCCCCATGCCTGGAGAGCTAGGCTGTCTGAGAGGTCAAGGCCCCTGCTTTTGAGCAGGACCCTGAGAGAATCTAAAGAGGGGTCAGGCTTAGAATTGGACTTCCCCATAATTTATGGGAGTACACTCACCCGCAGACCGATTGGCCCATCAGTGAACTTCGTGATAGGCAGTGCCTCACACGGGGCACCAATCTGTTCAGCGAACTTCGTGATAGGCAGCGCCTCACACAGGGCACCAATCTGTCAGATCGCTCTCACAGGGAGAGAGGCCAGGACCAGCCTGCTTTCCTCTCTTAGGGGCTGAGCGGGATGGTGAGTGTCGGTGACTCAAAAACCACACCGAGTCTTGTCGAGGCAGGAACTCACTTTATTGAGTCAGGCATTACCTTATATAGTTTAAACAAAAAGGGGTGTGGAAAAGGGAAGGGAAAAGGTGTATGTTATCTGGGGCAACGGCTGTGAGCCACTGGGAATTGGCCACACCAGCTGTGATTGGGGAGAGGCAGTCCGAGGTCGGGCCCTGCTGAGTCACCTCCATGAGGAAGTGACCGGCCAGAGACAGGTCGCCAAACTTTAGTCAGGCTCAGGAAGTTACAATAGGCCTCGTCATAAGTTATGCCACAATTATGAGGGTCCAGAGGCCCAACACGGGCCAAACCAGGTATTGGCACCACCGCCCCAAGTGCCAAAGGATAGGATGGCCCACAAGCTGCCACCTCCAACTCAGCATTCAGAGGTGGCTAATAACAAAACCATCAAGGCTCCGGTGACCCTAGAACAACATAACGATCTGGCAACAGTACCTAAGGGTCCCCTTGAGATCATAAAGGCTTCCTTCTCAGTCCTGAATGCCTCGAATCCCCAGGCAACTGAATCCTGTTGGCTATGCTTAAATGCCAGGCCACCCTTCTACGAGGTCATAGCAACCATGTGGAATTCATCAGGCTTTTCTAACTATTCAGATTGCAGATGGACCCCAGCTAAGAACCTCTCTATACAATCAGTTTCAGGGAATGGGTTATGCATAGAACAAGTACCCGAAACCCACAGTCATCTATGTAACGCCACCTTCAGGCCCAAAGATCACATGGAGTATTTGGCCTCCCCAGATAATACCTGATGGGCATGTTCTACTGGCCTCACCCCCTGTGTCCATCTGCAGGTTTTAAACCAAACTAAGGGATTCTGTGTTCTGGTTCAACTGCTCCCCCAGATTTCTTATCACCCCGATGATGAGATGATGGCCGTCATGGAGCCCCTAACAGCAGGGCTAATTAGGCCAAAAAGGGAAATTGCTATGGCGATTCTGATTTCCTCACTCCTGATGATTGGAATAGGTGGGGCCATTGGGACGGTTGCAAGCCCTAGTCATCCAGAACCAAAACTACAACAGCCTTCGTATGGCCATAGATGAAGATTTACAGGAATTAGAAAAATCCGTTTCTCACTTACAAGAGTCCCTCTCCTCCCTTGCAGAAGTAGTACTCCAAAACCGGAGAGGATTAGATTTGCTCTTCCTACAACAGGGAGGCCTATGTGCTGCCTTAGGGGAAGTATGTTGCTTTTATGTTGATCACTCTGGAGTGGTTAAAGAATCTATGGCCCTACTAAAAAAGCATCTACTGTAGGACCCCCAGACTAGGGTACCCTACGTTCTCGGGAGGTCGCACCCCAATAACTCAGTCCTCAAACCAGTAGATGCAATTGCAAGAGGATTTAATCGCCCAGGCGGACTCCCCCTTAATCAAAAGGGGAAGTGCCGATTCAGTTTAGAAGCTAGGTTATATAGACAGAAACCACAAACCACAAAAAGTAAGGGGCTGGTATTTAGGTCACAATAGGAGCTTGGTTACATGGTTACAGCAGAAATGGGAGGGGGGATTTTTCAGGTATTTTTCCAGCTTGATCAAAGGAGCATGAAAAGGTCAGGTCATCTTTTCTTTTCTATAGTTAGAATTATTTTTTCTTTTGCTTCCTTGTATAGTTTCCCAGAATATAACTTGGGAAACTTAGTTTTACTTTAATCTGGGGGGCTTTGATTTATGATTCCATCACTACAAGATAGAAAACTAGGAAGAGAAAAAACTCAGTCCTGGTATGAATCACTTTTCAATGGGTCCCCCTGGTTGACCACCTTACTCTCAGCCATGGCCAGTCCACTAATAATGGCTTTTACTCTTGCTTACTTGTGGCCCTTGCATCCTAAATGCCCTGCACAAGTTTATTTGAGAAAAATTGCAAACTATCCAACTGATGGTTTTACGTACTCAATATTCCCAACTAAACCAAAGACCTGACACACATGCAGATTGCATCGTCTAACTGCTTTTCTCTGCTTCTGTACCATTGCTAGCTCGCTATAGGTTAAAGGTTTAACCCAAGCTATAACTCATACTGGCTTTGGTTTCTTTTAAGTTTCCCCTGCTCTGGACTATGCCCCCTTAATCCAAGGAGACCACCCTCACTCTCTAGGACTAACTTCTCTTTTTTGCTTCTATAAACTGCTTGATTGCTTGACCCCATTCTGACTAGCTGTTTCAGGCAAGCCTGAACATGCACAGGCATGTTGTAATCTCCACCTGCCACCCCCACCCCAGGAGGCTATAGGTGAAGCAAGCCCAGACATATAGCAGCCTTATAAGGTAAAACAGAGACTTCTGGCTCTACAGATAACAGTCAGCACATTCCACAGCTCTGAGAGCAGCACCCACCAATGAGAAGCCCCCAGGACTGCATCCCTTGTAACCAATCAATTCAAAAGTGTGTTGGCACGTGTGGGCTCCTCGAACCAATCAAAGTGTAACTCTGTTATTCCCTCCTCCCCTTTTCTAAAACCTATAAAAAACTCCCTCCCCCTGCAATCAGGGCTCTCAGCATGGATCCATTGTGTTGGTGAGGTCTGAGAGCCCGAGCTTAAGCCCAAATAAAGACTCTTTGTTCTTGCATGCCCTCGGGACTCCATGGTTATTCTTGGGGGTCCATTCTCTGGGCACAATACCATATATAAGCCCCAGCTCACAATCCATGGGCAGACATTTTCCCTTCCCCGAAGGGAATGTGTCCCCTGCGAAATAAAGCTCTATCCCGCTGAGAGTTTTATCTGTGTCTCAGTGCCTCATCCTCCATTTGCTCGTTCTCTGTCAACTTTTACCTATCACTTATATTTCTCAGTTTTAATGCTTCTTCAGCACTTAAACTAATTCCATCTGCTCCCATGTCCCACAGCTTCACAAGCCAGGTGGTGAAGGGCTAACCTTCACTGCTTGTTTGAAAGTCTTCCTTAATTCCAACAGCTCTAGTGTGGAATATTCTCTGATAGCTATAGTCTCTCACACTGGACCAATGTTAATGCCCCAACAGCATGCAACAGCATATGGGTTTTTCCTTTCTTTGTATTAAAGATTGAACCTGAAGGGCATCTTCAGCTATTTCTAAGTCGATCTCTTCCTCATCACTATCTGCCTTCTCCCATGGATTCCAGGTTTTTGGGTTCCAGGATGAGCCTTTTATTAGCCATCTAATATGGCCCTCTAGCCTTAAAAAACAGCAGGTTAAAAATCTCCATCTCTTTTTCTCTCTTATGCAATTTACTGGTAAGGTCAAAGGCCAGTACCATGGAGGCCAGCCTCATATCTCTTTCTCTGAGCAATTCCTCTCTTACATCTTTAGTCTCTCTCTAGCCTACTGCCTCTGCCTCTGCCTCCAACAGATCTTTTATTATGCAAAGAAGTATCCAAGCAGCACCTGCAGGCACTTGTTGAAATTTCTGCCCCTGGTACGCTATTCCAGGCTTGCAAAATTTGCTCTAGATCTTCTACGATCCTTAAATCATCTTCATATTCATGTGGCAGACCCCATCACTTAAGCAGGCACGCTATTTTATACCATTTACAAGAGGACTGCCATCTCAGAATTCCCCCCACTGATCTCACCTGCTTAGGTGGCCTCACCCTAGTTACATGTCTCACTGTCCACTGCATTATCCATGCCACTGCCACTGCCCCCACTAGGCCTATGGGGATAGCCCACCGTAGCCATATTTCCTCTGCCCACAATCTTTCCTCACCCAACTTTGCTTCAGTTGTTGGTCTCTTTCCCCATATCCAAGACACCATTGATCTTCCTAACCTCATCATCGGTTTTGTCATATACTACCAAACTGATGCTAAAATTACTTCTGGGAGGCACTTGTGACATCTGTCCTCCTCCTACTACCATCCTTATGACAAAAGGACGTATAATTTCTCCAAACTACAGTTTGAGGAAACCAAAGAATTCATTGGGCTTCCATACAGATCAATGGGTGAGGGGGTACTTACAGAAGTGTGGGCACATGTGAGCTTCCTTCCTACATTGCAGCCAGGACGCTTTGACCTCCCAATGTTTGCCCAAGATGGCAAAAACCACCCCCTCTCTCTGGCTTCCCCTGTCCCTATCCTTAGTCCCTCCCCCATGTACCGCTCAGGCCAGCTGGTTGGAAGGAAGGCATGACTGCCCCTCTCTGCCCCTCCCCACCTATGGAGTTTGTGTTAAGTGAAGCAAGCAGGTGAATCCAAGCTTGAGAAGAAGGCATCTATCCACAGCTTGCCAGTCTAGCTTGCCAGGCAGAGGATAAGTCCATACAACAGGAAGACTGGGTCCTAACAGATCAGGGGTGAAAGAGGGGTACAAATAAGCCTTATGAAATGGCTTTAAAATAAGAATTGAGTCAAAAGTAGGAAAAACAAATGGGAAATGGGGTAGAAAGGAAAAGGCTGCACTCTTAGCCATGGGGGAGTCTTAGGACTTTTCCACATTCTGCATGTTTCTATACATCCAAATGTTAAACATTTAATAAACATTGACATTTCCAAAAAGAAAATTAAGCAGGGATGGGGCAAGGAGATGGGGACAAGAAAGGTAGTGGGGAGGTCAACCAAAACTAGAGCTGTATGGAAAAGGATTATAGAAACCCAGTAAGCCAAATTCAAAATATGACTCTAGAAAAATGTTTGAAGGGAATTACCCGGCACGGGTGGACAATGTCATTCCCACAATACATGAGTTATTAAGTGAAAAACCACAGTGCAAGGCACGTGATATGTGTTATGATATGACCACATGAGTTATTGGTCACGGAGGCCCCAACAGTCTCCAAAACAATACAGGCTATTGCCATTGCCCTTTGTTGCCCACCATAATAGCATACTAAGAACCTATTGCTGGGAGCTGGAGAGATGGCTCAGCAGTTAAGAACACTGTTTTTGCAGAAGACCCAGGTTCGAATCCCAGTACCCACATGGCAGCTAACAACTGTCCATGACTCTAGTTCCAGGGGATCTGACAGTCTCTTCTGTCCTCTGCAGGCATTGCACGACACGGGTACACTTACCTACATGCAGGCAATACATGCATACACATAAAATAAAAATAATAAATAATTTTTTTTAAAAAAAAGAATCTATTGCTGAAAACACCACACACTGGCTACAGAATATAGAGAAATTAATCTTAAAACAGGAAAATTATTTCCTGCAGTTCTCCCAGGGGAGAATTTGGCATTACAGTACCAACCTGACAGGCAAGATATGCCCTCTGGTTTGATAGTGGCATGACTGTTAGCAGTTAACTAATCACTTTCCAACTGAATTTGAGGCCTACTTCACAGGAGGGAATTTCATGCTTGGGGCTATAATCCTGGTCAAAAGCTCATTTCTAGGGAGGTCATGGGCCGTAGAGGAAAGCCTACTATTATAATCTTGCTAAATGGTCATGCTAAAAATTTGCCTTCTAAATATTTTTGCTTTTAACCTTAGATCTGTGCTGCTCTTAACTATAGGAAACCAGGACGGCATGCCCTAGGGCAAGATGAGCCTAAAACTTTTTAAAGTCTAGGCTACATTCTCTGCTGAAGGGAGGGAGACTGAAAACAGAAGCTTTCATATCCCTGTCTTCCAGAACACTGCAGGGCTATCAGGAGAAAAGTGGCTGGGTCAAAAGTTTAAGTTCCTTGCTCTGAGGGAAAGCATCTTGGTCAACAGCCCTTAGCCCACCTCCTTGTCCTGAACAAATAACTCAGCTATCACTAGCTAAAAGATTAAGCCAGGTTAAAGGTTTATTCCTGGGCTAAAAGTTAAAAGTTTACTATGCTTTTAGCCCTAAGAAAGAAAACATTGTGGCAAATAAATTACCAGATAGGCACAGGTAACCTTGAATAAAAGTTCAAGCATCCTGCTTTATAAACAGCCCCTAGCTGGTGCCAACTAAAAGCTATATGTCCTGTTTCCTTGTACCCTAAATCTTTGTATGTAACTGCCAAACCCCATGTAAGGACGGCCAGTTCCTTGTAATGTATAAAAACCTTCTGAATTTTTAAATAAACATCTTGCTGTAAGGAAACACTAGCCCCAGAGTCAGGGACTCTGCACCAATCGGTATTGCTGTCATAGGGTGAGACTACCCACTGAGGAAAGCAGACTTAGATCTCTGCACTTAACCATGGTGAGCAAAGCTTCTTTTTGCAGTAGACAGCAGTTAATGAAGAGATGTGTAACTGGTCCAAGTATTGAGAATGGGAGACTGAGTCTTAGCCTTAAACAAGACATCCATATTAACCACCAAGGATCAGAAAACACCACAGAAGAGAAGGTGGAAAGAATGTAAGAGCTGGAGGATGGGGAAAAGAGATGAGCAATACTGGTTTTGAAGGAATGAAAGGTGCAACACTGAGGGGATCATGGATACCAATGGAGGCCAGGCACCATGTGACAGGATTGGAGCCAATATGGGAGGCTCTGAGGGCCGTTCTGTGAAGCTGGGAGGGTGAAGCCACTATTGCAATGGAAACTCAGGATATTGGAGATGCCAACACTGTGGAACATCTACTGAGGAGAGCTGTGGGTGTGGAGTGGAGCTGGATAAAGTCTGAGAGAGAAACTGTGTGCCACAGGTAGCAGAGCTGGAGTGGGGGCCTACCCACACCCTTTGGAGCCCACAAAGTTACATTACAAATCCCAGATACTAGACATTTGAGCTGCAAGATTTGGTGTTCTCCCTACTGGATTTTGGCTTTGCCTTGGTATGATTATTCCTTTGTTGTGCCCTATTCTTGTTTTAAAATAAGAATGTTTATTCTGTTACATGTTGGAAGTATGTAACCTGTTTCAGATTTTATAGAAGTTTACAGTTAATAGGCTTTGGACTTTTAAATGTTGAAATTTTTTTAGCTTTGGGGACATTTAAAAATTTGGACCATATTTTACATTATGAGATAAACGCGAGACCTTGGGAACATGGAGTGGAAAGTTGTGGTTTAAAAGTGAAATATTTGTATGTCAAGTTGACAAGGGGTGAGGTTATGATGGTTCATCTTAACTGTCAACTTGCCATAATCTAGAATGGCCTGGTAAGAGAGCTACAGTGAGAAATTATCAAAATCAAGTTGGCTTTTGGGCCAGTCTATGAGGTTGTTTTGATTGTGTTAACTGATGTGAGAAGAGTCAGCATGACCATGAGAAAAGGTTTGGTGAGTACTAGGCAGGCACACATTTGTTCTCTCTCTGCGCTTGGATGTGACATGACTCACTGCCTCAAGTTCCTGCCTTCACTTTCCTACAGTGGTGGATTGTGTATTAGCTACTTTTCTATTGCTGTGACAAAACACCGTGGTTGAGACAACTTATACAAGGAAGAGTTGATTGGGGAATTGCAGTTCCAGAGGAGGAATGGTGAACTGAAAGTGGGGTGAGGCTACAAACCCTCAAAACTGCCCCTAATGATTTATGTCCTCCAGAAAGGCTGTGCCTCCCCATAACCTCCCCAAACAGCACACCAACTGAGGACCAAGTGTTCAAATACTTGGGCTTCTTGGGGGATAGTTCTCATTCAAACCACTACAGACTAGCACCCGGAACTGTAAGCCAAGGAAACCCTTTCTCCCCCAAGTTGCTTTTTTGTCCAGATACTTTGTCACAGCAAGAGAAAAGAAGCTAGGACAGTCAGTGAGTGACTGCTGAAGATCACAAAGAATTCGTCTCTGCTGATAACAAGCTGAAGTCAAAGCTTTTTGTTTAATACTTGAGCCATGCATGGACAGTGTAGCAGTTCTTCCATGCCATGGTATAGTTTTAGAAGTATTTTCATGAAGTGATAGACCCAAGGATGGAGAGGGGGACTAACTGATGCTGTCTTGCTAAATGGTCATGTTGTCAAACTACCCTCTCAATATTTATGTTTATATCCAGAGATCTGAGCTGCTCTCAACTTTTCTCAGAGCAGCCCCTTATTGTGGTGAGTAATGGTTAGTGCAGAGACTCACAACTGTCTTCCCCAGTACTCTGGGAACACGGCAGAAGTGGAAAGAATGTAAGAGGTGGAGGAGGGGGAGGAGTGCTGTGAAAGGCTGTCCTCTGGACATGGCATGACATGGCATGACATGACATGTCATGACATGACTGCTGTACTCATGAACTCACAGCACCTGTGGTTATCTGTGCAAGAGCTGCACAAGATCAAACCAGATAGAAGTTCCAGCATGCAAGGGGGAGGTGCACCAGAATCTCCACCCCTGGCTGAAGAGCTATTGGTAGCTGACATCTGCTGGGGAAGGGAGAGTCACTTTTATTTGGGGAGTGACCACTTGCAGGTTGGCCAGGCACCAGTGGATGACCACATCCATATGCATATATAAAAGCACTAGTTGCACTCAGTGGGTTATGAAAAAAACAAAAAAGACTTGAAGTTCTGAGGGAGATGTGCTGGGAGGTCCTGGGAGGGGTTAGAGGAAGGGAATCGGGAGTGGCTGTGAGCAAGATACATGGTACACATGTATGACATTTTCAAAGAATTTTAAATGATTTATTTATGTGTATATGTGTGTATTTATATATGTACATGTGACTGCAAGTGCCTATGGAGGCCAGAAGAAGGCATTGGATCCCCCCGGAGCTTGAGTTTCAGATAGTTATGAACCACTCCACATGGGTCCTCTGCAAGAGCAACAAGTGCTCTTAATTACTGAACCATCTTTCCAGTCCCCCAAAAATAACTTTTTCAGAAGATAATTTTAAGGCACTAAGAGAAAAGTATTACCATAATGTTAAGCAGCTGTCTTAGTTTGTTCTTCATTGCTATGACAAAACACTCTGACCAGTACCAATTTGGGGAGGAAAGGGTTTATTTGTCTTACATCTCCCAGGTTGCACACAGTTCATCAGTGAGCCCAAGGTAGGAACTCAGGGCAGGAACTTGGAGGCAGGAGCTGGAGCACAGGCCATGGAGGAA